>NC_003279.8:10000000-10316093 GCF_000002985.6 Caenorhabditis elegans | reverse complement strand
TCTAAATACACTTTAAAATCAGACTCTTTTGCTTTCTCAAGTTCTTTTTCAACTTTTTTAACTTTTTCAACTTCTTTTTGAAATTCTTCTTCTACCTTTTGAAATTCTTCTTTTGCCTTTTCAACTTCTTCTTTTGTTTTTTCAACTTTATCTTTATTTTTTCCTGTCTTTTTAACTTCTTCACTTTCTTTTTTATATTTGTTTTCTATCTTTGCTAATGTATCTTCTGCTTTTCTAACTTTGTTTAAACAGTCTGTGTAATCAGATCTTATTACATTTTTAACTTCTTCTTTTGCTTCTTTGATTTTCTCAAAGGAATTGATTACCAAAGTATCTTATTCTTGTTCAAGTTCTGTTTTACTTTTTCAGTTTCTTCCTGTGCTTTTCCTATTTTTTCTAAACAATCTTTGTAATTGACTCCAAGTACTTTTTTAACTTCTTCCACTGCTTCTTTAACTTTTCTAAGTAATATTTGTAGCTCAATCCGATTGCCTTTTCAACTTTTACTATTGCTTCCTTAACTTTTTTTATTGCCGATTTCATTTCTATTTTATTTTTATTTGTTTTTTCAAGTGTCTTTTCAAATTTATAATTAAAACTGATAAACTTTTCTATGTTTGCTGAAATACAAGAAATGTTTACTTTTTCCTTCTTTAACATTTCAGAAGATTTTCCATCACTGAAAATCAAATGAGAGTCATATCCTCTTAGATTATGAAAGAAGACAGGAATAAAATTATTTCTTCGCTTCAACAAATTACAGCTATTACATAGAACACCTCTAAATTCTCCAGTCCAATGGTCATGATCTTTGACCTTTGGATTATCTTCACTAAATTGTCCTCCACACTCTGGACATGATTTACAGCTATCATATTCAATCTGCTCTTCCTCAGTCAACCCACCCATTTTCATGGAAGGGATATCCAGAATTCTTGTACACACATCTTTAATGTATTCATTGAATTTTAATATTGTGCCATAACCAACATAACTTTTCATTTCATAAATACTCTGTGTAAAAGAATCCACCACAACTACACAAAAACCAGATGGTACATGTTTACCAATATTCTCACTATAAGATTTATCAGGTGAATTACATGTACTATTCAATTTATAAATAACAGATTCAAAATCTGCATAACAAACATATCTGTGTTTTTGAGTCTTTTGGATTGCCGAAAACTTAATATGAGATTCAAAAGGTTTAATCATTTGAATAGGATCATTGCTCATAAAATCTTCAAAATGGCGCACATATTTCTCTTCATTATAATACCCATTAAAGCATCTAATACAGAATTTGTAACTACTACTTCCACGATTATTCATTAGTTTATCAAGATTTTTAATAAGACAGAAATGTCCTTCATTATTTTCATTTGTTATATATAATAAATTTATTACTCGATTCATTTCTACTTTATTATTTTTAGATATTCTATATGATTCAATTGTTGGTTTATAGTATTCAGTTTCTTCTTCATTATCTGTTTTAACAATATTAATAGCTAGGTTATTTTTCTTTTCAAATTTCTTTAAATTTTTTAAACTGAAGGGGAATTCAAACCCCTCAAAATCTATCTTATTTGTATGTTCTTGATAATTGCTTACTCGTTGTGGATTCTTTTTTTCTGGAAAGAGGTGTGCAAGTACACACCACATAAAACAGAAGTTATCCTCATTTTTAATATTTATTACTGCTTTCTTATTTTTGATCCAAGCTGGTAGTTCTATATATTTTGCTCCTGTTAGTGATTTCATTTTAGTTTGATACATTTGTAACTTATTAATTCTATTCATTCTAAAACCAGATCCTTTAGTTTCAAGTTTTTCTAATCTATTTTCTAATTCTAATTTTAAAGTTTCAATAAATTCTTCTTTATCATCTGATTCATATAATTTTTTATTTAATGTTGTTAAAAATGCTTGCTGTTTTTCTCCAGTTTCTTCTTTAATTAATTCAAGTTCTAGTGTGAAATAAATTTTTACATATCCTTCATACATATCATTTACAATATCATTTTTTGTTTTATTAAAAAGTTTTCAATACTCTTAAAGTTTCCAGTATATTTTGTATCTCTTAACATACCTCCAACTTCTTTATACTCGCTGAAAACCGTTTTGTCATTAGGGAATAACTTCCGTAATTGGAAATTATCTCTTTCTCTTTCTTTATTTTCTTTTTCAATTTTTTCATTTTCTTTTTCTTTTTCATAATGTACTCTTAGGATTTCCCTAAGCTCTTTAACCCCCTTTTGTCTTATTTCAGACGATTTATAGCTAGTCTCTTTTAAAATACGACTGCGTAGTTGATCCCTTGTAAGTTTAGTGTAATCTTCTACTTTCTGCATTTACTAAGTAGAGTTTTTCCAAATGAAAAACGTAATGATATTTCTATCTTTTTCATAAAAATTTATGCACTCTTATTATTTTTACTTAATAAATGCACTCGGTGATAGAAATTTATGACCCTAAAAATCGAAATAAAATCGTTCAAACCTACATAAAGAATAGAAGAGAGCATAAATTCAAAAACTCACAAGAGCGTTCTGACTTGGAAAATATAGAAGATCATAGAATAGACGTGTTTAAACCTATATTAGAATCTAATAAAAAACTACAAGAAGAAATAATAGATGAGAAGAATAAGATAGTTGAAACTCTTAATAATTTTAAACCCTCATATAAACAACTATCAATAGAACAACCTAAAACACCATCAATAAACAAACAAAGTCATATCAAAAAACCATCAGTGACTTTACCCACATCGAATTCCTCTCCAAACTTAGTAGTTAGTAATTTAATAGTTGGTTATCTTCAAGACAATTCTGATAAAAGTAATGCTGGGTATTCTCTTAGATTTAATAAAGAAGATAAAAAATATACAATTGGTAATAAAGATATTGTATTCGATCAAAATATTATTAAAATTGATAGTGATGAATATGATGCAACAAAGGGATTAATGGAGTTACTAATCAAGAAAACTCCAAACTTGAATAAGATTCAAAAAGATGATACAAATAACTATCAGAAAATTTTAATATGCTCAAATGCTTTGTATAACGGATTTGATAAAACAAGTAAAAAATATAATTCAGATTCTAGTGAAAAATGGAAGTTTATTAAAGCTCACTACTTTGTTACAAAGACTACTAATACAAATAATACAGATAATACATCTAATACAACACAAGGAAGTTCCATATCATTCATTCCATCAAATACTAATTCTCTTATTGACTCATTAAAACTATCTGTTGGTTCATTTCAAGCAGGTAACAAGGGGGAGTACAATAAAATCCATGCCATGTTAGATGAGCTAGTGAGACAAAAGAAGATCAAAAAGAAGGATTTAGGTGTTCTTTACTTAAATATTGGTATGTAATTTTAGAGCATATTTTATACTTAAACAGGGATAGATCTTAAATGCAAATATATAGTAAAATGAAGCTTTTTATAAACATGGTAAATTCAATATAAATATGTCATTTATTACATTTATAGGATCAATATACCACATTTTGATGTAACAAAAAATATGTGAAATTCACTAAATATTTATAGCAAATCTCAGAATGTAAATATGTACTAAAATGACACTTTTATTATTTATTAGAATATGTTATAAAATACTCTATATATTACATTTAAAGGGTCAATATACTACATTTTAATGTAACAAAAAATATGTGAAATTCATATAATATTTATAGTAAATCTCAAAACACAAAATATGTAGTAAAATGATGATTTTATAAAATATGGTAAATTCAATATAAATACACTATTTATTACATTTAAAGGGTTAATATACCTCATTTTGATGTAACAAAAAATATGTGAAATTCACTAAATATTTATAGCAAATCTCAAAACATAAAATATGAAGTAAAATGATGGTTTTATAAAATATGGTAAATTCAATATAAATACACTATTTATTACATTTAAAGGGTCAATATACCTCATTTTGATGTATCAAAAAATATGAGAAATTCACTAAATATTTATAGCAAATCTCAGAATGAAAATATGTTATAAAATGATGATTTTATAAAATATGGTAAATTCAATATAAATACACTATTTATTACATTTAAAGGGTTAATATACCTCATTTTGATGTAACAAAAAATATGTGAAATTCACTAAATATTTATAGCAAATCTCAAAACATAAAATATGAAGTAAAATGATGGTTTTATAAAATATGGTAAATTCAATATAAATACACTATTTATTACATTTAAAGGGTTAATATACCTCATTTTGATGTAACAAAAAATATGTGAAATTCACTAAATATTTATAGCAAATCTCAAAACATAAAATATGAAGTAAAATGATGGTTTTATAAAATATGGTAAATTCAATATAAATACACTATTTATTACATTTAAAGGGTCAATATACCTCATTTTGATGCAACAAAAAATATGTGAAATTCACTAAATATTTACCATAAATGTCTTAGTAGTTATATATCATAAAATGATGTTTTCTATATTTATAAGAATATAGTAAAAATACATTAAATATCACTTTTAATTATCAATATACCTCATTTTAATGTGTTTAAAAACATTGGAAATTTACTATTTACTAAATGGTAGTGAATCATGAAAAAGTTAAAAACATACCAAAACATTATATTCATATTAAAAATTTAGAAAATAGAGATATATATTTCATATCTAGTTTTAGATATCTAATAGATAAAATCAATCCAATGAAAGATATTCCTCATTATTATTTCCAAGATTATCCACAAATAGCATCTAATGTTTCTAGTAAAAATAGAACAAGGTATAAAAGAGGTTCAGAGAAATTACATGTATATGTAAATGATGATTTGTTTTCTAAAATGTATCCTGAGTTAGTGATAGATATTAAATGTGAGCATAATGGTGACACTACAAACATTCAAAAATATAATTCTAAATTGAAAGAAGTCAAGGAGTCTATGTTGAATCAAATAAAAGATGAGGTTCGAGGGTCTACATTGGATCGAGATGAGATAGATGTTAAATATAATGTTATAGATGAGAATATAGTAAATCACACAGTAGAACCTACTATAATTTGTAAAGATAATTCTGGATCTAAGAAGATAAATCTACTTTTACCTAGATCTTATTCTAAATATTGATTTTTGAGAAATTTAAAAAATTGGAAAAAGGAGGAGGAGGAGGAGGAGGAGGAGGAGGAGGAGGAGGAGGAGGAGGAGGAGGAGGAGGAGGAGGAGAATTTTCATTAGTAATAAATGAGACAATATATTCATCATAATACAAATATAGGATATATAGTAAGTTCATCAGCATCAGTTAGTGGATTTACACCTTCTAATATAGCATACTTATATAAAACAAAAGTGTATTTACATGCTCCTTGGTTAATAAAAGACTCTAAGGGAACTCTTAGAGTGGTATTAGAACGTTCTAATAAAATATATCCTAGTGATACATTAGAAATATTAAAAGTTCCGGAAAATGATAATTTATCTAAGCTAGCTCCTAAAGATTGCTATGTTAAATTAAATAGTTCAGAAAATCTTAAGAAACATATTGTTAAAACCACAAAGGGATTCTCAGAAAATATTCCGAAAGAAAAACCAAATATCAAAAAGACATCTAAGGAATGCAATTGGAGAGCTGAAGTAGAAGAGAATAGAACAGAACAAGATAAGTTTTTTAGAAATATTTATGGCCTATCTTAATTTTCTCTTTTAATAAATATGAATACAAATAGAAAGAATAATAATATACACACTATAACATCTGTTAAATCAGAAATAAGTAAACAGATAAAAGATTTAGTTGTATCTTCTATGAATACTATTCAATCTGATTCTGAGATTTTTTCATTTATATCAGAATCATTGAACAAGCATGGTAATAGTGTTGCTTGTAAAAAGGCAAAAGAAATACAATCAATGATAAATTTGTTAATGAAACAAATAATAGATCATTCAGAAGAAGATAATATTCTTTTATCTTCATTAAAAACATTAGTAGATAAATTAGAATCAATTTCAATTCAAAACATTTCCTTAGAAGATGTTGTCAATAGATTATCCGAATCTTATAAAAAACTTCTTGTGAGAGTTGCGGAGCTTGAATCTGAATTAGCATATGAGAAAGAAAAGAATCTAGAATTACAAGAAACTATTAATAAATCATCTTCAGCCGATTCTAAATTGTATCAAGAAAAATTAAATAAACTTAATATTGCTAGAAATGCTAGAAAGAATAATGAAATAAATAAGATTGAATCTATTATAAATAAAAAGAATATGGATATTATCAAAAGTTTGTATTAACAACTTCTTTTACATATTTTGTATAATCACTAAAATTATTTAAAAGACCTTTTATTAATTTATCATTTGTAGATTCATGTGATTTTTGTAAACATGTTACAATAATAAATATAACTATACAATCTATGAATAAAACAATAGAATAATTGATAACATTATTTTCTATATTGAATAAAATGAGAAAACTACATACAGTTAATAAAATTAGTAAAGCTATTGTAACATGTGAAAAATTCATTTATATACTTAAAAAATAATAAAGTATTTTAAAAACCTCCTAAATTTTCCATTTTCCATTTCACTAGTTTTGTCAATAGTTAAAAATGAATATTTAACTTTCCAAATAGATGTAACCACTTCTAGAAATGTATTCTTTTCTATTTCTCCACAATGATCTCTATAAATATAATCCAGATTTAATTTATCTTGATTGAATACTATAAAGAAATTAGCATTCTCTCTTATAGTATTTTTAGGAAGTTTTATATAATTTTGAGAAATATAAGAACAATCAATATTATTATGCCTTCCTCTAGTGTAATATTGTTCTATCTTATTTTGTTTTTCTAACATCAAATCATCAAAAATATTTAAAGTCTTTTTATTAGGATCTATTGAACTTGGATCAGGAATGTCTTCACAATTTTCTGATGTAGTGACTAATATATTTGATTTATCTTTCTTATCAACCATAAAATTTTGTGTCTGAAAGCAGTGTCTAATGTCTCTCTTACTTAAACCATTCTCAAAACCATTTATAAGAGCTTGATAACATGGTTGAAAGAGTGTTGTAGAAAAAATATATAAATTATCATAATCTAAATAATCATCTCCTTGGAATTTATCCAAAAGTAAATTCATTAATAAATTAGTTTTACCACATCCAGACTTTCCTATAATACATGCTCTTATTGAATTAGGCAGTAATGAATTATTGTTTCTATTTGAGTAATAATTTTTAACAGAATAATCAGTGAAGTCAGATTTTTATACAATTAATTTAATGATTTAATACAATTAATTTAATCAATATGTTAATAAAAATTTTTATTCATTAAATGGCTCACTTATTCCTTAATCTTAAGTCAAATAATACACAATTTAACTTTAATCAAAACTTTAATGCTACATCTATTGCAGTTGTAAAAGTTGATGGAACTATAGATATGAGTAAAAATATCTTTGTTTATCTATCTTGTAGTCTTATTTGTGATTCTTTTATGAATGAAAAACAAAGTAATATAATTTGTAAATTCTATTCAAATAATAAAAAAGTAAAATATGAACCTATAAATTTGATATATCATAAAATAGTTAATACATGTAATACCATAACTTTGAGACTTGTAGATGATTCAAATAATCTTATAGAATCAAATAAATGTGATATTGAAATTGAGTTACATATCATCTAAATTCTCTTAAAACCTGATCCACTTTTAAGAACTTTTAAGAAATTATTATTAGCTTTTGATATCTTTTTATCATCAGATTTTTTAGATTTCTTATTCATTTTATTTCCAGATCCTTCTATTTTCTTAGATACTTTTAAACTAGAAGTTTCTATATTTGATTCTTTAATACTAGAAGTTTTTATGTTAGATTCTGTATTTGATGTTGTATTATAAGTTTTTATATTATCTACTAACTCTATTTTATCTTCTTTTTTAGGGGTAATAATTACATAACTAGAAGTGTTAGTTTGATCATCAGTATTGAAGAATCTCATTATTTATTTATTTAATTAAAAATTTAATCAACAGTTAAAGATTGAATAGATGGTCGATGTATCATTTCTCTTAATTCTACTGTCTCATATTCTCTTTTTCTTTTTCTATTTTTCCTATCTATAAATGTTTTTGGTGAAAGAATCATCCATAGTGATCTAGCTAAAAATATATAAACTAAAGCAACAGCAAGAGACACAACAACTCTCCAAATTCTAAGCCACCATTTTCCAAAGAATCCTTCTACATCATCTAATATCTCATGAGGCATTGTAGAGTCTTGATTATTTGCATGAACTTCAATAGAAATATCAGACTTTTCTCTCATTTCTTCAATAAGTTCTTCTTCAATATTTGTTTTTAAATCTAATAAAATATGTTCATGAAATACTACTTTATCATCTAAAAACTTTAAATTGCAGTTAAGTTCAATTGTTTTTGAATATATCTTCTAGGATTACCTCTAATAAGAGTTTCAAGAATCTCATTTTGTTCATTGAAGATATCACACATAACTTCTGTTGTATGTCTTAATAAATTATTTGATTGATTTTCTAGATATTGAAATTCTCCTGCTGCTTGAAAGTCTGAGTATAGTTCTCTCTTTATTCTAGTTTTTCCAATTTCAAACATTTCATAATTAGCAACTCTACTTATAAACTCTGTATAATTTGGGAATACATCACAAGCTTCTCTAATTGTTTTATATTCTTCATGAGATGGTAAATTATCACAATCTTCTTTTATATTTAAATATTCTTCATAACCTGGGAATGGTAATGGTTGCCATCCTTCAGTATTGTTGTTTAGTTCTTTCTCATAGTTAGCAATAGTATTTATAAATTCAGTATAACTTTTTAAAGAATCACAGCCTTCTCTACTATTTTTGAAAGCTGATGGGGTTGGAAAATTGTCACAATCTTGTTTGATTTTCAAATATTCATCATAATCAGGTAGTGGTAATGGTTGAAAGATTTCTCTTTTAGTTCTATTTGTAGGAGTATTATTTTCTCTTTTTAATTTTTCAAGTTTTCTTCTTTCTGATTCTTGATGAGCTTTTTCTCTTTGTAGTTTTGCTTGTTTATTTTTTTCAAAAAGTTTTTCTCTTTGTAGTTTTTCTAGTTTTCTCTTTTCAAAATCATCATTGATTTGTTTTTCTCTCTCTTGATTTTGTTGTTTCATTTCTTCTTCTCTTTTTAGTTTTTCTTGTTTTCTCTTTTCAAAATCATCATTGATTTGTTTTTCTCTCTCTTGATTTTGTTGTTTTATTTCTTCTTCTCTTCTTAAAATTTCTTGATTTCTTTTCTCATATTCTTCTAATTGCTGCTTATGTCTTTGTTGTTGTAATTCTTCTCGAGTAGAAATTGCGATAGGTATTTGTTTTGGAAAGCGATTATGATTCTTAATTACTCTTACTACAAAACCTTCATCACTAATCATAAGATCTAAACCACAATCTCTTATTGTTTTTCTAATTGGGAAACTTAATGCTATTTGATTTTTGTTATTAATCCAAAGATTATTATTGTATATTCCTTCAAGAATTCCAATTGAAATATATTGACATTTTTGATCATTGTTAATATCCCAAGTAATAATTTCATTTTTCTTAATTTCACAAAATCCATCTTGGTATTTACAATTATTCATATCAGTTAAAACATTAGTTGGTCTTGTTTGATTGAAGTGAGAATAAACTTTAGTTTCAATAACAATACAATTTTCTTTGTAATATCTTTTAGGTGTAAATAAACTAGTAAATCTATTAGGATAATCTACTGTAATTTTATTATTAGTACTCCAAGTTTTTGAAGATAATTTTGAGAGTGTTCCATATCCACATTTCTTATTATTAACCATTTCTCTACATTCAGCAAGAGTAATAGGATATGTATTTAATTCTTTTTCAACTAGATGTTCATATCCTGAGAAATCTGTATACATTGATACTTCACTAACTAACTTTTTACATACTTTAGCTTCCGAAATATATTCTATTATATTAGGTTTAAAGACTTCATATTGTACTATTTCTGATTTACTGTTAAGAATTCTATGATAATTACACTTATGAAGTTTAGGAAGTTTAAAATATTGAACAGGAGAATTTTCAGTACAAATAATAGCTTTACTTATACCTTCTTGAAAATAAGATAATAAGAGAAATAGTGTTAAAGTTCTAGAATATATTTGCATTTATTACTTTATAAAATTAATGTTTAAAAATTTTCTTAATAAATTATAAATATGATTGAGGCTGTTGATAAGATTCTTATGGTTGATAATCCTATTGTTAGTGATACATCAATTCAAAAAGAGAATTTAATAAGCATTTTTCCATCTTCAGGATCAAGTCTAAATCAACATGGAGAAATAAATTTTGTTATAGAAACATGTGATCAATACTTACTTTTACATAAATCTTATATCTATATGGAAGTACAAATTTCTAAATTGGATGATACTGCATTAGCAGAAACTGATGAAGTGTCTTTAACAAATAATGCTGCAATGTTTTTATTTGATAGAGCAACTTATAATATGGATGGAATGCCAGTAGAAAGTATTATGGATCCTGGAAGAGCAAGTCTAATGAAAGGACTTTTAACTTATAGTAGTACCATGAATAAACAAAATACATTTGGATGGATTTTAGAAACAAAGGATATCATGACATATAAAATAAATAAATATACAAAGAATAGAAAAGGTAATATTACTTTCTGTATTCCTTTAACTCATATATTTGGATTTGTTGAATGTTATAATAAAGTTATATATGGGAGAAAACATAATCTTTCTCTTTACAGATCTCCTGAAAACAAGAATAGTATCATATCTTCAGATCCACAGAGATTCACAGCAAAGATGGTTATCAATAAACTTCAATGGATCATTCCAAAGATTATTCCATGTCTTGAAATGCAAAATAAATTATTAAATATTTTTGAAAGTAATAAACTTATTCAAATGCCTTTTATTTCTAGACAGTTTGAAAGTTATAATATTCCTAATGGAAATAGAGAATTCACATGGAAGTTGGGTACTAAATATGATAAAATAAAATATATTGTTGTAGCATTTCAATGTGCTAGAGATAATAATTATTTGAATGCTGGAAAGTTTGATAATTGTGGATTAGAAGGAATATATGTTGAATTAAATTCTGAAAGATATCCTCATGAATGTTTGAAATTTGATTTTGATAAATTTAATGCAGTTCAACAATATAATTTTGCTAAAGAATTTAGAAACAGTTATTATGAATCTACTAAAGATTATATTTTCATGGAAGAAGATGTATACTATTACTATTATCCGTTATTAGTTTTTGATGTTTCAAAACAAAATGATAGAATAATTCAATCTAGACCTGATGTTACTATAAAAGCAATGTTTTCTAAAAGTATTGCTTCAAGCACAAAATGTTATTGTTTGGTGATGAGTGAAAATGTTGTAGAAATAAAAGATAATAGAATTAAAGTTATTAGTGTTTAGTTTGCTGGAATCCATGAATTAAACTTATCAGGATATCCATACCATTTTACATAAATTTCTTTTATTCCTTTCCTAGTTCTACGTTCTAATATTTCTTCAATTTTAAATTCTTCTTTTACATTGTTATATAGTGTAAGTTCTTCTTCATAAAACTTTCCTAAAATTTCTTCATCTGCTAAATCTTTAATAGAATAAGTTATTACTTTGCCTGGATGTATTTTCGTAATTTTAAACATTTCTGTACTCCAGTTAGGTAAATATCCTTTAGCAAAAATAGCTTTATATTTTGTTATTCTTACTGTATCATCTATTTTAAATTTACTATTAGATTGATAATTATCTTCAATAAATTCTAAATTCTTTTCTATATTAGAAGAATTCACTTCTTCAGGGAAAAGATTCTCATGAACTTGATTTGAATTATTTTTTTTTAGAAGCTTCGATAGGAGTCATTTTTATACTACGATGATAATGATTATTATATCCGGAAACAAGCTTATCTAGTATATCTACCCATTTATGATTACCTTGATGTGTAAACATTTTCCACATTTTCTCTTTTAGAGTTCTATTAAATCTTTCTATGATGGAAGCCTTCTTTTCAGAATATGTTGAAAAATGATTGATGTTAAAACTTTTAAATAACTTTTTCATCTCTGAATTATAATATTCTTTTCCATTATCAGTTTGCATTTTTTGAGGTTTTCTTACTTTAAAAATAGATTCTATAGCATTTGCGGTTTCTTTTCCAGTTTTTGTTTTCATTGGAATAACCCACGCATACTTACTAAAACAATCAATTACTGTAAGAAGATATCTAAAATCATTATTTTCTTCTGCATAAGGAATCATTTCAACAAGATCTGATTGCCACTGTTCATCTATACTATGAATATATACTCTTTCAGTTATAAAACTTTTTCGAGCTGGTTTATGAAGAGTATACACATCTTGCTCATTTAAAAATTGTTTAACTTCTTTAATTGGTTTTTTAGTTTTACGTTGTAATTCGTTAATACCACAAAATCCAGTTTCAGGATTATAAAAAGTTTCTTCAAGAATAATTTTAGAATTTTTGGGTGGTTTTAAAGTTCCTCCTGTTTTCACATTTGAAGATATTTGACATTTATTTTATTACACTTATTACATTTTCCTTTAATCATTATTCTATTATTTGTTGTTTGAACTTTTATGATGTTATATGTGACTGTTTGCTCTTTGCAGCCTAGGCAGTATATGTTCATTTAAAGGCGACAAAATGTCTGAAAAGAAATATATCATTTAATTAAAACGAAATAATATTAAATTAATTGATAAGAAAGGTGTTGGTCAGACACAGTGGCATTCAGGTTGAGTAGTTTGATAAGAGAATGATGTGTCATCTTGTTCTGTCGTCACACTGAGTTTCTTCCATCAAGATTTTTTCTCGAGAATTTTTCCATTTTTTTTCTCGAATTTTTTCAGATTTTTTCTCGATTTTTCTTGCATATTTTGAGAGGTAATGAGATCTCTTTAGCTTATTTGATCCAAGTTTGTGTGTGGAGTCAAACTTTTGTGTTAAGTTTTCAAGACAGGCACACTACCACTTGACTATGATGGAAGCTGATAAGAAATTCTTGGAGTTGGTTAAGAAGTGGGGAGTCTTATCAGTTGGCTTGTATATGATGATTATGAAAAATTTTTGGTGAAGGTGAAAGCAGGGGGTATTTTTTATGTTTTAGATTTTTGAAATTTTTGATATAGGTAAAAAATGGTTACTTTTTGAGATTTTGAAAAATGAGTAAATGTAACTAAAAGTTTAATTTTTCTTTAAAAAATGATGTTTTTAAAATTTTGAAAAAGTGGGTCGAAGCTTGACTACTATGTATGATAGGGAGATTTGGAGAAAATGAGAATTTTTAAACGGGGAGTTTTGGGTATATTTGGAGATTAAGTAGTATGTATTCTTTGACTCTGGGAGTTTTTTGACTTGTTAAAAAGGTGGGTCAAACGGTGTGCCAGCGTCAGAGATTACATACTACTTAAATTGTTTTTCTATGTATTGTATTTCTAGTGTCATCTTGGCAAGATCGACTTCTTCGTGACATTTGCGCGTTGATTGTTGAATGTGTACTATTCGACAAGACCTGTGCTGTGGCTCCCGCTTATTTTACATTGATCGCGATGAACTCTTCGAAGTTTTCAACTCAGCAGTGGAATATATTTTCGAATTTTTTGGCTACTGCCTCGTAAGTTACCTTTCAAACTTTTTAACCTCATGTCTAACTGCGTACAGAACACAAAGCCTTCGTCATGTCAGACTTTTAAACTCATTTTTCGTTCGAAGTTCCACAGATGAGAATGGTGACATTGGAGATGTTACCTCATATAATCCTGGGAAACTGACATTCAGACAGTTGATAGCTGCAGTTCAAGTACTTTCATCTCAAAAAGAGAAGTCGTTGGGACAGAAAGAAGAAGAGGACTTGAGCTCAGGAGTGGCACTTATCATGCTTTCACACGGAGCTGATACTCATCGGTTTGTTTTTTACTAGACCTCGGTTAACATCCAGAATCATTCATTGTACCATTGAAGTTTCAGATTAGAAGTTCATTCAATAATATCTTCTCTATTTACACATTGCTTACTTCTTCAATTGATTGCATCACTCCTACTATCAGAAGACTCAAACCCAAAATTGAAAGCAACATTAATTGGATCAACGTCCCCGATTGATCCAAAACTTGATGATTCAATCTACCCGATTCTATATAATATTCTCAATGAGTCTTCGGAAGTGAGCTACTGGATGTCTTCAACACAGAAAATCATTATTTAATTTCAGACGAGTTTAGATTTTGATAGTCGTCCAGCTGTGGGAAGTTTGCTGTCAAGAATGTTAGGAATTAAACATGCTAATTTGCTCAAAGCTCTAGTAAGCTCTAACCTGACCAAAACTATGAGTTTGCTTCGAAGGTTCGAGAAAACAAAGTAAGTGGAAAAGTTGAAAATTTCATATTAATTGTTTTTCCAGGAACACAGAGCTACTACCAGAAATAGCAAAAGCTGTGAAATCACGTAGTGTTGACTTAAAGAGTGTGGAGTTTGAAGTGAGCACCAGAAGAAGTGCTTTTGTCACTAGAGAACATGCTATTACAGTAAGAAAATATATTCTATTGGTGAAAAAGTTCTAAATGAGTTTCAGCAATACCACCTGGTTCCCGTTGACAATGGAGAGGAGAATGCATACAAATTAGTGTCTCAAGAATTTGTAGACGGAGCATTGAGTGGTGAGTTTCACATATTTCTAAAAAAAACATTTTTGTTTACTCTTTGTCGGTGAATTTCTTATGTTTAGGTTTTCAGACCTAAAAGTTTAAGCTTGAGAATTAGGGCTTAGATGTACAGCTATAAAAATTCTGGCAAATCAATCAGACATAGGATTTCAGATGTAAACATTCAGGCTTAAAATTTAAAACTTAGGTTTTGAGGGTAAAATTTGAGTTTCCATTTTTAGGTTTAAAAATTAAGGCTTAGATTTCCACAACATTTTTAAACTTAAAACTTTACCCATAAAACTTTCAGAATATGACAAGCATCGTGACCGCCTGAAACCCTTCATCCCGGATCGTCGTAACCCATTCCAACACGCAATCGATGATTCAGACACAGTTTCCATTGATTCAAAAACTGAAGATTTCGATGAAATTCGTCTGGCTGCCTATCGAGATATCTGCTTGATTCCTCTTCGATATGTGTCTGATAACTTGCTCCGTGAGCATCTTCCAGATTTCTTGCCCCCAGTTACTCAAATTGTGTTAAGTTCTCCTGATCTTGCTGTTAGACAGCTGGCTGTAGATTTTATGTCTAGATTAGCCTAGATTTGTTCAACACCTTTGTTTAAAAATCAAATTGCATTTCAATTAAAGCCAAAACTTATCACTTAATAATTATTATTAACAAGAATAAATAGTTTCAAATTGATATATTTATTGAGTTCATGTATTTGTACAAATCACGAATCTCCCAGTTAGAAGCATGATGACTAAAACTATTATCCATGGAAAACCCGCGCAAAGAGTCTAAAGTTAAGTTAAAATGAATAATAACTGAAATATGAAAAAGTAACCGATGATATAAAGGAATGAAGAGTAAAATACCCTGCCTACAGATAATTTAAATTATGTCTCCTTGTCGTCTTGCTCATCTCCATCAACTGCATCTGGCTCGGCGACAATTGGCTCAGGTTCTTCAATCTCTGGATTCTTCTCATCCAACTTTCCAACAGGACTCTCCGTTGATGTAACTGTTGTTGTGGATTGTGCCTGATTATCCTCTTTTACTTGAGCTTCTTCCCGTGAATGTTGTGTGGTTACAGTCGTCACAGTAACTTCTTTTTCCTTATGTTGCTCTTCTGCGTTTTGCTCTTCCGCTTGCTTATCCTTTGGCTTCTCGATTTTTGGAGTCAAGTTGTTAAGGTGAGCAGCGTTTTTGAGTTCTTCCTTTTCGAATTGAATACTGGAAAATAAAAACAAATTATATTTTGGTAACGTTAATTGAAACCTACATTCCAATAGTCTGATTGAGTTGGTTGATGAGTTGTGCTTGTGTGGAGACAAGAGAATTCAATGCAGTGTTGTTTCGTTGAAGCTCTTCAGCTTTTTCCTTGAGCGCTGATAGTTCTTCTTGCATTTTTCTGAAAGTGTTGGTTATTTAAATTTGGGAGAAATATATTCATTTAATTAATGAACTGAGCTCTAAGGTTGATTTTTGTTGAATTGTTTTTGATTGGAGTAGTGTAGATTATTACTGTAGTTATTTTTCCCCAACTCACGTATAATTATCGGTATTCGATTTTCCGTCTTTTTCAAGTGTATCAACTCTCAATTTCGTATTTCTCAAGGATGTCATACACTCTTCGTTCTTCTTTGTAATATCATCCAATTGAATTGACACTGACTTCTTCTCACTATTCGCTGATTCCAAATCTGCCATACTTCCTAAAGAAACGATACTATATTTTCAGATAAACGGCAGAAAATTACTAACCAACAAGCTTTCCTTTGGTGAGACTCAGCTGGGCGGATAGTTGTCGAACTTCTTCGTTTGTCTGGGATAAAACTTCTCCTTGAGCTTGATATACGTAGAATGCGTAAAAGAATAATACCTGCAAAAAGTGTATAATTTCATTGACTTCTTGTTAATTATATTACCAGGCAAATAAGAAATACAAAAAGGGGCCAATTCCTCATTGTAGTAGGACGATCCGAGTGTGAACTGCTCCTGAAAGAAAAAAAATTGAATATTTATTTAAACGTTGTCCTTCTATGTATCTATATGTTTGTTTAATGGTTACAAAAAAGGGAAAAGCCACGCGACATCTGCGGCGCACCGTTTCGTTTTTATGCAAACGGAAGACTGCGTGGATGTCATAGATACAAAAAGGAAAGAGACATCGATTTTTGATAGGCTGACGAATGCAAAAAAACGGAGATTAAAGGGGATTTGTAGTAGAATTAGAGGAAATGCATAGTTGTTTGATTTAAAAAATCATCAAAATTCATAAAAACACAGAAAACTGAGTCAATACAAGAAAATTCGAGTATCAAGCTTATGTCTACTGTTATTTTTTCAAAACTGCATTTTAAATAAGAAAAACTACAGAGTTGTGACTCTTTCAGTAGTAATATATAGAGTTATCATTCCAGTGAAAAAATTACAACTCCAATTTCCAGTTTTAACCTAAAATCACTTGAGTACGTATTTCTAATTCAATTACAAAAGCTGATGATGTACTATAGCACTTACTGGGTCTTATGCAAAATTACAGAAACAATTTGAAAACTTGGTTGAGAATTTAAGCCAGAGTAATTTTTTTGTCGGAAAATTCCAATATTCAGTATTTAAAATATAGATGTTGAAGGTAATATATATTCTCAAAAGTACGCAGGCACAGTCGACAGTAACAGGGGCGCCTGGAGTGCCTCTCCACTACCGGCGAGGGCAAGGAGCACCCCTTTTCTACAGATGTTAAAAATTTGTTTTAAATTCAGTAAAGCTGGTGAATTTTACAAATTGTGCACATTTTTGAATCCGGAAAATTTTCAACACTTCGAAGTTGTTCTCAAAATCGGCTTTCAATTCAAATTTTAAACAGGAAAACATCTTTAAAAATATTTGTTCAAACACAGAGTTTTATAAAAAGCTTCTAAAAACTTACCGTATGAGAGGCTTTCTGCTGGATGACATGACGGGGGGATACCGGCAAGTATGTCTTTTCGACGGGCGATGATGGCCGCTGATGATACGGCGAGAGGTTCCGAGACACAGGCGTCCTAAATGTGTTGGAAACTAAACGGCAGAAAATGAGCACTAGAAGGTTGGAGAGTCGGGGAGAGATGTTAGAGTGACGAGGGATGAGGAATGTTGGAAGAGACAACACGAGAGAATAAGACAAAGAGAGATGTCCTGCAAAAGAGAGTAAAGACTTTTCTCCTCTTCCTGCGGGAGTCAGAGAGAGAGCGGCGGGAAGCAAAGAGACCACATAACGATAAGAGACACAGAAAGTTTTGTATCACTGTCTCTCTCATCATTTCATTCTATCTCTTCACCTTCTTCTTCTTCTACTTCAATCCATTCCCATCGCCTTCTCCGTGTGTGTGTTTGTCAGTGTTCGGCAGGAGGCCCTCCTTTGCATTGTATTCCCCTGGAATGCGACCTGCTGCCCCTGGTACTACTCCAAATGGTGCATCTTCTGATATCAGACATCAACGTGGAGTTGCTCCGATCCCATTTGGCTCTACTAATTCAGCGATAGATGCCCATCACAATTCAGTAGGTTTTGGTTTGGAAAAGTGATTGGGTTATTGATTCAGATCTTGATCTGTTTGGCTTGATCACTCCCTAGATTTTCAGCTGAACCATGTGTCATTTGAAAGAGGACCTTTAAACTAGATCGTTGTAAATTTTAAGCGGCAAAGTGTCACGATCTGAAACTTTTTAGTGCTCTTTTCACAACTTTCGAGAGCTGTAGACTTGCTCCAAAAGCTATTTTTTGCAGACATGTTGTTTTTCAGTGATTAAGAGCAATTGAAAATTCTAGGAGTTTTAATAAAATTTTTAAAAATGTTCTCCCCCTAATCAACTCGATCAAAATGCTTTCAGATTTCCGTTTAAAAAATTATTTAACTTAAAAATTACCTCTAGCATTTTCGGACCAATTTTTTCTAGTTCAAAATGCTCTTCTGTTGCTAAATTTTTTGTGGGGTCCTATTCAAAAGGTCTTCTTTTAAATTATATTGGCTTTGCTATTGTTTGTAAATACATCTATAATCGCAAATCATTTTTTTTTGCAGTTCCATGTTTTTTTTTCCTGATTTGAATTTCAAAATCTGTTCAAGATTCGTAGAACTCATTAAAATTTAAAAAAAAATCCTCAAAATTACTTCACCCTTTCTTATTCAACACTTTGGCGTTCCGAGACAATGCGGGGCTTTCATGGCAGACGTTATCACTTGGAATGGCGGTTTTGATAAGAAAATGAAATCACCTAAAATTCCATTTAGAAGCATCACCTTTTAATAGTTTCGTAATCAATGAATCAGTATTTTTCATATGAAAAATATATAAATTGCTCAGAAAAATGTACAATTTCAGTGTTGAAACATTGAAAACTTCCATAGAAACGCAAAGTTTTTTGCTTTAAAGAAATCCTTTTTTTACAAAAATTCTAAAAAATTCGCATCTGGGCAGTGGTACCATAATTTGGCATAACTAATTAAACCAATTGTTTTTCCAGGAAATCCGCGTGGGGCGTCATCGTGCAAAACTCGACGAAATTCGCGAATCGCTGAAAGCTTACGAACATGAAGCCGGTTTATTATCAAGTCACGTGGCTCTTGGATCACTTGCAACACCGTCAAGTTCTTCCGTCAGCCATTCTGACATCACCAATGACAATGCGGAAGTGATGAATTTTTCGTCTTCTTCTTCAAATGCAGCAGCGACGACGACGACAGTCTCGAGCGCTGCTGTATCAAATTCGAATTCTTTTAGAGTGAGTCACATTTCTTTTTTTTTAATCAAAAATGGTCCTGGAAATCGAATGGAAAAACATTTTGAGAGTAAAAAATAAAATTCGATTGGCTGGGAAAATTGTCCGTCAAATTTTCCGTCTAGGTCAGTTCGTATGCCCAAAAAAAACATAACTTTTTTGAAATTTATACATAGACCGGCCGAAAGCGTCATATTTTTCTTCGAAAAAAAAAAGAATGGAATTGTAGCAAACTAGCTAGAAATTCTATTGAATAAAAAATTATGAAATAGGTGGCTCAGCTCAACTTTGGGATTTTATGAAAATTGTCAACTATGAATCGATTTATGATCTTCAAAAGTGGTGAAGGGTGGTGGTTCAAAAGTGAAAAAATCATATTTTCAGACAGAAGGTGGTGGTCACAAGATGCGGATAACACCAATGCCACAAAGACATTTAATGATGGATACTGGTGCCAATGAGACAGTATTTCGAAGTGGAAAAGAGATGATTCGAAATGGAAATCCATCAACAACTATATCATCAACACCTTCTACAACAACTGAAGAGTCGATTAGGATACATCCTGCTGGATATCGATATGATATGCCAACTCCTGCATATCATATGAATAACAATGCACCACAATACTCACCAGGATATGTAAGTTGTTCTCGAAAAAATATAATACTAAAGAATCGGAAAGTACTTTTTCTGAGAAGTCCCACTTAAAATTTTGTTTTAAAAAAATTGGTTTGCGGTGGTTCAGTTTTGAAAAAAGTCCAAATTGTCAATGCGATTATCACTTTTCATATTTTGGTCGTTCGTTCCATGTTTTTCTGTTGATTTGGCTACATTTTCGGTCACATATTTGATAATATTTAGTGCACCCGTAAACTGAAAAGGCACTTTAATCAACGGCGAGACACGTGTGAACAACTAAAATTAGTAACAAAATATACTTCCAAATTGACAAAGTTTGAAAGTTTAAGCTGAAAAGAAAATGGACCAAAACTTTCTTTGAAAAATACTCCTAGTTCAAGCAATAGGGGGACCTTCTTGTGACCTGTTCATAACTTCTGAAATTTTTTTTGTAAAATAAATTAAAGAGTCCAATAAAGTACACACAAACACCCCTAGTAGGCAGACCTGACACTTTAATAAATGAAAATTTTCAGTCTCGACCACCTCCACCAGCCTACGATTCATCTCCGGTGAACACTAGAATGACTCCAGTTGCAACAGACAACTACCGTACTCACCTGCATATGAAAGTTCATCCTGTTGTAAAAGCGCCACCACCGAATCCAACAATGCTCAATCACAACAAGAATATGGCACCCCCACCGCCTCCTCCAGCAAAATCTACGATTTCCATCGAGACAATGTAAGTTTTCTAAACGATATCAGAAGGATTCTATAAATCTTTTGCTTTAACTTTTCAGGAGTGAAGAACGAAAAGCAGATAATATCCAGAGACTTTATCATACATCAATGGACAAAAAAACAGCTAGTAGTGTTGTTAGTATCAATGTTGCTTCTCCTCATACGGTATTTTATGACCTCAAATGATATTAAAATTCATTTTTAATTTCAGACAAAAGTAAATGTTGGTGATAGTCCTCTTCCAAGCAAATCATTCATTATTGGTCCACGGTATACAGCTGATGTCGATAGGAAGAATTTTGTCAACTATAAAGATGAGGTAAATTTGAGAAAAATTCAACTCCTACCTTCTGAAATATTTAACTGATATTTCTAGAGTCATTTTTTTGACAGAGCTCATAAAATATAAGAGACTAAAAGTTTTGTCTTCGCAGACACCCATAATCAGCAAAAATTTGCAAAACTACTTTAGAATCGGTTTCGAGAGCCCAGTTGAATTTTATGAATAGAACAATAATTGTTATAAAGTTCGGGGATAAACCCTAAAAATAAAATGATTTCAGCTGCGTCCCGACCCTCGCCTGATTCCATCCACTTCCGATGCAAATCATGAAGATTTCCGGCCGATCCTTTTCAAACCAAGAAATCTCGAAATCACAATGAAATCACGTGCTCAACCTCCTCCTCCTCAATACAATCAACCCAGTGAGCCACCTCCGAAACGAGTCAGCTCCCCAATTGATCGAACACTTTTGGAACCATACATCAAGAATACACGAAGAGTTCAACCATGTAAACCAAATATGCTTCGATTTTATATGGAACAACATGTTGAACGACTTCTACAGCAATATAAAGAACGAGAAAAACGAATGAAACAGTTGGAAAAGGAGATGGTTTCAGCTCAATTACCGGATATTATGAGGAATAAAATGCTGGGATTACTTCAACAAAAAGAGTCAAAATATACGAGATTAAGAAGACAAAAGATGAGTAAAAGCCATTTCACTGTCATCTCACATATTGGTGTTGGAGCATTTGGAAAAGTTTCATTGGTTCGAAAAAATGATACTCGGAAGGTTTATGCAATGAAAAGTTTGGAAAAAGCGGATGTCATAATGAAACAACAGGTAGGATTTGTTATTTGTTTAGGATCTTGGTTTAAAAATTTGAAAATATTGGTGTCCTACGTTTGAAATAAAACCTTGAATAGAAAGTAAGAAAACTGCAAAGTCTAACATTTTTGATACTCTAGGTTTTTTTTTTTTAATTTAATTGATTCTATATTTGCTACTAGTAGGAAAATATATCAGATATATTGTGAGTCTAGTAGTTTTTAAAATGTGACTGTAAAGCGATATGATCGAAAAATAATTTCAAAACTTTTTGACTAAAAACACCATTTTCTTTCAGGCCGCCCATGTGAAAGCCGAACGCGATATTCTGGCAGAAGCTGATTCTCCTTGGATTGTTCGTCTTTTCTTCTCATTTCAAGATGATGCTTGTCTATACTTCATAATGGAATATGTTCCCGGAGGAGATATGATGACTTTATTGATTCAAAAAGGAATATTTGAAGAAGATCTCGCTAGATTCTACATTGCTGAACTGGCATGTGCAATTGAATATGTTCATAATGTTGGATTTATTCATAGAGATTTGAAACCGGATAATATTCTAATTGATCAACATGGACATATTAAGTTGACTGATTTTGGATTGTGCACTGGTTTGAGGTGGACTCATGACAGAAGGTAAGATTATGTATTGTTTATTTGTCACGAGAAAGAGAGGGTGTCTAATGGAATAGAGCCTAGGCGCGACGCAAATGATTAATTGTAGTTGGTGTGCTCAACATCTGTGCAAAAAATATTTAAGTCACACATGAAACCATCCAATATTTTCTAGATACTATGGACCTGAAAACGACCATCATCGTGTCGATTCATTCTCGCTTCCTCCTGAAGTTGCAGCTATTGATAAAAGCGTTAAAGTTCTAAATGTTCGACAACAAACCCGCCGGATAACCGCCCATTCTCTTGTTGGAACAGGAAATTACATGGCACCCGAAGTAATTGCCAAAACCGGGCACAATCAGAGTTGTGATTGGTGGTCGACTGGAGTGATTTTGTATGAGATGGTATTTGGAAGAGTGCCATTTCATGATGATACACCTGGTGGAACACAACATCGAATTAAGAATTGGAGAAACTTCCTTGATTTTACATATTGTGGAAATCTATCAAAAGAGTGCCTTATGATGATTCAAGTAAGTTTTTTTGTTTAAATAGACGTTGTGAAGACCAAAACTTTTTCAGCAACTAATTTGTGACGCGTCGTCAAGATTGGGATCTCACGGGAAGGATGTTGCCGAACGAACGGCACAAGTCAAAAATCATCCATGGTTCAGGGGAATTGACTGGGTTAACTTGAGAAAACTGAGAGCTGATTATATTTATATTCCTCGGGTCACTCACGATGAAGACACTTCTAATTTTGAAACGTTTCAAGTGAGTTTTTCCTTTTAAACTTTGTTTAGAGTGTCTAAAAAAGTTAGATATAATTTTATGTATGTAGACATAAAAAAGATAGCATCAAAATTATGAATATTTGAGTTTGAAATACAGAATTTTTATTTGAATTAAAGTAAATTAATTGTGGAGTTTCTGAAACTATTATACATAGCAGCTCCAATAAAAACATAATTGAGTTTCACTACTCAAATTTTTAACTTAAATTTGGAATCTTGAAAAGTTTTCTTTCAAAACCTATCACACTTCTAATTCCAAATTTCCAGGACAATGACCGTGCTGACAAGCCGAATGTGCGAGGTCTTCATAATCCAGCCTTCTATGAATTCACTTATCGTCATTTCTTTGATACGGATTCTGTTGGTTGCCCATCACTTCGACCATCTCGTCGTCGGTCACTTCGGCCATTACTTGAAAACGGAACTTTTAATGAGTCAGTGTCGGAAGAAGATTCATCGTCTCATATTTAAAAGAGCATGAATTT
The DNA here is from genome assembly GCF_000002985.6 of Caenorhabditis elegans. Taxonomy (NCBI): domain Eukaryota; kingdom Metazoa; phylum Nematoda; class Chromadorea; order Rhabditida; family Rhabditidae; genus Caenorhabditis; species Caenorhabditis elegans. Next base: position 10,292,124 of record NC_003279.8, on the reverse strand, counting down.
GTTTATTGATTATATTATATATGATTTTAATGTGATGTTTTAGTATCATTTTTTACTCATTTTGCTTCTATTTTTATCTTTAATTTTCCAAATTACCCTCTTTACTAATTCTGTGATGATCTCGATACGGTTTTCAGAATTCGAGATATTTTTAATATCTCTTTTCTTTTCTCTTTTTCTCTCATGTCGCCACACTATTTCGTTCGTTTTTTTTTTGCTCAAATGAATTTTTATTCAATGAAATTTTTAGAAATTAAACATTCTATGTTTGGATGCAAAAAGTGGATCAGTTGTCAGTAGTGCCAATAAAATCAATCACATTGAGAAATTATTACTGGTTTTTCGTCTTTCGGAATTACACCGAAAGTCTCTGAATTTACAGTGCGTATAGCGTATAGCGTATAGCGTATAGCGTATAGCGTATAGCGTATAGCGTATAGCGTATAGCGTATAGCGTATAGCGTATAGCGTATAGCGTATAGCGTATAGCACTTCAAGTGATGTTCTGTACCGTTAGAACTGCGCAGCATCGCCCATTACAATTTACCTATGTGGCAAGAACCGTCCGATAAGCCCTCGTCTGTTTGACGCTATTTCCAGTCTCCTTGTTCTTATTTTCGCAGGAGTTCGCATTTCCCATTAAGAGATTAATCGATTTCACTGCCTCTGAGTACGGTACAAGATTTGCTTGTTTCCAAACAAATCAACTCAGGGGGTAGCAGTAAATCCGAAAATGCAGCCCTTGCCTGCTACTTTTGAACCCGGTTCAGAAATTGGACAGTGAAAGATTCAAGCAAACCAGTTCAGTTCAAGCCAGGTAAACGTAACGGGGACGCTACACTCACAAGAAGGAGCAAGATGGATTCACTTACCGTCCATCCCGATCCGTCCCGAATTTGTCCATCCTTCGTCGTCGTCGTCGTCGTTTCGTCCCAAATCCCTACCGATCGTTCCAATCCATCCATCCATCCATCCCGATCGTCCAGATCTTTCCATTCATTGAGCGCCATTTTGTTCCATCACATCTTTCAGCATCTGTAAAAACTTGCAGTTTAGTTAAAACATCAAAAAATCCTTACAGATTTGGATTTTTCCTTCCATTTTTCCATGCCATCCATCCTTCATGCATCGTCGTTTGATTGAGGTCTGTAAAAAGATACATTTTAGTTGAAGCTAAAAAGAGAATATTTCTTGAAAGGAAAAGAGAAAATATAGATGCAATTTTGTTACGATAAAGATGTTTTTATTAACAAGGGAAGGTTTTCATTTTACCGTCAGACTTCAAAGCGAGAGAAAGATGCCATTTGAAAATGTTCCATAGGATATGTTACTGCAAAATTTTAAGCGGCAAAGCTCTACCTCAAAAATTTCGATCTGAAATTGTTTCAGGAGTTTTTTACAATTTGAAAATATTACAAATATCAAGCAAAATTGTTTGAAAAATTAGTTTTTTAAAAAGTTGTTCGATCTGAATGTTGAAGAAAAAAAGTTCTTGGATGTAAACCTGAAAAAAAAAAATCGAGAAACAATATTTCTTAACGAAATGTCAAGAAGTTAAAGAATTAAGACGGGTGGATGGAATGGGATGATGGGAAGGGATTTGGGACGAGACGACGACGACGAAGGATGGACGAATTCGAAAAATAGGGAATTTAAGAAACAAGTTTTATTGACGAAATGTCAAGAAACGAAGAAATTCAAGAATTAAGAATTAAGATTTAAAATCCATGAAATGCTAATGAGGAGGATAAGGATAAAAAGTGAAACAAGATAAAATGAATGACAGAAGTTGTTTAGGTGTTCGGATGGAAAGATGAACAGAGCCTGCAGTCGGCGTTTACAAAGAGAGCCTCCTCTAGGGGGTGAACATGTGGAGAGACTCACACAACATAACTGTCTCCTTTCCCTACGCCTTCTGCGATAAACAGGTTAAACTGTAGTGACGCAGACCGTCTATTATCCCTTTCAGCATCGCTATGTTCTCCCCTCTCTTTTGTGCGAGTTGTTTTGTGCATGCCAGATGACATCTCCAGTTCATCTCCAGATGTTCTCGCGTACCGACAGAGAAATTGTATTGTATTAAACATCTACCAAGTTTGTGTATGTACCAACTTTCAACCAGCATGGTTGGCATATGTTCAATTTCGCCTTCTGCAATCTTTATGACGTTTTGGTCGGAAGGAGTCCTACCACTTATTGATTGGATGTGAATGTACCAACTATGCTAGTTTCGCAGAGTTTCGACACCGTTTGCAAGCCCGGGACGTGGTTTCTTTCAGTTTAACATTATTTTTCTACTGCTTAGTGTCTTTCCTTTTTCCTTTCCTTTTTTGATGCAACAAAAGGGTTAGTTATCAGTAGTGTCACTGAATAATAAAATTAATCACATGGAAAAAGTGAACAGGCGATAAACAAAAGAAACACATGGCATCAAAAGAGGAAAAGAAGGTTTGGTTTAGTTTATTTTTTGAATTTAAATTCTACTTTTTAAATTTAAAAATTGATTTTAGTTGTCTTTGTGCAACAATTTTTATTTAATTTCATAAATTAGTGCAAATTGGTGCACTTTACATCCAGAGACTTTCGGTGTTTCATTTTTTAAAGTCAAACAGTTTTTTGAGTCTCACCTGGCTAGGTTGAATTTTTTATTGTGTTTTGTGGTTTTTCATGTTTTTTTTTTAACTTAAACTTAAATATTAAGCAATGCTTCGTTTCACAACACCGATAACAAAAAAACTGACAATTTTTTTTAAACAAAAGACAGGTTCCGGCTTCCTTCTCTCGAGATTTCAAAGAATCTTGTTATAAAGGCCCAACGCAATATTTTGTTTATTTTTATTACGGCCGTTTTACTAGCAAGCGCGATAATAAATGAGATGGTATGATGGTATTTCTGAAATTTAGTATGCGAGAAAAATCCAATAAACATTTTAGGGTATTTTAGGGTTTATGATAGTATTCACTCTTGTACTTTTTTCACAAGACTAAAAATTTTAGTACCTCTGTAGTCTACCAGAAGATTCTACTATTTTTTCTACCTGATTTTGGGTTACAGCTAGGCTGTAAGGTTTAGTAAAAATAATTTTAAAAAAGTAGGCTGTCAAACTTAAAAACTACAAATTTGGTCATAAAACCTCAAAAATAATTTGAAATTTTATTTTCCCCTGAATTTTCCCATATCATTCATCTTCTCGCCCATTTACCCACCCAACAAATCACAATGCCACGTCATTTGCCAGAGACATATGGTGCCTCGTGGCATCACAGCTCGAAAACACATGTGTCCTATTCATACTTCAAGTTTTTTGCTCCGTTCCACCATTTTCTTGGCATTTCCAAAAATTCGTTATCATCGAAGAAACAATGCACTTGAATAGTTTTTTTTTGTAAGAAACAGGAGTCACCTGACCTCAAAAAGTTTATGTATTGACACGGAAACCCCATGTGTTTAAGTGTTTCTCTTGTTTGTAGATTCCACTTTTCTCGTTTTATCAATTATCCGTGTTCCTTTTTCTACTGGTATCAACTTTCTAAACATTCTCTTTTGTTGTATGCTCCGCACTTTTCGAAGCTTCTATTTTTATTGAGCTTTTTTTTAAGTTTTGTAGTCTTTTTTGTCGACTTTTAATGATTTTAGACTGTTTTAAAAATCCAATAAATACATAGTGTTTTTAGAAAATATGAAGCTTCAACAGCATGTTCAAAAATTTTAATTGCTTGCAAACAGCCTCAAGTTTTCAGAATAAAACATTCAATCGCCTTTTTTCGCAGTCTACCAGGACTGTCTAAAAAAGAACATTTTTACCATTTTCAGAAATGTTGATTTAATTGAAAAATATTTGTTTTATAATTGTTTTATAAACTTGAGCAAAATAGCTCCGAAAAAAATTCAAAAAACTTTCAGAATATTTTTCTTTCGAAGTTTCAAGTAATATAACTCAAACTAAACTAGTAAAACTAGACTGTCTAGACTTTTTGATCCAAACATTTTTTTAAAGATAGTTTATTTTTGAAGCCATTATTTGATTAGAAAAATTATTTGAAGTAGGTGGCCTATAGGCTTAGCCGCCTACTTCTTCTTGAATGCAAAAACTCTAACTGCAAAGACAATGTTTCAAAATGTACTCAAAAAAGTGTTCCCTCATTGATATCCTCATCAAAAATTCATTGAATCTATGATATTTCTCTCGTTCTCTCACTCTAACTTCCACCTAAAAACGGCTGTCACTTTTTCCACTCCAACAGGTGAGTGAAATTCCAGCTAGTAAAGCTATTTGCTGCATTCGGCTAAAATCGGTTTATCTTTTTTTTCTCGCTCATTTCTACTTTCGCCTCGTCTCCTCCACCCATATTTATAGAACGTAATCTGCAGTCATCATCGCGTTATACTTTTTTTTGGGGGTTGCTAGTTTATATTTTTATTTTCCTGTATACATGTTTTGTTGCTTTATTTTTTTAAAGTTAAATCATAGGTACTTATGGGATTCGTTCCCCCAAAATGATTTTTAATTATTTAACACTACCTTTTTAATTTTAATCCACACGTGAATGTTTATTTTAATACTGTTTTCATTTTTACAAGGCTTAGAAAATCATTTCCCTAAGCCTGAGAACGAAAAAAAGTTCACGTCTCAATTAGAAAATATGGAAATCATTTTGGGGGGAACGAAACCCATAAGTACCAAATCATATTTAAAGTTATTTAAAAATATATTGATTCCTTCATATATTTTTACTGATGTGTAAACACAAATTTCGTAGTTTTCGCACGATAGAAAAAACCAATGCCAGAAAATATTCATTCTCACATTTTTTTTTCACAGCTTGTAAATGTATGTCTCTGGCTCTGGCCTAAAAAAATTATCGAACATTTTTTGTAGGCAGTTATGAAAATACGCGTGTTTTAATGACTACAGTATCCTTTAGTAATATCTATATACTATCCGAACTTATTTCATGTGAAAAAATAGTTATTTTTTAAAGAAATTTTTTTCAAATTTTTCAAAACAAAAATATTCACGAAATACCCAAAATATAGTGGCAGAAACTCGGCAAAAACTACAATTTTGAAATTGCTGAAAATGTTAACTACGAAATTGCATCACCTAATTTCAAATCGAAAAAAACTCGGGCCTACAGTAACTTTTGCTGTGAGACCTAACGTTTGCCAATTTCACAAAATAAAATAAAATTCATACTTGCATTGAAGCTCGCTGATCTAGATATAGATAATTTTTTCTCAGCATCCATACTTTTACTACTTGACTGCCTCAAAGCGACACACGCCTGCCTACTGACAAAATTCACGAGACCAGAACTTTTCTGAAGCCGGTTCCAGAAACAGGAGTTTGTGAAACGTGAAAAATTGGCGGTAGGCAGACCTCTACGCCTGCCGAATTTATATAATTTTTTGAGTGTTCTCTTCCTACCCCAATACTTTCCATCCCGATCGTCTGACTCATCCTTTCACTCTCAATAGATTATTTTTTATTCTTTACAATATCTTTCCATCATTTTTTCTTCTATTTTTCTCCAATCGTACTACGTTATTAGATTTTATTAGTTTTTTCTCTCTCCTACATTTTGCTCATCTTCTTTCTTTTCTCATTAAACACAATATTGGAACAAAAGGCGGTACAGCAATGTTTCACATTTCGTTGGCTGATCAAAACTTCACTCGTGTCATACTTTTCTTCGTTCAAATATTGACTCTTTCTTCCTTCGCTTTCATACTTTCTAATCGCTAAATTAATTTTCTCGTGGTTTATCTTTCCCAATCATATATCTTTGTAACTTATATGCTGTTATAACATTCTGCAAACCAGAACGATTTGAGCTGTTGAACGAAACGGATGGGTTTAGAAATGTTCGCAAAAATGTGTCACGCAATCCAATCGGGACGTAATTACGCTCTAGTGTCCAGTTGTAACAATTTCGAAACATTTTTGGAAAGTCTCATTCATTTTAGCTGAATCTAGACAGACTTTAAGTAAAAATTGTAATCTTTTAATCAGAGAAACACTAAAAATAATTCAACATTAAATACAAAAATTGAAAAAAAAAACCAACTGTAAATATTTCAAACGTTCAGTTAAAGTTGTCCAAAATTTATATTTAAAATCTTTGGAAGCCGAGATTTTTTTAATATTGAGCACAACATAACTTTGCAAATATCAGACCGTGGGGTAAAGCAGGTAGGCACGTAGGCATAAATCCGCGGCCTATTAAAACTAGTTATTTTCTTTATGTAAACTTTTTCTTTTTTCAGAAGTACAGAGCTACTTTTGAAAACTTAAGCTTAAAAAATCTTAAACCATAAGGTAAAATTTCAAATCCACTTTCAAACGTTTTAAAGTTCTAGTTCATATTCCTGTTTTCTAAAACATTTTATCGTTATCCGAACACTACACATTCGTCATGGCAATTCATTCCGAATGATCCTCGACAGTTTTTTAAAGGGTTTAGCAGCATATAGAAGAAACCAAACTGAATCGTTGCAGAGAGGAAGAGAAGATACTAGCGTGAAACGAATCATTGTATAATGGGCCGCCCGTTCACAACTTTCGGACTAGCCGGGGACGGAATTGGGATGAAAACTTGGAAGGGACAGGCGATTTGTTGTCCTTCTTCTTCTTCTTTTTCTCGCTTTCTTTCATCATCTAAACAAGGCTTTCGACGCCTTCTATGGCAACACGCTTTCTTCTTCTTATCTGTCTTTTTTTCTCGAAATCTCTTTTGGTGTAAAATAGAAAGACAGAGGCGCAGTATTCTACGCATTCCGCCTTCCATCAAATTCGTTTTGTTTCAATTTGAATTGACAATTTTTTATACCACACCCAGTTTACGTTGTGACTTTCATTGAGATACATCGAATTAACCCGCCAAAAAAGTTGGACTTTCCTATTAACTGTCTATTAAAAGTTCTTGATCTAGGCAATTTTTGCATAAGATTGGTAATTTACATGTTGATTACAAAAGAGTCAGTGAAAGTGGCATAGAGATTTGAAGTACACTAGTTGTATCATTTTTTACGCCTTCTTCAGGTGCTCGCGACTACTTCATACCTGCCTGCCTACGTGCTTGCCTACAGTCTTTAAATTTACCTAGATTTAACTTTTCTATCTTCTCTGAAGGTGGAAAACCAAAAAAAAAACTCGACTGTATGATTTAGCAAAACGTTTTTTATTCTCTAAAATTGTTGAAATTTTTTTTTTCGAACAAAAAATAATTGTTCTATTGCCTAACTTCACGAAATCAAAATACGTAACTTTCCAAAAAAATCGAAAATTTGAAAAAATAAAAAAAATTATTCGTTTGTTTAGAAGATACATATTGCGTCGGGACCCATTTAGAAAGTTCAATTGTGTTTCTGACTTTTTTTTATTTGAAAAAAAAAAATCTAAAATCCAACACTATTCCGACCTTGAACTTGTGTTCTCGTTGTCCTTCAAAATTGGGGAGCAAAACAAATACAATACACATTTATTCTATGTTCTACAAAAAATGCCTTGTCACCCTGTAATTAAATAGGCGACTGTGTGCGGCAAATCTGACAGCATTAAGTTTTCACTTTTACTTTTATTTGTTTCGTTTTTCTCGGCGTCTCTGAGGGATGTTCAAGTGTCTCGGAAAAGGTTTGCCCAGGTGATCAGTGAGAGGGTTCTGCAGATTTTGTAAGTGTTTCGAACACCTTTTCTCTCAATTTTGTTTCCAATTTTCAAATAGAGTTTTTATAAATTTAAAATGCTCTTAAAGATACACTTTTATTTATTTTTTGATTTAACTGGGGAAAACTCCAACCAACTCCAATCAACTTAGAGGGTTCATAACTAACTACAAAATAGGCATCAGGTAGGTGCGCCTGAAGACGTGACTGCCTACCATAAATCCATGCGCTCTAATAGTTTTGCACATTCAAATCATCCCCCGAACATTTGAAACTCTTGCAAAACTGATTAAATTCTCAATCCTTCCTCTCTTTTTTCAATTTTCCAATCTTTTTTGCAACGAACAAACCAAATGGAGCACTCTTCTCGAGCCCCATTCCTTCATTTCCGTTACTTCATGTTTTTTTTTCTGTTGAAATGCGCATTCGTAATGAAATCGAATTCTCAAAAAAAAGGAATGGATTTCACTAATCAATTTTCTCAATTTCCCCTTCTCTTCGTGCTCAAATAAAAGACTTTTGGGAGTTCGAAAAAGTTCAAAAATTCGTTTTAAAGCTCCTAACCGGATGCAAAAATCAAACTTGGAGTTGGTCAAACATTTCTTCTCAAAGTGTCATATATACATTGAATACCCACCGAAAATCAGTGAGTAACCCAAAAGTGCATTAGGTTGGAAAACGGAAGGGAAGGAGGAAAGTGAGAGAAGGGAGACGGGGTGCAAATAAATAGAATTGTTGGAAAACGGAGCAATAAGACGTGGGGCGCGACACGATTGGATTGTGCTGAGCGGGTAGAAAAAACACTCTTGTTGTGTCTATTTCTCTGCCTTTTCACTATCTCTTGATTATTTTTTAGTAGTTTTCTGCAAGGGCTTCCCTACATCTCTTCCCTATGCCTGCCTGACTAGGGAGATGAGTTTTGGAACGAACTCAAATACTTGGTAATACATAGGATAGTCTAGATTTACTATTTTCTTATTTTCTCAAATAATTTATTTTAAAAACAACTTTTTGAAAGTAGTAGGTCTCCTAGGATCCTACTGGGTGTGATTCATTCACAAGGGCTGGAGATTTTTTGGGTTTCGCATTTTTCACCCGGAAAAGGTTAACGAAAACTGAAAATACGCGTTTTTTAAAAAATTTTACACTTTGTTCAAAAAATGATACTGGATTTTCTACCTCAAGAAAAAATTACCGTCCTCCAAGAGTATGTTTCTTTTGGCTAATTTGATTAAAACATTCAGATACTTCTAAAATTTTCAAGTTTCTTCCATGTCTGTGAAGCTTTCCGGTATGAAGTTTGAAACCTTTTTACGCGAAAATCATGCAGAACCTCTGAAAGTGTTTCAGATTCTATTTCTGAATTCCCCAGCTGCAGAACATGTATATTTTCGAACCGGTTTGAGTTCTTTTTCGAACCGGTTCGAGTTCTTAGTTTCTTCCACCCGAATTCCAATTTTTGAACATTCGTCTCCTCTTTTCTCAATTTTCAACTACACCACTTTCATTGTTAATGTGTTCTTTCTATTTTCTCTTCTTTTTCATCATCACAAGGCTATTACACATCCGGCCCTTCCCCAGATATCAGTTTGCACCACCAAAGGGTCCTTCTCTTTTTCTCTGGAACCTCCACACTCTCCCCCAGTACTTTTTTCAAAAGGACATACCTATAGATATTTACTTTTTGTTACATACACATTCTTTTCTTTCAAAAAATGTCTCTTTTGCCCCGACTCGAATACCTGACAGTTCCTGTTCTCTCTTTCATCCACGAACGGTTTTTCTTTTGATGTCTCGATCTCTCATGGGCTATACACTCTCTCGCTAATTTCTCAAAAAACTTTTTCGATCGTTTCAATTTATCTAGATTATTTCATATTTCAGGGAAGCTGAAAAAGTTATTTGTCTACTGATTATTTCAAACTTCACAGGTTAAAAGTTTTACACAATTCAAATTTCGTTTGGTTTTTTTATAATTTTTGAGTCTTTGCTTTTAAACTTACTCAGTTCAAATCTTGCTTCTTAACTTATATCTTATCTTTTCTTTATTTTTTTGCAGCTAATCTATAGGTGATATTTTTCTATCTCTTTGTTTTTTTTCTGTTGCTTTATTTTCTATCTTTTTTCACTTGATCCAAACAAAACGACTAACACAAATTTTTTGAACATCCGTCAGCCACTTCAAAGCAGAGTCCCTTAAATTTAAACTTTCCGCCTGAGAAGGCTCCGACCAATCAGCGCCGTTTGCCACGCCCTTTGCGCGTCGCTGATTGGTCGAGAAGTTCAAACGTAGAATGAAGCGCCCTTCAACTCGTGGATTGCGTACTTTTTATTTCCTTTTGCTTGTTTTCCAAAAACAACAATAATTGAAAAATCGTGTCCTAATCCTAATTTTTTTTTTGATTTTCTATCCTTCTAACTTTTTCAAAAGTTAAAATTTTAAAATTGGACTTGTTTCATCATATTGTTTTTCTGATGTTTTGTGATGGCTAATTGCAACATAAGGTTCTTGGTAGTGGTAAAACGGAATGAGGAGAGAAAGAAGGCCGTTTCGATTCGATCACTACTCTCTCTTTTTTCTCTCTCATTCTATTTTTTGTTGTGTTTTTTCTCAGTTTTTCTTACCTACCATCTCTTTTGTTTCAAATTGAAACACTTCATCATTCGACGGAAAACTTGTTTTTATCTTCGTTCCTTTTTGCTTTTTTTCTCTGATTGTTATTTTAGTTATTGGTTATTAATTGTTGAAAATTTAAAAAATTTAAAAAAAGTTTCTTTAAGAAAATTATAATTCATGAGACTTTCCCAAATGATCTGATTTCTCAAAGTTTGAGATTAACTTCCTATTTCCTATTTTTTCCAATAACTTTTGATCTCCTCAACCTCAACTCTCTTACGCCACCAGATTTTGAAATTTGCCTTTTCAGTCAAAACAGACACTCGTAACAATTTTACAGTTGTATCCCGTACATTTCAAATCTTGTAAAAAAACAATGTCAACCCACGAACTTTCTTACAATCTAAAACTGGGATCGATGACACATTGTCACAAGACCCCCGCATTCCAATGTATTAGATTTCAAAAATATTTTGAAATAATTTTTGTTCAAAAACGGTTTGTCAGTATCATTTTGATATGATTTAGAAATGTGTAAATATCCCGTCACAGTAATTACTTTGCGCGGCAGTTCAGTTATTTGAAAATTTCTGAAGAATTTAGGTGCAATTTCTCAATAAATAACAAAATTTTAAACGTTTTTAAATTTCAATTCGCGTATTTGTTCATATGATTTTCTTTCATCGTTTAAATAATTACTTTTAAAAATAATGGCATTTTCTTTCAATAAACATATTTCAAAACTTCTCAAACATAACATAAATACCAATATCTCTTGATTATCACCTCTTATCAATTACGATTAACCCCGTTTCATTCATTTTATCACACGTACCTCCTCCTCTCATATGCATCTTTATTATATTTCATATTGTTCGTTTACTTTTTTCTTGTAAATTTCACAATGTAATTGACCGCCCGTGTCTTCTCACTAACATCTAGGAGGAGCTCAAAAGTTGAGTTGTAATCAGTGTTCATATCTGCGTCTCTTCTTCTCCAATACTCTCTCCTTGATCTCGGTTGCCTCTCGCATTCTATTTCACTTCTTTCTAAACCAACCACAAATCCCATTTGTTGCCCTTCCACCTTCTGTTCGAGTCATCTCTCTGTACATCTGTGTCTCTGTTTGGCTCCCGATCTCTTGCCTCTCAACATCTCTAAATTCTCCGCGTTTTTGTCATCTGGAACACCCTTCATCACTTTTCCGCAGTCGTTTATTTACTGCCCTCAAAATTGCATGCACTTTCAAAAATATGTCATCTGGATTCCAATTTTTGTTTTTTTTCACACATTTCTATGATTTTTTCTCATGTTTTCTTTTTTTGCTGGCACATTTCCAGATTTCCTAGATTGTCTAGATCTCAAATTTTCTCTTGAAATTAAAAGTTGTAGGACTGAAATATGGATTCCAAATAAAACTACTCTGAATTCAATATTTATTTGGATATTATGTCTCTCTTATTATATATCAAATTTATCAATTCCAATTAAAGTTGTTATCTTTTTTTCTTCCAATTTGCTAAACTTTTAACATTTTCCCAAATTGTCTTTATTTGAACTTTTCATTGAACCTATTTTTTTTCGAAAAACATTCCTTTTTAATTTTCTAGAAGTTAAACTAATTCCATTATCTTAAAGTGGATCTTTCAGTTGATAGGTCAAACTACAAAACATTGAGCATGAGAGGAACATAAACCTTTATCTAGAAAACAGTAGAGCTAAAATTTCTTCAGACCCTTTTCCCAATAATTATTTAGATTTTTTTTTGTTGTTTTTAAAAAAATCAGCTGAAAAATGTTTTGATCGAGCTACTAGGTAGAAACATTTCAAACCTTTCAAAATAAAAAAAATTGCAAAATTTTTGTTTTCCTCTTCCTACACATTTTTCATTTGGAAGTCTAAATGTGATCTTTCCGTGCCCGAAAAATTTTCAATTTATATTTTTCAAAATTTATACACCATTTTTCCAAATGGTTTTGCCATCCAATTTTTGTTTTTTTTTCAAACTTTCGAGATATTATAGCTAATTGAAAGTGCAGTTTTTCTTTCATTTAATTATATTTTTAACAACAAAAAATTTTGAATACATTACTCCATTAAACAGTACTCTTAACCAGTAATTTCCCAGCGCAGTTCATTTTTCCATTTAGATAGTTTCAATCTCGGTTGTTTTCTGGATTTATCAAAAAATCTTCAAATTATAAAAATTATTTCTGTATTTTATGAGGTAAAACATTTCTGATCAAATAGATTAAAAACCGTCGTAAAAGTATGATAAATGAGGTTTTTTTTTCGGGATTTTTTTAAAAACTATTTTTTTACTTTACTACTTTTACATGTACTCTAATACAATTTCATAACACTATCCCATCTCTGACCGCAACATAAATTGACATTTGTATTGACACAGCCTTGATCTATTCCCTCCTTCATTTATCCCTTGTCCTCTTGTCGTCCAGTTATTGTCAATCCTTTTTGTCAGCCTCTCCCCTTTTTTCACTTTTTTGCTATAATTATTTTTCTGTTTCAAAGTACTCAAAGAGCTTCCTTAATTATTTGCTCCCTCCCCTCACTTCGTTTAATCTAACAAACTATTTTTCAGGTTATATGAGTGATAACCCGACGCGCCAAAATCCTCCCAGCCGAACAGGTATGTCTTTGCCTTCTTCATCATCTTTCTCTTCACATCAAATCTTTTATCATTTTGATACCATAAATTGACAATGCAATCTATCATCATCTTGAGAAATGGCATACAAATAGATTTGATTTCTTGGGGGTTAAAAACCGGAAAATTGAGAAGTGTAGCTATTATGATTTATTGAAAAATCGGAAATAAATGAAAAAAAGAAAACAATAACAACATTATTAGACAAGTTTAATTCAACACGTAATAATTTTATAACATGAGAAATTATAGTTCTCAGGCAGGCAGCCAAGCCTTCCGGCGTGCCTACCAACCGCCTATTTTCTAAATTTACATTTGCATTTTTGCATGACTGGAATTTCTACAAAACCTCTCATTTCAATATGTTATTCATATTTGTTTGGTTTGAAAATCATTTTTATTTTTGCTGGAAAATATGTTTTTAAACCTGAAATACTGCCTTGAAGATGCAATTCGCAGAAAAAAACTACTGTAAATATATTCCTGGAAAATACAAATTTCAGTCAGTTTTTGAGGTTATTATCTACTTTTTCAGATGTGAAAGCAACTATTTTCAAATCAATAAAATACATTTTATATATTTTTGCATTGATATTTAGCTCGAAAAGTTGGATAAACTTAGCGAAATCTGTAGACCTCAAAATTAAAAATGAGTGCAACTTTTTTCACATCAAGATGTTCTATTTGTTCCTCCCAGTTTTCAAACATTATACAACAAATTACATTCGGTTTTCTTAGTTTATAATTGGGCGTTAATGAGAAACTATCTTTAAAATTTTTATCAACCGCAAAAGACCTTAATCGAGAAAAAAAATTTACCAACTATCATATTATTTCGCAGAAAATGATCAAAAATCTACTAGTATTCTGCACTAATTTAGACACTTACCGAGCTTTTCCAAAATTTTAAATATTCTGCAGGCAGAGAGCTGGAACGTCCCCGATGGACAGTGACACGTCGCGAAGAGACACGACACTCACCGTCCAGGTACATCGATTTCAAAATTGTTCATCTATTTAAAAAGTTATTCAGATCGACTTCTCCGTTTCAGTCGAGAAGCGTGACGACCACTGAGCGAGTTCATATCGTGCAATTGCCGGTCAGCGAAAACTCTCAAGTAAGAACTTTTTGATTTAATTTCAAGAATAGGATAACCACCAACGTTAAACGTAACAATTTGTCGTTAGCTTTTATTTGTAGACACTGAGCGCATTTATCAAACATTTTCAGGTGTCCCCAGCACATATTCTTGCCTTGTCACCCCATGGCAATACTTCACAGTCTGTTTCGTCAATCGTTACAACTAACCAGGTAAATATATCATAAATGAACCGGTACAGACAATACCTTTTTTCAGGCAGAAGGTGTACCCCTGATCGGAGCCCTGACCGCATCTGGAGTCCCTTTGTTCAATGGTATTTTGTTTAATCGTGACTCGAAACAAACAACTACAATCATTACGACCACCACAACGACCTATAAAATTTTGGAGGTATATTAATATATAAAGCTATAGTGCCGTATTTCTGAAAATATTATTAAATTACAGGTCAGTGATAGTGATTCACTATCAGACGATTACGAGCTTGTCGACGACAATACTTTAACAGTTGACATTGACCTCACTGAAAGAGCAACATCGCCAAGCTATGTAATTGTCTCAAAAAGCGAAAGCCATGCACCGATGTCGCCGGTAACCAAGGCCAAGCTTAACATTGAGCTTGAAATTCCACCTAAAACATATCAAACAGAAAGAATTGAACATGAAGTACTAGAATCGACTAGAGACTTTACTAGTGAAATGACAGAATCACAGTACACAGCCGACGATGAAAGACAACCATCTACACCAGGATCAGATGAATTTGAAAAGTTTGATGTAAGTTTGAGCTTCTATACACTAAAAACATTGAAAACACTTAGATGGACTATCCCATTCATCAAGCTTATGACGACCAAACTGTAACAACGACTTCGAAGACTACAAACATTGAAGAAATTCCACTGAATCAACACGTCGACTTGTACCATAATCAATTTTTTTATGATCAAATTCCTGGACCATCTACACCAAAGCCAACATCAAAAAATACGAAAAAAGAAAAACACATCAAGAAATTTCCATCTCATCTTGATTATCCAGTGTCTGAATCTTATGATGGACCACTTGATTCAACTTCACGAGCATCCAACATTCATGATATTCCACTCACAACGGAAGTGCATTCATATCCAACTGAATTCAGCTATGAGAAACTGCCAGAGCATGTCATTCCAGTTGTGATCGAGGAGTCAGAGAAGAAGGACGAGCCATCACTGAAATCTAAGATCACTGGATTGTTCAAGAAATCACCATCTCATCTTGATTATCCAGTGTCTGAATCTTATGATGGACCACTTGATTCAACTTCACGAGCATCCAACATTCATGATATTCCACTCACAACGGAAGTGCATTCATATCCAACTGAATTCAGCTATGAGAAGCTGCCAGAGCATGTCATTCCAGTTGTGATCGAGGAGACAGAGAAGAAGGACGAGCCATCACTGAAATCTAAGATCACTGGATTGTTCAAGAAATCACCATCTCATCTTGATTATCCAGTGTCTGAATCTTATGATGGACCATTGGAATCTACTTCACGAGCATCGAACATTCATGATATTCCACTCACAACGGAAGTGCATTCATATCCAACTGAATTCAGCTATGAGAAGCAGCCTGAGCATGTCATTCCAGTTGTGATGGAGGAGACAGAGAAGAAGGACGAGCCATCACTGGAAATCTAAGATCACTGGGATTGGTTCAAGGAAATCACCATCTCATCTTGATTATCCAGTGTCTGAATCTTATGATGGACCATTGGAATCTACTTCACGAGCATCCAACATTCATGATATTCCACTCACAACGGAAGTGCATTCATATCCAACTGAATTCAGCTATGAGAAACTGCCAGAGCATGTCATTCCAGTTGTGATCGAGGAATCGGAGAAGAAGGACGAGCCATCACTGAAATCTAAGATCACTGGATTGTTCAAGAAATCTCCATCTCATCTTGATTATCCAGTGTCTGAATCTTATGATGGACCATTGGAATCTACTTCACGAGCATCCAACATTCATGATATTCCACTCACAACGGAAGTGCATTCATATCCAACTGAATTCAGCTATGAGAAACTGCCAGAGCATGTCATTCCAGTTGTGATCGAGGAATCGGAGAAGAAGGACGAGCCATCACTGAAATCTAAGATCACTGGATTGTTCAAGAAATCACCATCTCATCTTGATTATCCAGTGTCTGAATCTTATGATGGACCATTGGAATCTACTTCACGAGCATCGAACATTCATGATATTCCACTCACAACGGAAGTGCATTCATATCCAACTGAATTCAGCTATGAGAAGCAGCCTGAGCATGTCATTCCAGTTGTGATCGAGGAGACAGAGAAGAAGGACGAGCCATCACTGAAATCTAAGATCACTGGATTGTTCAAGAAATCACCATCTCATCTTGATTATCCAGTGTCTGAATCTTATGATGGACCATTGGAATCTACTTCACGAGCATCGAACATTCATGATATTCCACTCACAACGGAAGTGCATTCATATCCAACTGAATTCAGCTATGAGAAGCTGCCAGAGCATGTCATTCCAGTTGTGATCGAGGAATCGGAGAAGAAGGACGAGCCATCACTGAAATCTAAGATCACTGGATTGTTCAAGAAATCTCCATCTCATCTTGATTATCCAGTGTCTGAATCTTATGATGGACCATTGGAATCTACTTCACGAGCATCGAACATTCATGATATTCCACTCACAACGGAAGTGCATTCATATCCAACTGAATTCAGCTATGAGAAACTGCCAGAGCATGTCATTCCAGTTGTGATCGAGGAATCGGAGAAGAAGGACGAGCCATCACTGAAATCTAAGATCACTGGATTGTTCAAGAAATCACCATCTCATCTTGATTATCCAGTGTCTGAATCTTATGATGGACCACTTGATTCAACTTCACGAGCATCCAACATTCATGATATTCCACTCACAACGGAAGTGCATTCATATCCAACTGAATTCAGCTATGAGAAGCTGCCAGAGCATGTCATTCCAGTTGTGATCGAGGAATCGGAGAAGAAGGACGAGCCATCACTGAAATCTAAGATCACTGGATTGTTCAAGAAATCACCATCTCATCTTGATTATCCAGTGTCTGAATCTTATGATGGACCATTGGAAACTACTTCACGAGCATCGAACATTCATGATATTCCACTCACAACGGAAGTGCATTCATATCCAACTGAATTCAGCTATGAGAAACTGCCAGAGCATGTCATTCCAGTTGTGATCGAGGAATCGGAGAAGAAGGACGAGCCATCACTGAAATCTAAGATCACTGGATTGTTCAAGAAATCACCATCTCATCTTGATTATCCAGTGTCTGAATCTTATGATGGACCATTGGAAACTACTTCACGAGCATCGAACATTCATGATATTCCACTCACAACGGAAGTGCATTCATATCCAACTGAATTCAGCTATGAGAAGCAGCCTGAGCATGTCATTCCAGTTGTGATCGAGGAGACAGAGAAGAAGGACGAGCCATCACTGAAATCTAAGATCACTGGATTGTTCAAGAAATCACCATCTCATCTTGATTATCCAGTGTCTGAATCTTATGATGGACCACTTGATTCAACTTCACGAGCATCCAACATTCATGATATTCCATTCACAACGGAAGTGCATTCATATCCAACTGAATTCAGCTATGAGAAGCTGCCAGAGCATGTCATTCCAGTTGTGATCGAGGAATCGGAGAAGAAGGACGAGCCATCACTGAAATCTAAGATCACTGGATTGTTCAAGAAATCACCATCTCATCTTGATTATCCAGTGTCTGAATCTTACGATGGACCATTGGAATCTACTTCACGAGCATCCAACATTCATGATATTCCACTCACAACGGAAGTGCATTCATATCCAACTGAATTCAGCTATGAGAAACTGCCAGAGCATGTCATTCCAGTTGTGATCGAGGAATCGGAGAAGAAGGACGAGCCATCACTGAAATCTAAGATCACTGGATTGTTCAAGAAATCACCATCTCATCTTGATTATCCAGTGTCTGAATCTTATGATGGACCATTGGAATCTACTTCACGAGCATCGAACATTCATGATATTCCACTCACAACGGAAGTGCATTCATATCCAACTGAATTCAGCTATGAGAAGCTGCCAGAGCATGTCATTCCAGTTGTGATCGAGGAGACAGAGAAGAAGGACGAGCCATCACTGAAATCTAAGATCACTGGATTGTTCAAGAAATCACCATCTCATCTTGATTATCCAGTGTCTGAATCTTATGATGGACCATTGGAATCTACTTCACGAGCATCGAACATTCATGATATTCCACTCACAACGGAAGTGCATTCATATCCAACTGAATTCAGCTATGAGAAGCAGCCTGAGCATGTCATTCCAGTTGTGATGGAGGAGACAGAGAAGAAGGACGAGCCATCACTGAAATCTAAGATCACTGGATTGTTCAAGAAATCACCATCTCATCTTGATTATCCAGTGTCTGAATCTTATGATGGACCATTGGAATCTACTTCACGAGCATCGAACATTCATGATATTCCACTCACAACGGAAGTGCATTCATATCCAACTGAATTCAGCTATGAGAAGCTGCCAGAGCATGTCATTCCAGTTGTGATCGAGGAGACAGAGAAGAAGGACGAGCCATCACTGAAATCTAAGATCACTGGATTGTTCAAGAAATCACCATCTCATCTTGATTATCCAGTGTCTGAATCTTATGATGGACCATTGGAATCTACTTCACGAGCATCGAACATTCATGATATTCCACTCACAACGGAAGTGCATTCATATCCAACTGAATTCAGCTATGAGAAGCTGCCAGAGCATGTCATTCCAGTTGTGATCGAGGAATCGGAGAAGAAGGACGAGCCATCACTGAAATCTAAGATCACTGGATTGTTCAAGAAATCACCATCTCATCTTGATTATCCAGTGTCTGAATCTTATGATGGACCATTGGAATCTACTTCACGAGCATCGAACATTCATGATATTCCACTCACAACGGAAGTGCATTCATATCCAACTGAATTCAGCTATGAGAAGCTGCCAGAGCATGTCATTCCAGTTGTGATCGAGGAGTCAGAGAAGAAGGACGAGCCATCACTGAAATTTAAGATCACTGGATTGTTCAAGAAATCTCCATCTCATCTTGATTATCCAGTGTCTGAATCTTATGATGGACCACTTGATTCAACTTCACGAGCATCGAACATTCATGATATTCCACTCACAACGGAAGTGCATTCATATCCAACTGAATTCAGCTATGAGAAGCAGCCTGAGCATGTCATTCCAGTTGTGATCGAGGAGACAGAGAAGAAGGACGAGCCATCACTGAAATCTAAGATCACTGGATTGTTCAAGAAATCACCATCTCATCTTGATTATCCAGTGTCTGAATCTTATGATGGACCATTGGAATCTACTTCACGAGCATCGAACATTCATGATATTCCACTCACAACGGAAGTGCATTCATATCCAACTGAATTCAGCTATGAGAAGCAGCCTGAGCATGTCATTCCAGTTGTGATCGAGGAGACAGAGAAGAAGGACGAGCCATCACTGAAATCTAAGATCACTGGATTGTTCAAGAAATCTCCATCTCATCTTGATTATCCAGTGTCTGAATCTTATGATGGACCATTGGAATCTACTTCACGAGCATCGAACATTCATGATATTCCACTCACAACGCTAGTGCATTCATATCCAACTGAATTCAGCTATGAGAAGCAGCCTGAGCATGTCATTCCAGTTGTGATCGAGGAGACAGAGAAGAAGGACGAGCCATCACTGAAATCTAAGATCACTGGATTGTTCAAGAAATCACCATCTCATCTTGATTATCCAGTGTCTGAATCTTATGATGGACCATTGGAATCTACTTCACGAGCATCGAACATTCATGATATTCCACTCACAACGCTAGTGCATTCATATCCAACTGAATTCAGCTATGAGAAGCAGCCTGAGCATGTCATTCCAGTTGTGATCGAGGAGACAGAGAAGAAGGACGAGCCATCACTGAAATCTAAGATCACTGGATTGTTCAAGAAATCTCCATCTCATCTTGATTATCCAGTGTCTGAATCTTATGATGGACCATTGGAATCTACTTCACGAGCATCGAACATTCATGATATTCCACTCACAACGGAAGTGCATTCATATCCAACTGAATTCAGCTATGAGAAACTGCCAGAGCATGTCATTCCAGTTGTGATCGAGGAATCGGAGAAGAAGGACGAGCCATCACTGAAATCTAAGATCACTGGATTGTTCAAGAAATCACCATCTCATCTTGATTATCCAGTGTCTGAATCTTATGATGGACCACTCGACTCTACACATCGTGCTGATAACTTGAACGACATCCCACTCAGCCATGAAGTCACATCCTACCCAACTGAATTCAGCTATGAGAAGCTGCCAGAGCATGTCATCCCAGTTGTGATTGAAGAGACAGAAAAGAAGGACGAGCCATCATTGAAATCGAAGATCACTGGAATGTTCAAGAAATCTTCTGCTCATTCTGATTACCCGATTTCTGAACAATACGATGGACCACTCGACTC
This sequence comes from Caenorhabditis elegans, assembly GCF_000002985.6. Lineage (NCBI taxonomy): Eukaryota > Metazoa > Nematoda > Chromadorea > Rhabditida > Rhabditidae > Caenorhabditis > Caenorhabditis elegans. Next base: position 10,271,450 of record NC_003279.8, on the reverse strand, counting down.
TACACATCGTGCTGATAACTTGAACGACATCCCACTCAGCCATGAAGTCACATCCTACCCAACTGAATTCAGCTATGAGAAGCTGCCAGAGCATGTCATCCCAGTTGTGATTGAAGAGACAGAAAAGAAGGACGAGCCATCATTGAAATCGAAGATCACTGGATTGTTCAAGAAATCTTCTGCTCATTCTGATTACCCGATTTCTGAACAATACGATGGACCACTCGACTCTACACATCGTGCTGATAACTTGAACGACATCCCACTCAGCCATGAAGTCACATCCTACCCAACTGAATTCAGCTATGAGAAGCTGCCAGAGCATGTCATCCCAGTTGTGATTGAAGAATCGGAGAAGAAGAACGAGCCATCATTGAAATCGAAGATCACTGGATTGTTCAAGAAATCACCATCACATCTTGATTACCCGATTTCTGAACAATACGATGGACCGCTCGACTCTACACATCGTGCTGATAACTTGAACGACATCCCACTCAGCCATGAAGTCACATCCTACCCAACTGAATTCAGCTATGAGAAGCTGCCAGAGCATGTCATCCCAGTTGTGATTGAAGAGACAGAAAAGAAGGACGAGCCATCATTGAAATCGAAGATCACTGGATTGTTCAAGAAATCACCATCACATCTTGATTACCCGATTTCTGAACAATACGATGGACCGCTCGACTCTACACATCGTGCTGATAACTTGAACGACATCCCACTCAGCCATGAAGTCACATCCTACCCAACTGAATTCAGCTATGAGAAGCTGCCAGAGCATGTCATCCCAGTTGTGATTGAAGAGACAGAAAAGAAGGACGAGCCATCATTGAAATCGAAGATTACTGGATTGTTCAAGAAGTCTTCTGCTCATTCTGATTACCCGATTTCTGATCAATACGATGGACCACTCGACTCTACACATCGTGCTGATGATGTCCAAGATGTTCCACTCAGCCATGAAGTCACATCTTACCCAACTGAATTCAGCTATGAGAAGCTGCCAGAGCATGTCATCCCAGTTGTGATTGAAGAGACAGAAAAGAAGGACGAGCCATCATTGAAATCGAAGATCACTGGATTGTTCAAGAAATCTTCTGCTCATTCTGATTACCCGATTTCTGAACAATACGATGGACCACTCGACTCTACACATCGTGCTGATAACTTGAACGACATCCCACTCAGCCATGAAGTCACATCCTACCCAACTGAATTCAGCTATGAGAAGCTGCCAGAGCATTTCATCCCAGTTGTGATTGAAGAATCGGAGAAGAAGGACGAGCCATCATTGAAATCGAAGATCACTGGATTGTTCAAGAAATCACCATCACATCTTGATTACCCGATTTCTGAACAATACGATGGACCGCTCGACTCTACACATCGTGCTGATAACTTGAACGACATCCCACTCAGCCATGAAGTCACATCCTACCCAACTGAATTCAGCTATGAGAAGCTGCCAGAGCATGTCATCCCAGTTGTGATTGAAGAGACAGAAAAGAAGGACGAGCCATCATTGAAATCGAAGATCACTGGAATGTTCAAGAAATCTTCTGCTCATTCTGATTACCCGATTTCTGAACAATACGATGGACCACTCGACTCTACACATCGTGCTGATAACTTGAACGACATCCCACTCAGCCATGAAGTCACATCCTACCCAACTGAATTCAGCTATGAGAAGCTGCCAGAGCATGTCATCCCAGTTGTGATTGAAGAGACAGAAAAGAAGGACGAGCCATCATTGAAATCGAAGATCACTGGATTGTTCAAGAAATCTTCTGCTCATTCTGATTACCCGATTTCTGAACAATACGATGGACCACTCGACTCTACACATCGTGCTGATAACTTGAACGACATCCCACTCAGCCATGAAGTCACATCCTACCCAACTGAATTCAGCTATGAGAAGCTGCCAGAGCATTTCATCCCAGTTGTGATTGAAGAATCGGAGAAGAAGGACGAGCCATTATTGAAATCGAAGATCACTGGATTGTTCAAGAAATCTTCTGCTCATTCTGATTACCCGATTTCTGAACAATACGATGGACCACTCGACTCTACACATCGTGCTGATAACCTGAACGACATCCCACTCAGCCATGAAGTCACATCCTACCCAACTGAATTCAGCTATGAGAAGCTGCCAGAGCATGTCATCCCAGTTGTGATTGAAGAGACAGAAAAGAAGGACGAGCCATCATTGAAATCGAAGATCACTGGAATGTTCAAGAAATCTTCTGCTCATTCTGATTACCCGATTTCTGAACAATACGATGGACCACTCGACTCTACACATCGTGCTGATAACTTGAACGACATCCCACTCAGCCATGAAGTCACATCCTACCCAACTGAATTCAGCTATGAGAAGCTGCCAGAGCATTTCATCCCAGTTGTGATTGAAGAATCGGAGAAGAAGGACGAGCCATCATTGAAATCGAAGATCACTGGATTGTTCAAGAAATCTTCTGCTCATTCTGATTACCCGATTTCTGAACAATACGATGGACCACTCGACTCTACACATCGTGCTGATAACTTGAACGACATCCCACTCAGCCATGAAGTCACATCCTACCCAACTGAATTCAGCTATGAGAAGCTGCCAGAGCATGTCATCCCAGTTGTGATTGAAGAGACAGAAAAGAAGGACGAGCCATCATTGAAATCGAAGATCACTGGATTGTTCAAGAAATCTTCTGCTCATTCTGATTACCCGATTTCTGAACAATACGATGGACCACTCGACTCTACACATCGTGCTGATAACTTGAACGACATCCCACTCAGCCATGAAGTCACATCCTACCCAACTGAATTCAGCTATGAGAAGCTGCCAGAGCATGTCATCCCAGTTGTGATTGAAGAGACAGAAAAGAAGGACGAGCCATCATTGAAATCGAAGATTACTGGATTGTTCAAGAAGTCTTCTGCTCATTCTGATTACCCGATTTCTGATCAATACGATGGACCACTCGACTCTACACATCGTGCTGATGATGTCCAAGATGTTCCACTCAGCCATGAAGTCACATCTTACCCAACTGAATTCAGCTATGAGAAGCTGCCAGAGCATGTCATCCCAGTTGTGATTGAAGAGACAGAAAAGAAGGACGAGCCATCATTGAAATCGAAGATCACTGGATTGTTCAAGAAATCTTCTGCTCATTCTGATTACCCGATTTCTGAACAATACGATGGACCACTCGACTCTACACATCGTGCTGATAACTTGAACGACATCCCACTCAGCCATGAAGTCACATCCTACCCAACTGAATTCAGCTATGAGAAGCTGCCAGAGCATTTCATCCCAGTTGTGATTGAAGAGACAGAAAAGAAGGACGAGCCATCATTGAAATCGAAGATCACTGGATTGTTCAAGAAATCTTCTGCTCATTCTGACTACCCGATTTCTGAACAATACGATGGACCACTCGACTCTACACATCGTGCTGATAACTTGAACGACATCCCACTCAGCCATGAAGTCACATCCTACCCAACTGAATTCAGCTATGAGAAGCTGCCAGAGCATGTCATCCCAGTTGTGATTGAAGAGACAGAAAAGAAGGACGAGCCATCATTGAAATCGAAGATCACTGGAATGTTCAAGAAATCTTCTGCTCATTCTGATTACCCGATTTCTGAACAATACGATGGACCACTCGTCTCTACACATCGTGCTGATAACTTGAACGACATCCCACTCAGCCATGAAGTCACATCCTACCCAACTGAATTCAGCTATGAGAAGCTGCCAGAGCATGTCATCCCAGTTGTGATTGAAGAGACCGAAAAGAAGGACGAGCCCTCCTTGAAATCGAAGATCACTGGATTGTTCAAGAAATCTTCTGCTCATTCTGATTACCCGATTTCTGAACAATACGATGGACCACTCGACTCTACACATCGTGCTGATAACTTGAACGACATCCCACTCAGCCATGAAGTCACATCCTACCCAACTGAATTCAGCTATGAGAAGCTGCCAGAGCATTTCATCCCAGTTGTGATTGAAGAATCGGAGAAGAAGGACGAGCCACCATTGAAATCGAAGATCACTGGATTGTTCAAGAAATCTTCTGCTCATTCTGATTACCCGATTTCTGAACAATACGATGGACCACTCGACTCTACACATCGTGCTGATAACTTGAACGACATCCCACTCAGCCATGAAGTCACATCCTACCCAACTGAATTCAGCTATGAGAAGCTGCCAGAGCATGTCATCCCAGTTGTGATTGAAGAGACAGAAAAGAAGGACGAGCCATCATTGAAATCGAAGATCACTGGATTGTTCAAGAAATCTTCTGCTCATTCTGATTACCCGATTTCTGAACAATACGATGGACCACTCGACTCTACACATCGTGCTGATAACCTGAACGACATCCCATTCAGCCATGAAGTCACATCTTACCCAACTGAATTCAGCTATGAGAAGCTGCCAGAGCATGTCATCCCAGTTGTGATTGAAGAGACAGAAAAGAAGGACGAGCCATCATTGAAATCGAAGATCACTGGATTGTTCAAGAAATCACCATCACATCTTGATTATCCAATTTCTGAGCAATACGATGGACCACTCGACTCTACACATCGTTCTGATAACCTGAACGACATCCCACTCAGCCATGAAGTCACATCCTACCCAACTGAATTCAGCTATGAGAAGCTGCCAGAGTATGTCATCCCAGTTGTGATTGAAGAATCGGAGAAGAAGGACGAGCCATCATTGAAATTGAAGATTACTGGATTGTTCAAGAAGTCTTCTGCTCATTCTGATTACCCGATTTCTGATCAATACGATGGACCACTCGACACTACACATCGTGCTGATGATGTTCAAGATGTTCCACTCAGCCATGAAGTCACATCTTACCCAACTGAATTCAGCTATGAGAAGCTGCCAGAGTATGTCATCCCAGTTGTGATTGAAGAATCGGAGAAGAAGGACGAGCCATCATTGAAATTGAAGATTACTGGATTGTTCAAGAAGTCTTCTGCTCATTCTGATTACCCGATTTCTGATCAATACGATGGACCACTCGACACTACACATCGTGCTGATGATGTTCAAGATGTTCCCCTCAGCCATGAAGTCACATCCTACCCAACTGAATTCAGCCGTGCCAAACTGCAAGATGTTGCTCAAACTATTGAAAAAGACACCGGAGACCAATATTCTAACGTTGCTCTCGGAAAAAGGTCTGATTCAAATTCATCAATCGAGAAGTTGTCAAGTGGTGTGTCACTTCTTATGTTCAAAGATACTGCCGCATTAAGAGGATCGGGTAACAGTGAGATGTTCAAAGCCGTTCCAGCTGTTTCAGAAGTTTCTGAGTCTAATCTGAGTCGTCACATTTATACTCGACGAGAAACTGAAATCATGGATCCTGCACACTCTGCCTGCTCTGTTTTCAGTCATACAGAAATCCGTCATCAAGGCAACAACTCTGACGATCATGTTATTGATATTGAAACTAGTGATGGATATCAACCGATTCCAGAAAACATTCACCAACGGGGTTCAGATGGAACCAGTAAACCAAGTTACATGTGGTCCAAATACGAAACTGAGAAATCACGATTATCGAGACGCGAACCTACTTTGCCATCTGAAAACATTTTGAATGCATCAGATTTGCCTGAACATCATCTTTATTCTTATTCGGAAACTGATACAATTCATCGATCATCACTAGCAAACAAATCTTCACCTGCTTCTATTGACAAACATCCAGACTTTGATATCTCCTTCAACATCATTCCACAAGAAAGGCCTAAAGAAGATCTTGGTTTTTCTGTTTCAATCAGCGCGAGAAGTCCGTTGCCACCGCTAACAATTGATGAATCGCCTCAACTCCTGTCAGTTGAGAATCTGATTCATTCGCACTCATCACCACGGCAACGCAGACTATCGCCACACACATGGACAACTGTTCGGGAGACATCGGAAGTCAGTTACATCAAGAGAGTAACTGTTACTAGTTCAACTGATTATGGAAAGAACCAAGCAACATTGAGAAGAGATAGATCACCTATTCAAGCAGTTGCTAGGCACGTTCATTCCTTCCCAAGTACTTCACATCAATCTGCAAGTACAACATGTAGATGGACAACATTTGATGATCCAGCACTTCAAGTTCATCATCCCATCTATCCACCTTCGCAAAGCCTTTATAAATCAACACCCAAAACTGAAAGAGCTTCTTATCTTACTGTACGTTAATGTGTTTTGAACATTTTCCAAAAAAACAAGTTTTAATTTCAGAATGGAGAAAGCTCGACTCAAACTCAACGCAATGGAGCTGCAAATTGTCACAATGGCAATGGAGCAACTCGAAGTTACGGAAAAGTTCGTGAGATTCATGCTCACGATCGCACAGAAGTTTTACGAGACACTGAAGTACGACATCATCGTCGTGAAGACGTTTTCACTGTAGGCACACCGTTTGTCATGGGACGGGTTGAAGCCGATGAAAGAGGAAATGAATATCTCAGGTTTGTTAAATGTTTTCTGCTAACTTTTGAAAATAATTTTTGTTTAAAGATATAATCGCCATGAAGAACTACCAATGATTGAAGACGGCGCCATGGAATGCCGTCGATCAACCGTTCGCGCCAGACTCAGGTAAATAAAATATCGTTGAAATTATTTGCTCCAACTGTTCAGAACTATAATATTTAGAATTAGAAATGTTCAACATTTTAAAGGAAAATCAAAATAAATTAATAAAACAATTATGAACATTGTTTGTTATCTCACTTTAATATGATGATTCTTGTAGTTTTCAAACATTTGGATGTTCTCAGTACTGTAATTTTTATTTCGACGTTACTCTTACAGGGAAATGGACGAAGTTCGGTTGGTTGGCGAGCGGGAGGAAATTGAGCGTCAGCGACGACCAATTCGCCGAGCAAGACAACGCGTTCGAAACATTTGCACCATGCTTTAAACATTTCACGAACTATTTAAAAAATCGACACGAACTGGATTGCACATAATATCATTTTCATTTTCTCTACACACATTATTTCTCATATACCATAATATTGTCTTTCGCTCGGTTATTTTTCCTTTTCAAATTTTCGCAGAATAAACTAATTAAAAAAAATTTTCGAAGCTTACACATTTTATGTCGGAGACAAAAACTCGAGTGGAAAAAAAGTATATTTAATATAAGTTTTTACTTTAATTATCCTTTTGTTATAAAATGTCACATAGCGATGTTTCTGAAATCAAATGAACTTTTTGGCATTCTTTTCCAAGGAAGGCATAAATTTTCATAAAATATATTTCCGGAAAACTTTTTTAAAATTTTATCGTCCACTTTTCTAGCACAAAATAGCTTGATATTTTTTATTATTTCAGATGAAATTTTTTAAATTGAAATTAATTTATATTGTGAAATTTAAAGGTGGTGATTTTGAGTATACATGTATATATATATATACAATGTTATTCTCTTGCGTTTTCAACTCGATTTAGATCTTTAGTCGATGGACGGCGAGATTTGGTAAAAAAAATTTTCAAATCTCGCCGTCCATCGACTTTAAAATATCTAAATCGAGTTGAAAACGCAAGAGAATCACATTGTATATTCAAAATTTGACGATAATTTCAAAAAAATTGTTCCCAGTCGTTGCGACATTGACAAGTCGGTCAACTTTCGAATTTTAACTAATTTTATGCCATTTTTGAGCCGTCATAATTTTTTTTTTTGATTGATTGATTTGATTTATTTAACATAACTAATGCAATTTACAACTGTACAATTGAATTTTGAGTGTTAAATAAAACGGTAAAACGAGACTAACCCAGAAAGAGTACGTCTCGAGTTTGGGACGGGAAAGGAGAGAGAGGGTAATGTGGTAGAAGAGATCAATTAGAAGTCAAAGAGAACCAGCGGATAAAAGTTAATACCGGGGAATATTGAGATCGAGAAAGTTTGAAAACTGATAGGGGGAGAGAAATACCGGTATATTTTTGACAAGACTGTTCCAAATAGGAATGGATTTGGCAAAGAAATGAGAGGGATTTTTTGAGAAGTTTTCAAGAAGTTTCATTATGAAATTTGATGTTTTCAGACAATTTTGAGTCTAATAAAGCAATAAAAAAAATTCGACGACACCACCTTTAATAAGGTCTTTGAAACGTAAAAAAGGGAGAAATGAGAGAGAGAGAGAGAGATAGAACTTTGACTGTAAAACTGTACCTTCCATAAAACAAAACAAAAATGGAAAGAAAAAACCCTCGCAACAAAATAGATGAATGTCCCTTTAAAAATTAACAGTAGTTTTTGCGCAGATTTCCATTTTTGTCAACAAACTGAAAATAAAACTATTTTTACTGCTCCTTGCCGTACTTCCTCTGTTAGTGTTGCAGTCTCTAAAAATCACAGAAAATCATAAAACTTGATTGACTGGAAAAAAACTGTGGCTAGATTTTTTCATCTGTATATGGATACATAATATTTCCGGTTGTTCTGACGCCACAGTAATTGCATTCGATAATTTTAGACTATTTTCTACCATTTTTTAAAGAATCCCCAAGTAATCTATGTGTTTACTCCACCTTTTAACAATTTTTCTGCCAAAAATGTTGTACTATTTCCGCAAAGCCTTGTATCATTTTTCCTCCAATTGAAAACGTGATTTTGTGTTTTTTTTTGAATAGCTGGACTACAATACTACAAACTTTTCGTTTCCATAATTGTTCCTCCGTTCAGCAGTTGTTTTCTTTGTTTCTCGAGCACCTCTGTATCTCTCATTTTCTGTAACCCCATCGTGCCACGCCATCACCCTCCATTAATCACGAATTTCAACTCTAAACATTTTTCAGTTTATGCTTTATCTCTGCTACGTTTCTCTTAGCTGCTCGTGGCAAAAACACACGTCCATGATAATGGAACGAGATTCAGCCGGTGGTGGCTATCGGGAGAAAAAAGAAGAAGCTGATGCGGAGAGAGAGACCACAGAGAGCATAAGAAAAATAGATATCAGTCGTGTCTCTCTACACACTCACACTTATTACACAGTCTTTGGGTAACCCAGCGGGAAGAAGATGAAGAAGTTAGAGAGTATCTCTGAATGTCTCTGTCTCAAATCGGGAGCTCCCTTGCGCGCCCAACGACAGCCGCCTGAGCCCTTGCCTGCTCCAGCTTCCTCCCACTCGGCCTATCTCTATCTCTAGCTCTCTACGGGAAGAAACCTCAGAACCTCCCGATAGCCGCTCGGAGCATCACAGCTCTCTTGTTCTCTCACTCTTCCCTATTCAATATACTTTGGCAAAATCACAGTGTTCTAGAAAACGAGCTATGGATGTACTCAATGCCGCTAATGATCTTTTACCCTTACTACCAGGTGAGTAAACTTTTCTGAACCAGTATGTTGAAAGTTTGTGTAACTGTAAAAGGGTCGGTTGAAAGTTGCAAAGTTGAACTGCTAACTTTAAAAAATTAAACTTCAAGGTCTGTAAAAGTCTTGTAAATCTAGTAAATCTATATCTAAAGGAAAATTGCAACAATAAAAATATCCACAATTGCTTCAATCAAATTCAAATCTTAGAATACTAATAAAGTGAGATGTTCCGAACTATCATTTAGGTGGCTGAACGTGGTTAGCTGAAATCTAGGAAATGAGCGGTAGGCAGACAAGCGCCTACGCCTGTAGAAACCTCAAATTTCCCATGACTAGTTTGTCATATTTTCATTTTACATTCATCTTCACATCGTAAAACAATCCTCTTTGCCTGCTCGGCCACAAAATCAGAATTCCGCACCTACTTTACACTTTCCGCTATTTTTTCCTTCATTCACAAGTTTATTGAAAATGAAATGAATTGAAAAACAAAAAGGTGCCAAAAGGTTTCGCAACACATATTTTTCCGAATTTTTTTCCAAAATTAAAGTATCCCCCGTCAGCTGATGTCTCAAAAGTGGGGGTGGTCGAGATGGGGGGGAGGACCGGATGGGCTAATAAATGACGAGATGGATCTGATCAAACACCATGTGGAAATTATTAGATGAGACTTGATACATTAAACTTAATATTTGAATTACAGTTTTAAAATCACAATAAAACATAGGATACCATTGGAATGTTTTTTTCAGAAGTACAAGATGCCTTGAGTGAAGATTTTGACGGTGTCGAATGTAGTATGGGAGCTGGTGTCGTTTTGGAACAGGCACCCTTCAGAATGGCTTTTCCTCATATGGGAAGACAGGTAATATATCTTTGATGATTTTTATGATACTTCCGAGATTGATGTTTAATTTGAAAATAAATTGAGCTCAATGAAATTTAACAAATAATAAGATCCTGATGTAGTTGTACGCCGAAAAATAAACTCGATGCGTTTTCGAATAACTAAGACTAAAAAAATATTTTAGTGTAGTTCAATTATAATTTTCGGCTTAGTTTCGGCAGAGCACTAGTTTTTTTTCAAACTTTCCAAAACTACATTAATAACGTCGATAGTTTTGGAACTTCCAACCTGTTGCAAATATTTTTATTATAATACATGGTGCTCTCCGGGCTAGTAGGCTAGTATTATCTTCAGAATTTTCATTAAAACCTTGAAAAAGTTGATTGGCTTCTAAAATTTAATTTTCAAGTTTTGCTATCTGAAATTGAAACTGTATTTAATTTTACACAGTGTTAAACTCAAGTCATTTTTTCCCATTCTTTTAAATTAAAATAATAATGTATTGCATAGAAAAATATAATATCAGTCTGAAAAAAGTTGTACCTTTTAATTTTTCGATACTAACATTTAATTTTTGAAAAATAGAAAAAATGCGGGAACAATTTTGTAGAATTGGCAAAAGTAGTTTTCCCACTAATTCCAATTAATCAATATCACGGTAACTTCTAAATAGTTTTGAGCACTTTCTGAGCCAGTTTCCTCACCTTTTTGAATCTTAAGTCTCAGATTAATAGTAAGTGTAAGAAAACAAATTATCAGTAAGTAAAGAAAAATTCTTTGGTCGAGTCACCTGTTATCTTAGAGTCCTTGTGTACTCTTTTTCATATTTTCCCGAATCTTTTAAATCTTCAAAAATCATACAACTCTCCCGCTCTCTTCTATTCCACTTCCTTAGCTCATCCTGTATACACAAAATATCAGGTTACTCCTCTTATCGATGCTCTTATGATTCACAAAAAATAAATTCAAAAGTTTATTATTATTCATTTATAAAATTTCAGGTAACCTTCGTGCCGGATACATCATGCCTCGAGGAGTTTGACGGTGCAAAACTGCATCGAATAAACCTTGGACCAGTTAGTTTCTTTTGTTTCTTTGCCAACACTTGTTCATTCTGTGTCTCTATACCTTTCAATTATCTCTATGAGGTCGTCTCAAGAGATGTGTCCGTCGGAACGAAATGTCAAACAAATCGCACTTTTTCCCTCCAAAAGTCGATAGGCAGCTTGATGAACGGCTAACAAATAGAGAAAAAGATAAGATATAGGGATAAGAATGGACATTTTCTATTCAAAATCAGCTTCAAATGTCCTATGAAAATTGATATTTTCATTTTATCATCCCGATGGATATCATATGTTGTTAGCAGATTCTATCGTTTCAAATTTCAAATTCCGTCACAAAAATGTTATCATGGAATATCATGTTTTGAAAAATTGTATAGAAAGGTAATAGATACATTAACTATTATGTTCATCTTGCTCGAAAAAAACAAGAATTTATTTAAATAGTTTCGACCAAACATGATATTAATCTATGTAACAAAGGTAGCTAAAACAAATCAATAATAATACATATTCTACAAACTCAAAATTTTCAGAAAAGCGCAGTGTTCACAGACGGCGAACCGGGATGTTGTATGGAATTGATTCTGGGCGCCGGAAAAGATTGGAAAACGCCCCTTGTCAAGTTGTTCTCCAGAGTTTATCCTAACAAATGGGCATTTTTCATCACTGAACTTGAATCGGTTCGTTGTTTTTTAAAGATTTTTCAAAATGTTAGGTAGGTTTTTGAAATTTTGGCAATCGGCAATTATTGCCAAGTTCCGAAAATTGCCAAAAATTCAGTTTCCGCCTACTCATGGACAATTTGTAACTATCCGAATTCAACAAAAAAAATTGATAAGCATTTGTTCTATTGACAATTATTTTAAGACTTAATATATTTTTAGGGCCAAGCAACATACCATATTCTTTCGTCATCGCATGGAATGCTGAGCTCAGCAAGACGTGAAGATACACCAGACTCAACTGAACAATCATCTATGGTCAGTTCACCAACAGCTTCTGTATCGGATGCAACCAATTATTCATTATGGATTGTACCGGTTACCAAAGTTTTTGCCATTCCGGCACCGAAAAAAGTGAAAGTTGTCCGAAAAGTGATCAAAAAGAGAACGCCTGTAGATGGGAGTACAAATGGAACAAATGGAACTTCAGTTGTAAATGGAAATGGTACGATGAATGGACATGTATCACCTGAAGATGGAGAGAGAAAGGTAAGATCATCGGGTTTCAATGAGAAGATCTCCATTCAGATGACAAGTTTCCAGGTCCGTCTTGTCAAGAAGAAGCCACCAACTGAGAAGCTCGAATCAAGTACAGAACGCGAAATTTCACCGTTGAATGACTTACCGAAACCTGAGTTTTCAACAATTGCTTCGTCTGAATCTATGAAAACTGTAATAAATGGAAAGTCAGAAAGAGAAGAAGCTGGTCCATCGAATGATAGTTCTGATGGAGGAAGTGCTTCAGAACTCAGAAAGAAATTGACTGAAAAGATTATGGAGCAGAAGTTCATGGTCAATGGAGAGGTATGGATTTTTTTTAGTTTCTCAGAAAAATTTAATTTTGTGTTAGCGGACCTAATCGCTGGTTGGTCAGACAGTTCTCGTTTTGGGGGTTATTAAAACACACAAATTGGGTATAGCTGTAGTATCGCGTTTTAAAGAGTTGTAGCTTTTCATTTTCCATAATTTTGTTGTATTTTAAATCTGTAACATTTTAGAATTTTGCCTCACTAACTACACCTCCATTTTCGAAACTCCATCTTCAATAATTCTCTGATTAGAGTTTTTTGCAATTCTATGATTTTATTTTGATCCTTGAATTTAGTGCTTATCTTCCGTGTTCAAAGTACTATCCTCCCAATTAGCGACACTCTTCTAATGTCCGTACATTTTTGCAGCAACGAGCACTTAACGGCAATGCATCATCTCGCGGACTTGGTCGTTCGATCAGTCGTAGCAGTATGACTCCAGACAGACGGCTTGATCCGATTCTTGAAGATGGTTCCAAACAGAGACAAGCGATTGCTTCAGCAATTTCAGTTAATCGACCGTCTATTACTAGAAATTCAGCAACTCCGCCAATGACTCCGGTTAGTTTACAAAACTCATCAAATATTTAAGAATGCATAATTTTTTAAAGATTTCCGTAATTCCAAATATCATTTAATTTTCTGAACTAACCATACAATGAACTATGGATATTTTCTCTTTAATTTGAATGTAGCAATGTAATGCTATATGATTTTTGGTTGTATTATCCACAGAGTGTCACTTTATGAGGCACCCGCCGGTCAGAAAAGTCGTAATGTTGTCCGTCCCAGATGTTCTGAAGGGATTCTACAAACTTTTAAATTCGAGCATTCAAAACTTGCACTCGAAATGCTTTTCAAATTGGATAAACTTTGGAAATATTTTAAGTTCATTTATTCAAAATGCAGATACACCTTCATTCAATTTTTTAACTCAACTTTTAGTAACACTAAAATTTATTCGGTAGAAATTATGGATGCTGAAGTAATTGTAAGTAACGTAGAAATTTAAATACAGTTTTTATTCATTTGTATACATTTTTATGTTTTCAGAAAGTCCTAGTCTCTCATCCATCCAAACCAAACATTCCTGTAATGGTCCTCCAGTTGGTACTCACCAAATGCTTAAACTATGAACATCTCGGACGTCTCCGTGAAGTACATCCACATTGGGATGAAATTGCTGGACAACTTCTCAATTCTGGTTACTATAAGTTATTGGAAAGGTCCGATAAACTGCTGATGACACTTCAAAGAAAAGTTGTCAGTGATCCAGGTCTTCATTACGCTACAAGTGTACTCACTAATATTCAAATGCATATTTTGAATCCAGTTGATATCATGAGAGCGGTTCTTGATGAAGGTGGGGGTTTTTACTTTTTGTTTTTTGCTCATTGTTTAACGGTGGGGTTGTCTGTAGGGATTTCATTTCAGAAAAACTGTTTTAAAAATTTGTATACAATTGTTCTAAATTGTTTTGTTTTTTATTTCAGTTTTACAAAAATTTGAAGAATGAAATAGCTGAAAATTTGAAATAGCTAAATGAAATAGCTGAAAATTCCATGCAAATGAATTACATAGTGTTTAAATTTTTTGCGTTTTTTGGCTAGATTATTGGGTTTTTCTTGACTGAAACTTTTAAAAACGATGTTTCAAATCATAAGTAAAAAAAACAATAATTTCAATGATACGGTGTTGAAATTTGGTCACTTGAAACTCACTCCAAAACACTAAAAACATTTTTGTGCAAAACGGAAAATATCATTTGTTTAATTTAATAAATTGTTTTTGTTATTTATTTTCAAATTGAAAATAAGACCAATTTTTTAAAGAGGATTTTATACTTTTTTGTTTATTTTAAAATCACTGACGACACTCCACCTTCAATTTGTTATAATTAATAACAATGTATAACTCACAATCTTCTAAACTTTTCAGGTGTCTGTTGTTTCCCTTATGGAGTGATTTTGGATAAAACGTTTATTTTATTGGACAAAGTTGAAGCGATGCTCCATGGTTCCTATGAGGTAATTAACTATAACAAAAACTTTCTAAGATATTTTTTCTAGGAAGATGTTCACTGGGAGCCTGTAGCTAAACTTGCCAAAAAAGCAGCTTCTCATTACCGTGGAAACCTTGAACGTGTTATGGAAGAAAGGTAGGTCCCTTTGGCTCATTTCGCCAAATATAGATACTGGGATGAATAGATGACTGCCTTCCGGCGCCCCGTCTGTCTTATTCAACTCTCATTTGCATTTCTCAAAGTCTCTCTGAATGCATACTATTTCATTTTCGGCTCATCTTTCCCTTATTTTTTGAGCCCTTCCGAGAGCACCTTCTGGTCTTCTCATCCGGTTGAGAATTTTTTTTCGAAAAAAGAAAAAGAAAGAAATATATAAATTAAATAAAGTAATACATTTAAAAGGTTAGAAAAGAAAATATTCACGATTAAAAAATTTTCAGAATGGGTGAAAATCTTCGTCTGAAAGCTGCTCAAAGAATCATTCGCCTAGAATCATTTGTTGTAGATGCGCAAGTTGCCAAATTGGAAAAGGAATCTAATAAGGTAAATCAAAAATTGAATTGAAGCTGGTCTGAACGTTTTTAAAATTTTGTTATAAGATGTATCGAACACCCTAAATATTCTCAGTTTCTTAAAAATTAATTTCCAGGCAAAAGAAGACGTTCGTTGGGAAATCGATCAGCTTCATCAAAAGAATTCTCAACTTCGAAAAGATAATCGTGAAATGAAAGCCAATCAAATGCGTTTGGAGGCTCGTGTCGAAGCTCTCGAGCAAAAATTCAAGACTTTGGCAAGACTGCTCAGCTGAAAAACAATGAATGCTCGCTTCCACGGGTTTAAAATTCAATTCTTTCTTTTTTGTGTTTTAACTTATTTTCTATTTCTTTATTATTTTTAATCAAAGTAAAATCAATTTAGTCATTCTTTATACTCATTTCTTTACCATTGTGAAAACGATAAATTTTTGTCAGTTGGATATTAATTGTTATTGAAATAAATATGTTTTATGTACCTCAGCTTGATCACTAATAAAAGTTTTCGAATTTTTTTCAAAAATATTTAAACCTATCAACACGTCTGAGAGAATAATTTTCTGGAAAATATCCTCTAGGTCTTCCGAATTTTCTGAAAATCGAGAAAAAAAAAAGTTTCTTTTCTCGAATTTTAAAAAGATTTTACAAAAATTTTCAAAATACCTTAAGAAATAAATTTTTTTCCTAGGGATTTTTGGCAATTTCAAATTTTTCATGCGAAAATAAAGTATTGAGCAAAACATGGTTTTATACGGAAAAAAAAGTAAAACTTAAAAATGAAAACAATTCGAAAAAAGTGGAATTATATCACAAGAGATTGACAATAGATTGGCATGAATGAGAGGAATTCGTTGATTTTGTTGCATTTGGAAATCGGTGTGGAAAATGTTTAAGTGAGTGCTTTTTGAGAATTTAAAATAATGCGAGGAAGAAAAACTACACGAACGTGGAATACTCCTGTATGTGGGATTTGTTGGGAGGTCGAGTGGCTACCATGAAACCGGAGTTGGTTTTCCCAAGTCTGTTGAATAGATACATGCAAATGTGTCTTCATTGAATTCTGGCGGGGTCGCTGATTGTTCTGTGTATGGCTCTGAAAAATATTTATTTTAGAAATTAGAAATTACATACAATCTTTTTTATGCATTTTCAAAGAACTCTTTTTCGAATATAACAATTAGCGTAAGTCTGCAAGTTTATCAAAATTTCAAATACTCACCTGGAACCATGTTCATATTTTCCGTTGGAACTGCAAATTGTGGAGCCATTTGAATGGTTTCTGGATTGTTGGGAGAAGTTGTGTATGGGTCACAAAAGAATTGAACATTTGATGGTGGAGGTGGTGGGTAGAATTGTTGGTCTGAAAACAATCGATACATTTTATATAAATGAAAATGGGGCTGATTTCGAATAATAAAACTACCGTGTCCCCTCTAATAATTCATTGCCAAACTTTGGCAGCACCTAGCTTGAGTTCATTCAACTTTAACAATAATTTTAAACTGATAAAATTTGTCTGCGAAACCCATGTAATGCGCCTTTAAGTACGCGTAATTACAATATCGCAATAGTTCATTCAAAATATTATTTTGTTCAAAACAGCTGCCTCGATTTATTTTTTGAAAATTCATTTGTTTACCATCTACTTCAAATTTATTTGGAAAAGTCCTGAAGCACAAAATATTATGGGTACTTAAGTGGGGGTCATCATCATAATAATAATGAAACGAACCCCCTCATCATCGTTGAACCGCCTTTAATCCAGCTTAACCTAGTACATATTGTGCAGAAAATCGACTTTTTGCCATTGGAACACCTGCTTCTAACGCCCTACCCTCGTGTTTTCATCTGTTTTTCACGCTACCGTGATAATTGGTGTTGCGTAATATTTGAGAACGAGAAGAAGCGATTAAGTGGACTCACCATTCGGGAACATATCTACAATATCGTCACGGCGTGGTCTTCGGGATTGACGATATCCTCCAAAACGAAGTTGTTTCATTCTTCGTTCCTTGCTTCGGCGGTTTTGAAACCACACCTGTAAAATGGAAATTTATTTGGAAAACAAATTAATGGAGAAAATTATCTATTAAAGGTAAACCCTGTGTCATTTGGAAAAATATATTTTGAGTGAGCCCCACAGAAAAATTATGTTATCTGTAGAAGAGCATTTTGAACTTGAAAAAGCCGATCTGAAATTGTTCATTTTCATTCTCGGAATTTTACCAAAAGTAGATTTATGGAAGATTCTTAAAGATTTTGGAAACTTTGAATTTTTTGAAAAAAATTACTGAATCTTTTATCACCCAAATTCAATTTTTAAAATTTCAGATTGTTTTGAACGATTGAAAAATTTTCGAAAACGCCCGGATTATTTTCCCAAGTCCAGAAATCCAAGAAAAAAAAGAAAAAATAGTCGAATTTTTTTTTCAATCATATGTTTTTATGAAAAAAAGTTCTATTCAGATCGAGTTTTTTCAGTTCCGAATGGTCCTCTGTAGTTGACTACTTTTTCATTTAGAAGTTTAAAAGTGAACTAAAACACTGTACACGAAGATTAAATTTTTGAAAAAAATCAATATAGAGAGCGAACCCTTTTTTAGTTCAGTTATTTCCAAATTTTCGAATCAAAACACTAAAAGTTATGTGTTAGCAGTTTTTTAAGTTTACTATTATGGGGCAACTGTGCAGATAAACAGAATTAAAATTTAATTGATCGGTGGAAGTAGGCTAAAAATATTTCACACAAAAAATTAAGACTACAATTAATTTTGGAATTCCGAATATTCAGGGTTCAAAAATTTGAACAAAAAAACGAATTTTCTGAGTTCAACTCAAATTTCTCATTGCAATTCTCTCCCTTGACCACTCAGATTTTTATCTTCCAAATTGAAATTGTTTCCCATTTTCTCTTTCATCATCATTTTCGTATAGCTCTCTAAACACAACCAATTTCCTATGGCTTTCCGTTAAGTTTCCTGTTATCAGTTATTATGATTATGATCATTATTATTTCTATTGTTACATAAAAATCATGTGATGTGTACATCTTTCTTACAGTAAATAACATGATATTAGTTAGAAACTACAGTATCCACTCACTTTTTTCTCTTTTTCTTCTTTCCGTTTTTCCCTCTCTCTCCTTTCAAGGACTACGGTAATTGAATTTGTGTGTGTGCGTGTGGAAGGATGTGTCCTCCCCCAAGAGAGAGAAGGGCGGGGCAGGTGAATTAAAGCGGGAAATGAGAATTTGTGAGAGATAGTGCATTTCGAGGATACTTAGACATGTGCAAAAAAAGAAAAAAAGAAGAAGAATAGAAACCTGAATGACTCTCATGTTGAGTCCTGTCTCGGCGGCAAGTTGTTCACGGATATGTCGAGTTGGTTTGGGTGTTGCGGCGAACGCGTTTTTTAAGGTTTCAAGCTGAAAATATTTATTGAAGCTTTGGACAGTAATAAGATATTTTTTAAGTGGGGAAATTCAAGATTTTCAGCAGGAAACGCTGGATTCTTTATCAAACATTAATTAGAATTTTAAAATCTGATATCCTCTGTCAGTTTTGCCCAACTTTGGCAGCACAAATCTTGATCAGACTATGTTTTACCAAAAAATTGTCAACTGACAAAATATTTGTTACACTGACCTGGATTTAGAAATTTAATTATTTTTTCAAAAAGTTATTTCAATAATTATGTTTGCACTTTCCTTTCCGACATAGATAATTTTTTCTACTTCAGAAAACTCACTTGTTTTGCTTTAATTGTCGTTCGAGGGCCACGCCTTTTCGCAGAATTCGAGTCATCTGAATTGTCCTTCCCACAATCGCCTTCTCCATCATCGAGTCCGACCTGAAATTTTAATAAGTTAGATTAGATTCACTTTGGTTCTAACAAAACATTTTGACTTGTAAGTTATAGGTTAAATCTTTTCAATATTTTTAGTGTTGAGCCATTTTTGCAATCATTTCAAATGATACCAGCTGTCAAAAGTAGGGAAGTATGCTTCTTTATTAAACTGATTAGAAAAATATTTGTATTTTTTAAAGATTCGTTTACAGCAAACTTTTTAGCCACTACTAGAACTTTCTATTTTAAAAAAAAGTAAAAACTGATCCTAAATGGCAATTCCAGAGAAGTATATATTTCAGACCCACCTCATCACAAGCATCCACATTATCCTCCTCCACATCGGAATTGCATTCGGATCCATTGGATACTGTAACAAAAGAACATCATCTGTCTAATACCAGTGTATGTCCATTCCGCAACGAGATTATCCCCCCTTCCTTACTATTTTGCGGTAATTCGAATACAAAGAAATGTTTTCTGTGTTGACAGCTGTCTGTCTCTTCCTCTTTTGTGCAGAGATACCTATCATCGTAAAACTATTCAAACAACACATGGCTCGCTGGCTCATCTTAAATACGTTTGAAACGGAAGCATGGATTAGAACGTATGTCTCTGGTTTTATGAGAAGAAGAAGAAATTTCTAAGGATTTTATGACTTGAAATCTGGGAATTCTTTTTTGACTTTTTGGGTATCTACTGAAAATTATGTCTGGCGGTGTTACTTCAGAGATAAAGAATTTCATGGTAGGTAGGCATGTGTTCAGGCTCACTTGTCTGCCTCTAGCCTATCTGCCTTCATTCAATTATTGGAGTAGGCCTTGGACGCCTCAGCAGTCAACAATTTTATGAAAACTCCACCTTCTACCATAACTTTGAACAACTTTTGTATTATCTTTAAAACTCAATTCTTCGTCTCTTTCTCTTTCCCTTTCTTTATTTTTAAAAACCTTACCGGGCCTATGAATCGATGTGGGCGTTGATGTTTTGGTTGCTGTTTGAAAATCACTTTGACACACGAATCGATTGCCTTCCATGATATAAAGCTGCAAAATAACACTAAAAATTCCGCGAAAAAAAAACAAAAACAATCGTGGGAACCCCTCGCATATTTTCATGACAGTTGGAGCTGTCTCAAACCTTGACTAGGTCCCCCGTGTAATGCAATTATAAAGTATAATAGGTTAGAGACGGATGGAAAGAAGATGATTGTAGAGTGACAACAGGACACATCCCAAAGGGAATTGGGGAAGGTTTTGAAGCAGGAAGACAGGATGGAAAATGGAAGGAAAATGGCATTGAGATAAGATCTACCGGTTGGTCAGTGGGTAGTTTAACTGATTTGAAATTAATATAAGCAGAAGCAATGAGCAATGAGAAGATAATATGCGCCTCGAGACATTTTGAACGGTTGCTCCAAAATCCTAGTATTCTTGGAAAATTGTTTTAACGTATTGTTTTTCAACTGATAATGAGAAATGTTTAAAGTATGGTGTCCGGCAAATACTTCCGGCAACTATACAACGACAACCAAATTTTTCAAATAAAACAAATTTTAAAAAAATTAAAATATTTGATTGATCTGAAATAAAGTGTTTTTTTTTTGGAAAAGTTCAAAAAATCTGAAAAACTTTAACAGTAGTTTTGATAACTTCCGAAACAGTACTTGAAGTATTTTTCAAACGTTCCATTTAAAATATTTATTCATTATTTTGAAGTCAATCGAATATTTTTTTCTATATTTCTACATTAATTTTTCTTTTTTAAAAAGTAGAATTATTATACCAAAACAAACAGTATGGAAGTTGAGAGGGTTTTTAGATATTCAGCGCGCCTCTAGACAGAAATAGTTTTTGATGTTCCCTATAATGTTTATGATCAAAATTTTAATCAACTATCTGTTTCATCTACATGAGTCAAAACAATACTCAGAACAGCATCAATGACATTCAGTGACATCTTCTATTCAAGAAAACAAAACATTTTGAATGACAAGAAGGCGTGAAGCTTGAGTGGTAGAGAGCTCTCGGTAAGAGGCAGGTGCAACTGACAGGGGCTCATGATGGGGACACATTCAAGAGGTGTGAGCATGTGATTTTTAGGGATCTGCGTATCTTATTTGCAAATGGGCTTATCAGTATAAGTTAGACGTGAGAAAATAGCGACTATGAATATCTAATTTCATCTGAGTCACCGCTCAACTTATAGAAAAACCTTGATAATGGTGGAGACAAGCTTAAAAAGAACTGCCAGTTAAAACGTCAAATATCACTTACCGTCAGCCTTAAATAATATAAAACTTATTTGAAACTTTAGTTCAATTAAGGTACCAGCCTGGATTAATATATAAGATCAAAAGTACAATCAATCTTATATAGAGAAGAGGCTTAGCCTGGCTCACCTGGTCACCAGTGTCCAATAACCTTTGACAAACGGAGCATTGAAAACATCGAATATGAAAAACTTTATCTCTTGCTCGTCTCACCAGATCCTCTTTTTCCAATTTCCCATCGCATCCGGCACACCGTTGACTATATCGCCTGAAAATCACAATCAGGTAGGTAAAATAATTATGGACACCGTGGGAACCGTGGGAAAATTTAGATATAGAATTTGAAATTTGAAAATCAAAATAAGCAAGTAAGATTTGTTTACTACAAGTGAGCTTGAAAGCATAAGAAATTTGAGAATTTTGGAATATGATCTTCAAAACTTTAGAACATGTTTTGGGAGGATTTTGGAATTGCGGAATCTTTAAATTTTATGCCGTCATTTGCTTGAATATATTCTCCTAGCCCTTTTTGGCAAAGTTTTGGAACTACAATATATCCAGGAGTGGGTGACGATTCGCAGTACGATTATTTGAATTGGCATGAAAAAAACCAATTTTTCAATATGAAAAATATGTTGCAAAAGACTGAAAAAAATCTGAGAGACTTACTGAAAATTGACATCTACCAGAAAATAGTTATTACAATTTCATACCAGATTTCAGGACTTTTTTTTATTTTTCAATGAAAATAAACGTAGTTTTCAAATTGATCATGTTTTATATATTTTTACATAAACTTTTGACTAAAAATTTGGAATTTTGAAATTGTCACTGTTGAAGAATCTTAGAGGTTTTCAGCTTCAAAACTTCAGCGTTCAGTTAGAACTTTTAAAGTTTGCACACTGGAAAATTCAATGGAAAATTCATCACAACCTAATTGTAAGATGTTTTTGAACTATCTCCAAGAGCTCAAAACTTGCAGCCCGGCTCTTTATAGATCACAGTTCTTAGAAATTAATGTTGCTCGGAACTTACCTTGAAAAATCAGTTTTACACAGAATAAGACCATCTCTACTAAAACAAGTCATTGACATGGGCGCTCGACAGTCACAACATCGAAGACAAGACTGATGCCAGCATTTTCCGAGCACAGTGAATACATATCTGAAAGTAAGTGAAAGTGTCGGCTGAAAATGAAATGACTGCTAGTGCTGCTGCTGTCGAAGGGGTTGAGAGGGGGAAATGAATCGAAAATGGAAAAATTCAATTAGGGGCGAGAGAGGTGGTGTTACAGCAGCTAGAGATGAAAATTGGAATGAGACTAAACGGAAAATAATCATAAATTGCAAAAAAAGGTGAGGGACCGATACCTGTCAAGAATAGGCTGTGCACACGCGGCACACTCATTTCCACTAATTTCAGAGATGTGCGGCTGAGTCGTTGACGATGGCATCATCCACGTGGCAGAGTCGAGAAGCAGCAACGTGGCAGATGAGGTGACACTGCCGACGTCTTCAATTGACTGCTGATGAAGATGATGAGCAGGAGGCTTCTTCTCCTCTTCTTCCAGTGAGGTGATGATGAACGAAGAAGAAGAATGCATTGAGAAGGGAGTAAAAGGAGGAGGAGAAGAAGAAGAAGAACGACCACGAAGGTTACGGTGGTTGGGGCACCAGGAGGCTGGCTGGTTGATGGGCGGAGTTATTGACACAAGAGAGAGAGAGAGAGAGAGAAAGCCTGAAGAATGAGAGCTATTGAGGGAAAGAGAGAGAGGAAATTACGAATGTTGAAGCCTAGAAGAAAAATAAGAAGAACGAGAGAATAGGGATCGCTTTTGGTTTAAATGCTCATGATAGTTCAAATATTTTTCATTCACCGTATTTTCTGTATTGCACTACGTTTTCTTTCACACCTTATATCTCTGTTATCTTCAGTTATATCAAAAATAGTCAACATGAGAAATAAAGAAAAATATTTTCCAAGTATTTTATCAGTTTACAATTTTGATAAAAACTAAAGACAGCAAAAATATAAGCTTTTAAAGTAGATCAAAAGGGGTGCAAGTCTAATAGGGTAGTTTTTATAACTTCAAGGGGTGGTTTTTAGTAATTTTTGTTTTGATAGTGACATTATTCTACGATCAAGTTTTGCAAATTACGTTTAATTTTTTTCGGATTTTTTCTGGAATTTTTTACCAGAAGAACGATTGTCTAAAATGGGATACCGTATATATTAATTTTGTACCAATCTACAAAACGGCCCACTTTGGTACAATAACGCAACTTTTCAAATGTGGAAATCTAGAAAAATATTTGGTTCATATGAAAACCAAGTCAATTTTATTAAAAATTTCAGAAAAATCGTCAAACTTTTCCTTAAATTTGCCATTTTCCATAAAAATTGTTTGTGATATTTTTTTAGGCAGTCAACATTCAGCCAGTTTTTCAGATTCTTTTCAATCTTCGCAAAAAAGATTGGGGTTATTTTCAAATTAATACAATATTTTTATACATACATTTTAAATTCAAAAAGTTTGATTATCGTTCCGAAATCGGAAGCTTTAAAATGTTTCTTTTAATTTCAATTGAATTTTTAATTGAACACTTTCTGAGCTGTTAAAGTTGTATAATTGAGTGCGCTAAGATTTAATTCGCTACTTTGAAACTTTCCATTTGTTTTCATCGGGGTCATACAACTACAATGATTTTTACTTTTTTGTATTACATGTTATTTTAGGAACAAATATCCTAAATTAGAAGGATTTTTCTCAGTTCAAAACTTCGCAAGCTCTGTAATTCTGTATTCAAATTGTTTTTCAGCACATTGAAAAAAGAATAGCTAGTCCGGTAAAATACAACCAAAACTTATTTAACCCACAGAAGCAATCTCTTGATAAATACCAGTGAATCGACGGATCAGAGGCGCCCCTTGACGCCTCGACCAAATGAAATCTTTAGACACCACCAATTCAAAATTTTAATTCAAAGAGCCGTCAATGGAACAAATAAACACAGTTTCAATCAGGTTTCGAGCAAAAAGTTCTGCTCTTCACCTGTTTGACTTTGGGCATGTTTTCAATATAATACAAACCACATCCAACCGAACAGAATCAGCTGGATAGAAGGACAAACTCATTCGATATGAAATCAAAAGTGTCACGTATACAACTAGAGTAAAAGTGAAATGATTTTCTCATTTTGAACTTGTCATTTCTTGTGTGTCAACTATATCTACGAGTTCAGTGATTGTTATTTTTTCTTCCGGTGAGGTTGTCCTTGGTCTAGTGTCATCCCATTTCGGGCTTGTCACCTCCTACTGAAACAATGCCATTTCGCGCAGAAATTGGAAATAAAACTGAAGGATTACGGTAATAGAAGACGAGCGGAATGAGATGACGGTAGAATGTGATTCAGTGGAAATTCCTCAATTCATGAATGAGAAGATTTCTGATCATATGAAGACTGTAATGGAGCAACAAGAAAGAGTTTAATTTGATTACAGAAAAGTATCTTTAAAAAATGTCGACGTAAGTAATTTTACTGCAAAAAAAATTATGAAGGCCTAAACTTGGACAATAAGTTGCTGAGAAATTTTCAGTGATTCTGATCGACTTTAACAATTTATTTTTGTTTAGTTATACAGATATGAAATAATCGATTACAAAACTGAAAACGAATAAATGATGAATATTTTATTAGTTTGAATTGTTTTGTTAAAACCAAAAATAACCAAGACACGAGTTTTCAAAAGTTAGCAATGGAGGTGCAAACCAAATAAAGGAGGTAAATTATAAAGAGTGTTGGAACTTTTGTTTTTGTCGATAAAGTGGAAAATGTTCCAATCACTTTGTCAGGGACAGGGATTGTCAGGATAGAGGACAATTGTTTTAAACTGCCAGTAACATACCCAGCAACTTCTATCAAAATATTAGAACAAACATTTCTTACCGTACACTCGTGTTTTCATTCCCCTCCCCTTTTTTTTCTACAAATTCATCAATTCAGCCCACCTCCTCCGACCGTATTCCAAAGTAAACACATCGCTATTCATCAAGTTAACTAGATTCTCATGCTCCACTAATTCCTTATCATAACTAATTTTTCCCATCATCTTGCTCTATTCAATCATCCATGGGAATCTCAACTCGTCTTTCTAGGGTTTCAAAGAAATGTTTCTGATGACTAATCGTTCGAATACAAGTCGGCACGCTCTTTCTCTTATGAATGCCGTTCAACAAACGGAAAAACACATAAGGATGGATTGTCGACAAGCTCTCTCCGCATCAATCTTCCGAAGGTTGTTCCTTCTTCGTTTTTGGCTTTTGCGGGTTCACAGGCAGATTCACCAGAAAAAAAACACGAAGAGGAGACGAGGAACATGTTGCGGTGGATGAGAGGAGGGAACATTTGCATTTCTTGACGAAGACTTATTGTCGGAAATGTGAGAAACCGACACAGATGAAATAACCCAATGATGGAACAAAATGAGTAGAAAAAGACGTGGCATTGAGTATGATATGTACAGTTTGGTGATCTTAAAGTCTGAGAAGAGTATAAGAATGTATACAATTCTAAAGGGAAGTCAGCCTAAAAATTCATACATCACAAAGAAAGTTTGCAGATCAGATTACACCACAATAAGGTTCTTCAAATAAATTTTCACAATAAACTAAACAAAACCTGAAAAGTCTCTGAAACTTTAATTTCCGAGAAAGGAAATCGAAAATCTTAAAAAAAATTAAAGGTGCTCGGAAATAGTATCATTGATGATTATCAGTTTCGGGGTAGTCAAGCTTTGAAAGCCTCTTGGAATTTTTTCTAATTCAATTTTTATTCTTAAAAAATTTTTAATATTTTCTACAACAAAGTAGAAAAAAATTCAAAGCTTTCAGAAGTTTGACCACTCTTACAGTTATATACAATTATAATTTGAAATATTGGAAATCAGATAAAAAGTTGTTTTTGGAGCAATTTTCAGTTCTCAAAATCGTGGAAATTTCGACCGTATTTGTAGACCGTATTGTCAGTGATTAAAATTTGAGTTTGAATGTGAGAAAGAGCAACCACTTTTTTCAGTCCAAGCTGAGTAACAATAAGCTGACCGAGAGCTCATATACCGTATTTCTTCTATAAGTCTTGCAGGTATGAATACTTTTTAATTGGTCCGTAGCGATGCAAGACTAATAATTTAAAAGAAAAAACGTTTTATTTCTAGAGAAAATCCATTTTCTGCAACAAAAAACACAGATATTTTACAATTTTCTACTTTCAATATTCTGCGAACTTTAAGAGCTCTAGAAGCGTAATTCAATTACCAAAAAGGCAATAACTTTAGTACAGATAGCTGTAATTTTGGAAAAAAAACCCTGTGACTTTTCATATAAATTCTAAATTTCTGGGAAACATAGCTGACTGAATTACACAACAAAAAGGTAGAATAATTTGAGAAAAAAGTGCGAAAGAGTGCTATAGAAGAGGATAATAAATCTGAACGGCTCTTCTTCGAATGTCGACATCTTCGGGAAGAAAAAGGAATGGGCAGAAGCTGGTGTGGGTAAGATGAAGGAAAACGGAATTGTCGGATTTAGTCGGGAAATGCAAAAGAAGGGAGTTAGGAAATGAGGGAAATGAGTCTGATATATCGAGGTTCAAGAATGGTTAAGGTCTACTTGTTTGTAGGTTAAAAATGTCAATTAACAAATAATGAAGATACAGTGTTTGTTCTGAACTTATAAATGTTTTTAAAAAATATGAAAAAAAAAGTTAATTAAACTACATAGAACTTCATTTTCCAACCAAGCATAACTAAAAATCTGGTTACTTTTACAAACACATGTTAACAGGTAAATTATATGTCTTAACCTTGTCTACATTTTTTGCTGTTGATCAACTTTTATCAATTCCACTCTGGATAAAAGTTGGAGCGACTGACATCTTACAGGTCCATTTTTGGCAATTCATCTTGGAACCAGGGCTGTGCGGCAAACGGCGAACAGCAAATGCCGTTTGCCGAAAATTGTTCGAAAGATTGGCGAATGCCGAAAAATGTGAGGCATTTTTCGGTGTTTTTCGGCATTTATGAAAAACGTTGTTTTTTTAAAATTAAATCGAACATATATTCAAGTTTTTCACATTCATCCGTTGAAACATAAACCTTCAAGTATTATAGTCATACCCTTAAAATTTGCTTTCTGCGAACAATCAAAGGACATCCATGTGTCTCTTGTATCCGAACACTCTCAAGTCACCTGTATTCCTAAAACTTCCCAAAAGTCAACATATTTGAAATATTAGCCATATTGTGAAGATATACTTTTAGTCAACACATCGTCACCCCACCATAAAACTCTTAAAGATGTTGTCTATGGCTGTTCACGTGTAGAATTGGTTTGAATCATTCTTGCCTCTTGGAACCTTTTCTGATTACCCCAACAGTCTGGTCGTTTAAATATGAAATTGGTATTTGCTTGACAACACAATAACATTCAATTTTTTTTCGTTTATGATTTTTTTTCAAGAATTTCATCTAAAGCGTTTATCTAAATGTCTTCAATAATTGATTACTTGACAAAATATCCTAATAGAAAGTTTCAATATTTCTCGATGTATGGAAAAATTAATAAAGAAAACACTATTTCAAAACAATATCGCTATGCAGCAAATAAGTTGAAAATTATTGATAGAAAAGTCTAAGCGAGAAAAAAACAGAAAATAAACACTTTAAGAAACCGAATCGAATCGTGCTTTAATGTTTTTCTGTGGAGCTTGTAAAAATATGTTGTATGACACATTCTGTTTGCCTTCTTGTCAAAAAAACTGATTCACTCTGAATGTCTTCCTAACACACTACCGTACCCTTACTAATGCATTTTTATTTTCTTTCATTTTCTTGTCTTCACACTGGCTATTCTCATTTTTTAAAATGTAAATACCAATCTGTGAGGGAAATTTAAAGCAAGTTGCAAATAGGATGTATCAACCATTTCTATTAAATTAAAAATTTTCAACAACAAAAATTATCAGAAGTTAGTGTCGTTCTACCTTTTTTCTCATTCTCCTTGCTTAATTGGAAGCTTCAACCAAATAAAAAATCGTAATTTTCCGCAACAGAATGGAAGCTTCGATATGAAATTTCACATTTAAAAACATAAAAATAATTTACGATTTCAGTCGCCGTCCCTTGTACAACCTAAAAAATCAAGTAAGCTTACTTTCAATTTGAAACTTTAATACAGTTTTCAGGTACTACGGAAAAATCAAAAGATGACTTATAAATGATGGATTAATTTTAATCTTTAGTTGAAACATGAAATGAAGCATCTTGTTAACATAACATAGTATTATTTTGTTGGTAGAATATTTCGGACGTGGGAATTCCTGCAAAAGCGGGATGGATTTTCCAATGTTTTTGGTACTCTGAAACCCCCAAACAAAACTTTTGTCATTTCTAAAATTACTCAATGCAAGTTGAAGGACATCGAAATCGAAAAAAAACTGAATTTAAATTATTTCAGATTCCCATTTTAAGTGTTCAGATTCAGGTTGAGTTGTGCTGCTATGATTTTTTGTTTTAGGTTTTTTCGTGTTGAAGTCTGAAGATTTTCATCCCTTGTTAAGTGCACTTTCCTTCAACCTGAAACTAGCGATATTCTTATATAAAACTTTCGTACGCTTTCGATTAGAACATGGAGCAGTAGTGTCTATTATTAAGAGTTTGAACTGTTTTTTTTTTCAGATAAACAGACATACTGGCAAATGCCTAAAAAATCCTCCTCCGGACAAACTCAAGACGAAATGTGCATAGGATCAATAGAAGAATGAAGACAAATCCAAAGCGACCCCCAATTGTAAGTTTGTTGTAAAACTCACTAGCTTGTAGATAGCTTGCCTCAATACATCTACAAACAATGTCAATTGGTGATTATTTCAGGAAGTACAACTTAATCGGTTGGAGTTCAATGTCAGGATTTGGACTGGAACAAGTAGCTGGAAGTGTCTGGAAGCCCTACTGTGTCGACGGGCGGAGGGGACATGGCGCATGGATGATCAACTGGAATAGTTCGACAACGAGGCTTCGTGAAGCTCAATGCTCCGCTCTGATCGACAGTAACTGCCTCCTAACTGCATGGTTTAAGAAAAGCTGCAGCGATTGAATTTAAGTGAAACATCTGAAAAGAGCATCTCTATTGCTCAACCATTTCGTATTTTTGAATTTGAAACTATGCTGTTAGATTCTGAGATCTTAAGATCAACGTGGTGATGTTTCTTTATTGAAACTACAGTGTGGGAAAGTTCTATAGGACCCCCCCTAATTTGAAGGTTTGAGGAACTTCCGAAAATTTTTTTGAAAAACTGCTAATGCCATTCGTTTTTAAATTGAAAAAAACCTATATACATTTTTTTCCAGAAGTTTATCTCAAAAACTGAGGTCGCGCTGGAAAAAACGTCAAAATCCAGTGTGAAACTTCTATAGGACCCCCCGTTTTTTTTCACGATTTTTACTAAAATCAACAGATTTTGGAATTTTTGACAAAGCTCAAATCAAGTTTGAGTTAGAAATGAGTTCAGATAAGCAGTTTTGACTTTAAAAAATTAATACGAAATGTTCTCGTGGGATCTCCAGACTGGTTCTGATTCTTCCGATCTTTGATGTTCAAGTCTGTTTCAAGCTTCCTGGTGCTCTCGGTAATGCCAAAACTTGATAAACTCTCTTTAACAAGTTCCTACTAAAATTCCTAGCACACACACCATAAACATTTTTACGCCATCCCCAAGAAACCAGTCAGAAACAGCGTATTAACAAGTTGCAGTTATTTTTGATCAACAACAGAACATTCATATACTAAAATCAAGAAAGGATCAATAGTTAATCGGGTTTCCTTGTGTGCGGATGATCTCAAACAGTCTGTCCTCCATTGATCTGACCAAACTTTTCAGCTGGTTGTCCGGAATAGACTTCCAAGCGTCGAGAATTCCTTGCTTCAACGATGCAACTGTTGGGTAAGTCTTGTTCTGAGCATACACGATACGGACAAGAATCCCCCACAAATTTTCGATTGGATTGAGATCAGGACTTCGAGCTGGCCAATCAAGAAGGTTGATCTTCTTGAGCTTGAAATAGTCGCGGGTTGAGTTGCTCACATGGATTGTCGCATTATCCTGCTGAAATCTAAAGTCTTTTCTGGAGTAGTGACGAAGATATTTGGAGAGCTCCAGTTCCAAGACGTTCTGATAGTCAGTGCTGTTCATCTTGCTACTGACGAACTGTATCTCAAGCTTCTTCTTCTCCGTGAACGCTCCCCAAACCATCACCGTTCCTCCTCCAAAATTACGTCTCGAAAAAACCATTGGTTCCTTGCGCAAATCGCGCCAATAGTAGCGGCAACCGTCAGGCCCATCGAGATTGAATTTCTTTTCATCGGAGAAGACAACCTAAAACAATGATCCTAATTATTCACTCTTGCTTTTTTAAATTCTCACTTTACTCCAATTCGTTCCCATATTGTTCTTAGCAAATTCCAATCGCTTGAGTTTATGGTCTGCAGAGAGTAACGGAGCAGGGCGAAGTTTCTGACGAACGATTACACCAGATCGTTTGATGACATTGAGGATGGTCCTTTTTGAAGCAGACAATTGAAGCTCATTGCGAATATCTCTTGCCGTCTTACAGGAGTTGGAGGCAGCACGAATCACATTTCGTTCGTCACGCACGGAGAGAGCTTTGCGACGAGGAGCTCTTTTAGATGTACCGTAGCTCACCGGATCCTTCAGATACACGCGAATACAGTGTCGAGAACGGGAAATTTTCCTACTCATTTCATGCAGGGACACATTGAGCAATTTCATAACATCCAGCTGAGCGCGTTCAGTGTCCGAAAGGGCAGATCCTCGAGGCATTGCAAGTTAGACTGCTTTCGAAGTAAGCTTTCCAGCCTCTATATGTGTGCCACAACACATGCCACAATTCCACATTTAATAATTCACGCAAAAAATAGTAAATAACATCTGTGAGGGACAATTTAACTTGAAATATTGGTCCCATGGAACCTTGTAATCAAAGAAAAACGATTTGATTCCTGATAAGCCTTCCATTGTTTCCTGCTGCATATTTTGCCAAATCAGCTTGACTACACAGTCGAAACATCTAAAGTGCGTGCTAGGAATTTTAGTAGGAACTTGTTAAAGAGAGTTTATCAAGTTTTGGCATTACCGAGAGCACCAGGAAGCTTGAAACAGACTTGAACATCAAAGATCGGAAGAATCAGAACCAGTCTGGAGATCCCACGAGAACATTTCGTATTAATTTTTAAAGTCAAAACTGCTTATATGAACTCATTTCTAACTCAAACTTGATTTGAGCTTTGTCAAAAATTCCAAAATCTGTTGATTTTAGTAAAAATCGTGAAAAAAAACGGGGGGTCCTATAGAAGTTTCACACTGGATTTTGACGTTTTTTCCAGCGCGACCTCAGTTTTTGAGATAAACTTCTGGAAAAAAATGTATATAGGTTTTTTTCAATTTAAAAACGAATGGCATTAGCAGTTTTTCAAAAAAATTTTCGGAAGTTCCTCAAACCTTCAAATTAGGGGGGGTCCTATAGAACTTTCCCACACTGTATGCTGTTAGATTTTAAGAACTTGAGATCAATGTTGACACCCGCAGTCGCTGGGGAGTCAGACCAACGGGTGAGAACGGCGAAAGCTTGTATTCGCGCGGAGGACACGGAGCATAGACGAGCGGCGGATGACGATGAGCGGTGCAGAGGGAATAACAGTACACTTTTAGATAAATCCAAGTTTATTATTGAATAAAATAAATGGAATTATCAACGGGAACAAACGGATGACGTGGGGACGGGTGGCATCCGTGGAGAAACGTGTGAAGACTGAATAGAAAGAAGATGAGTTGGCCTAAAAAGGCATCTGAATATTTGTGTGGATTTACGGGAGTACGACGCTCCGCAATAACGCGAGTGTGCGGGGGGGGGCGCACTTGCATTAGGAAATACGCAAATGGCGGTAATTCAAATAATAATATTTAATTAATTAAAAGAATGGAATGTTTCCGAGTGAACGAATGGAACAGAGAGTGAGCGACTCATGCGGATGGTGATTGTGGGTTCGTGGGTGAACCTGACCAAGCGCCTATATCCGCAAAGTTGGGACGGACGGGCTCTGTGGAGCCCAAGTGACAACAATCAATGTGGTGTTGTTTCATGATTGGAATAATGAATTGGTCGACCTCGTTTTTGGGGAAATAGGTAGAATACCAAATTTTTAAAACAAAACGTTTAGATTTTACAAATTGTCTTCATCAAAGTGTCTGCCATAGTTTGCAATTTTCAGGTGATGATTGTTTCAACAATAAAAAAGTTCCAGATAACCACTACATTTAGACTATCTCATTTTAACCAACGGGGTCTCGAATAAGAGTCCCAGTCTTCATTAGTTTCTTATTTTAATACATAATTACTTCTTCTTTTCAAGTTTTTTTGAGTGTTACCTGTCATTCAAACATGATAAATTATTCGTGCCCACCCAGCGACTTGACAAAAATGGGCGAAAATATAGAATAAGAAAAACGAGATGTTTCTTTCTCTCCAGAAAACAATCAATTATTCTTGGGAACAAAAAAACGATGAATGAAGGTGTTTTTATTCAACAGATATTCCAACTTTTTTTTGTCTTTTCCATGCGCTTGCCAATATTATTAAAAACTAATTTTTGATCTACCTGGTGAACTGCACTCTTCCCATATGATTTGACAGAGAAAAAATGCTGAAAATTTGGGGGAGTTCACCAAGCTGATCGAAAATTAATTTTTTGTAAATGTTTCGATCGTATTTTTCCAATAATATGTATCATCTAAATACGATCCCTTGTTTTAGCTCAATTCGTTAATCATTTATGCCAAAAATCAAGAGAAATCTCTGAAAAATCAAAGAACATTCAGCACAAAGTTTGGAGCTACAGTACTCCTGGAGGCGCACACATGTTTACATTAAAAAATCAGTCGTGTCGAGACCGGTTACCGTATTTTCAGTCAAAAGTTTACATCTGGGTGATACATTTACATCTGGGTGATACAGCTGCGTTTGCAGAGATTTTTCGTTTTGTTGCTCAAAAACATTTTTAAAAAAGGTACAGGCATCACATTTGGAGACCACTGATCTGCAGAGCATACATTTTTTGACTAAAGCCATCGCACTTGTCGGCTCACAGGCTTCTTCTGCTTCTTCCTAGTCTTCTCAACATTTCTTATTCTTCCAAAGACTCTTCATTTCAGTCCCCGGAGACCGATAGTCGGCCCATCAGGCGCTCTTTGAACCGCCCGGAAAGCGTGAAAGCGAGAAGATCTTCTCTGCTGTTTCACGCCCTTTTTCTGCTTCTTCGTCCCTTTTAGAGATGCATTTTCAACCCCGAAACATATATCCCCCTCCCCTTCCAACATCTTTCTGTGGGTGTGTATATATGTATGCTCTTCTCTCTTTTTTTGTGCTCTTCTTGCTCTTCTCCATTTATTTCCGGCGTCGTGCACACTGGCACACAGGGGGCGCATCTTTTGCTCTTCTTCGCTCTTTTTTTAAAGCAGCGATGACTCTCATTTTATTTAGACCTCATTGTAAAGTCAGTTTGATTTGAATTCATTTGAGCGGAGGATAACGAATTGGAATATTGCCTTGTTTTATTTTCAGAAAATTCATCAAACTCTCTCGTCTTTGAAAATGGTCGTAAAAGACTGTGAACTTCTAACGCGGTCATGTGTCGATTTACGCAGCTGGAGTACTCCTCGAGGAGAAGTGTATATATTTTTGGCTCACTGTTTTTGTCTAAAATTCTTGATTACGGGACATACTTTTTCTAATTAACATTCGATTATTCAGTTTAGGTATTTGTTATTTGAAGTGGGTACTGTATTCACTGAAAAGTCTTTCAAAAAATTAAACAGTGAAACCTTTGGTCATCAGTACAGTTCGCTGGAACACTTCAAATAACTGATAAACTGAATGATAAACTAGAAATTCTAATGCTAAATAATTTTCAAGCATATCCTCCAAAACCTGTGGAATTCTCTTTCAAAAATTAATTTTAAAAAAATTAATCTTGCACTTTTCCTCCGGGAGTACACGAGCTGTGTAAATCGACACTTGGTTTTTCTCCATTTAAAAAGTTTCACAAATTTCAAAGTTTTTTTTTGAACGTTCTTGCAATAAAATCAAATTTTGAAATTTGTCTATAACAATCTGAAAAAAGCTCAGAAAAGTTTTTAAAAGTTTATTTTCATGGATATCGTCCAAGGACTGGCCGAGTTATCTCTTTTCGCGGCCACCAAGAAAAGCTTTTTTGGTGATTCTATGTGCATTTGGACTTAAAATCTTAAGTTTTTTTCAAACTTACAAGAAATAAAAGTTGTGGTTATACCAACCGGAAAATATAATTTTTGCCTTTAAAGCCAAATTAACGAATAAAATATTTCAATTTCTCAATCTTTATTTGAATACTTAGTTGTACTCATGTCAATCTGACCCTCTTTACAAATTTTCTTATTCTGCTCCCATACATTCTTTTTTGCCATATAATCCATATCCAATGCGCGTTTGACATGAAGATGGAAGTTGAGCATGAGAGTAACAGCAAATCTAATATTTTTTTCCCTCAAAGTGAGCAACATAAAATATATAAAGACGGGAAAATGTGATTTTCATTTTCTAGATCACGGATTTGAGATTACCAAATCCTGTTGCTAATCTGCTGATATGAATGCCATGGATTATCCATCCAATATTTTTTCTTTATAAACCAATTTTGAAGAGTGGTATTTATGAATTTTTTTTTTTCGAAGTTTTTCACTCATATCATGTTTCCTTTCGAATAAATTATTTACTGAGCACGCAATTAAAAATGCACAATTGCAAAAGTTGTCTCACTTCCGGGAATTTTAGACTAAACACAAAATTTTTACTAATTATTTAAATATTTAATTTTTAACTTTTAATTTTTAATATTTAATATTTAATTATTTAGTTTTGGCATTTGGAAAATTTCAACGATTTCTAACAAAGTCAGGTACATCGCTAAAAATTTAAAGTACTACGGTAGATCTCTATTGGTGCAAACACCGCCACGGACAAATGCACGCAAAAACGGATGCAATTTATATTTAAAATAAATTTTTTTTTTCAAATTTATTTGTTTCTTTTTTCTTTCTAACTTTAGCTTTGTTTTCAAGATGAATAGTCATTTTAAATCATTTTTTAATGGAAATTATTAATTCTGAGATTGTTTCTCTGTTAAAATCTTTTTTCCTTCCATTTGAGTTGCTCTGACTTCGAAAATCGGCTCTTTCTCTGCAATTTTTTGTTTAAACATCTTTTAAGTGAAAATTTGATACGAATAGATTGAAGTTCGCGAACTTTTCAATTAAACCTGATAATTTACGAGTATTGTTTAATGTTCTGTGACTGACTAACTGCTCATAGCGTCATTGTTTCGGGATAAAGAAAGAGACACCCCGGGAGAGAGAGAGAGACAAGCGGCAGTAAACACAACACTTTCTTCTCTTTTTCTTCTCTCTCTCACAAAATAGTTGTTGAAATGCAGCGCCGGGGGAGGGTACTGCGTCTCTCGATAGCCCATTGAATAGTGTATGAACGGAAGAGACACAGAGAAGGGCGCGCTCCGATTTGTCTGTGTGTGTGGTGTCTGTGCTGCTGCTACTGCCAGTGCGTTGCGTTCAAGAAGAAAATGGCCAGAAGAGCGACGCGGCTCGCGTCGCGGTTCGGTATTTTTAATTGGTGTTCTGATTTTTAAATTTAATTATGTATCTTAACATTTCTCCGTTTGAGACGGCATCTTTGTAGCTAAATTTTCAAGAAACCTCTTTTCAAAAGTGCAGACGCGCACTGGGGCAATAAGGAAAAGATACCAGATGTGTCCGACGAGTTTATAGGGGAAATTGAGAAGATTCAGCGTCTTCCTATCTAAATTTGGTTTCAAATTTCCTTTAGAGCTTCTTTTTTATCTATACGATTTATCAGGCCGCTCAATATTATATCGCTGAGCATCATTTCGTCAATTACTTCCTCAATTTATGTGTCAACCTTTCCAGCTCAGACCCAATTTCATAAATAGACAGAAAAATAGGCTGAGCTTAGTGAGCGCATGTCTGTGTGTCAAAAACAACATAAAAACGAATTTCCTTTGCAATTTCGTTTTTTGTTTTATTTTTTCCAATTTCCATCACCCACACACACATAAATACGCACTTCTGAATTATTTGGAAGATCACGCCTACTCTTTGACTTTATGTCTTCTCTTCTTATTTTCATTATGTTCTTAGAAGTATTTTCCAAGAAATCCCTATTTTTAGAGATACGACGATTATTCAGACAGGGAAAGAAAAAGAAGTAGAAGTGTTTTTGTCAACAATCCTACCGGAAGCGATTGAGGCCCGAGACAGGACTTACCTAGGCGATGAGAGCATAGATCTTTTTCCTCTTTTAGCTGCTGAAGTAGTGGAATTATGAATTTCGTTTAAACGTTGAAACTTGAGGCGCAAACGTATAAAAAATTGATTATTTCAAAAACAAATTTCAGCTGAAATATGGTTTTTATTAAATTATCACCCTTTATTGCATATTTTGGTGATTTATCTCGTGCTGATTCGTTGATTTAGGCAGATTTTAAGTCGCTAAGCGTCCGAGATTGGATGCCTGTAGGCCTTAAAATATGCTTATTCGACGAATTAACGCGTGATATCCGACCGAAAAATGCAATTTCAGACT
This sequence comes from Caenorhabditis elegans, assembly GCF_000002985.6. Classification (NCBI taxonomy): domain Eukaryota; kingdom Metazoa; phylum Nematoda; class Chromadorea; order Rhabditida; family Rhabditidae; genus Caenorhabditis; species Caenorhabditis elegans. Next base: position 10,234,158 of record NC_003279.8, on the reverse strand, counting down.
TTAGGAATTTTTAGCTCATTGTTAATGTTAGTTTGACCAGCCTTAAAAATTTTCAGACATTTTTGATCGAGTTTTAGATTATTTAAGAAACAAAAACCCACAAACTCTACTACCCTTTAACAGATGTGACTTTCCAGTTCAAGGATCATATGATGGTATAGTCAGAATTTGCTCAAAAATGTGTGAACAAGTTGTGCTCTCTGTCCTTCCCCAGCCGAATGATGAGCCCTCGCTGCTTTTTCAAGTGGTCTCATTCCTCATCCGTTTTTTCTTCTTTTCTCTTTGCGCAGGCAACCGCGTTTATTTGGCGGAGAGCACATCAGTAGCTGTGACATATAGATGCGGAACATTTTTTTTGTTTTTTCACACCGTAGAGACTCAGCTTCTTCATCTTCATGTTATAATCATTGATCTGCTCTCTTTTTTTCTCATTTCCCCATTTCTCACAAAGCTAATTTCCACACAAATTGTTATTTCTCACTCACCAAAGTTCGCTTCTCATATTCTTTTTTGTCTTTAATTTTTGTTTTCAAAAGTTTATCGCAAAAAATATTGTCATGTTTCTGTCCGTTCTGTCCTTTTTCACAATTTTTCAATGTCGTGTGAATCCCTTTCGTCGCATTGATGGATAATCCTTGCTCTTTCCTTTCTTCCTTTTCCTTCCTTGCTCTTTCCTTTTTTTACTTTTTTTTTTGCGATTTTACATCTTCGTGTCACCTGCACCTTGATATATTTTTTAGCCCTTTTCTATTCTATTTTCTTTTGATTTATCAGGAGATTTCACTCCTTCCGATGGTCCGTTGAAGAAGAACCGCTACCCACGGGAGCCACGTTGCAAAAAACAATGATTCTCCTTAGAATGGATAATAACAAAAGCCGCGAGTCGTCGTCGGATAGGTCTCAATATTACACTTCTTTTTTTTTTGAAATTTAGAAACGAGTTTTAGCTTGTGAGAGACTTCTTATTTGCCAAAAAAAGTTTTTTTGAAAGTTACGCGTTCAAAAATTCTGCTATTGTTCCAAATATTTCTCTCACTGAATGACTCGTTTCTTTCTTTCAACAAAAGTGTGTGGCTTGAGACTCACGTACAGAATACAAAATTTTGTGTGGTTTTTTTTTCGTTGTTTTCGTTCGTTCCGTCGTCTCGGCTACTGCTTGCATCTGTTGCTGCTGTTATCTGCTGAATGAGTCATTTCTTCGCTCTTTTTCGCCCTCTGGCCTTGCCTGTGATGCCTCCTTTTCTCGATTAATTTGGTGTTTTGTCAATGTCGTCTTCATCGAGAAAGTGGCTTCATCTTCGCCACCACCACCATCATCATCATCATCGTTTCCTTCATTCCAACGTCCGGATGTGAGAGGTATTGGAGACGCAGGCACATCCATTGCACTAGTCTCAACACGTACCCAGTGCTGCGACTCGACTATATCGATTTTCAATTTGGTCTCTGTGCCACCTCTCTCAACGTCTCTTCCTCTTCAATCCTTACTCTATCTACTTCATTCTTCTCTTTCCGACCGCTTTTCCCTTTACTTCCCTTCCGTCAAATCTCTTTATGTGTGTATGAAAGAGAATGAGAGAGAGTGTGTTCGTATTCCCCCATCACCACACGGTTTTTTTTCGATTTTTGTGTTCTTTTCTGATCGCGCCGATCGATTTAGTTTCGATCAAGAATAGTTTCATCAATGATAATAATTTTTAGTCACTTGTCTTTTTTCAAAATCTCTGATAGGAAATTGGTATTTATCATTTTTCGTGAAATCGTGTGCATAAAAATAATTTGGAACGTTTTACATAAAACTTCATAGTTTTGTGTGCGGTAAATCTACTGAAAAAAATAGCAGCAGCTTTTTCATTATTTTTCTAACTTTTTAATGGAAATAATTTTTTTCTAATAAATCAAATATCTTTCCGTGTTCCTGCATTTGGTAGATTTTCCGCAAACCCCTAGTTCTAATTTTATTTAGTCAACTAGTGTCTAGAAAACATCCCTTAAATCTTTTGGTAAATTCACAAATTACAATTTTTAATTTTTAACTAAAATTAAATTCGCCATTACTCTCTTTCTCTGTTATTTTCACTCGTGTTTCTAGATTTATGTATAGTTACATTGAAAACACGTAGAACTACATCCTCAATGTGTCAAGTATGATGATAAATGGGCCGTGGTTATACATTTTTGATTTTCACAGCACTCACACACGGCTGCTGGCACGTATATCATGCTCAATGCATATTGATAGTGTCCCACCCAGTCCATACATACATACACACATGTCTTGTTTGGAAGAAGAGGGTGATAGAGATAAATAGAGCACACCTTTCTCCTCTATTCGTTCTGATAAGAAAGGAAACCCGTCGAAATCAATGTCTCTGTCCTTTTTCTCTCTTTTTCTCATTTTCATTCTTGATTCGGTCGATTTATTGTCAGTGTCCGCCTACCTGTCACCTCCCACCAACCCCCAAAAAAAACCCCATGAGTAAATGACACAAAAAGTATGAATAATAGAAGAATCAGGGGTTTTTTATCTGGGGGAACACATATTGATTACTTTTATTTCCGGTTTAACCCCTCTCATCGGAAATGAGAATTGTACTTAACTATCTTGATTAAAATTGCAATATCCAACTCTCCGCTTATATTGTTTTATTGTACTTGTGTTTGACTCGTTTGTTTCCAGAAAAAAAGAATTTATCCAGATAAAATTATTGAAATTTGTGAATTGTTTGTTTTGAGGTTGATTTGGTTTTCTGAATTTTAAATATGTTTAGTTCAATGAGCTTTATCTCTTCAATTGTCCAATATAGTGGAAAATTGTATTAAGCCGTGTTGAGCTGACTTGAATTGTTAGTTTTTTCTTGTCTCGTCTCGTTTCGTCGTCCTGCTTTATTGATCCGCCGCTGCCAATTTCCTTTGCCCCGTATCTCTAAATTGTCATTTTCAGACGGGTGTCGACGTCGACGCGGCCTCGTCAGGCAATCCTATCTGGCCTCTCACACTGGGCACCTTCCGCAATGACGAACACACGCGGGAGCAATTCGGCCACTTCGGCGAGTACCACCAACTCGCAGGGAGTGCTTATGGTCGGACCCAATTTTAAGGTGAGTTTTTATTTTGCAAAAATTGTTTTAAATTGAAAAAAGAATCATCTGAAATGATATGTTAAAAAATTTTTTTTTAATCCCGTTTTTCCGAAAACTAACTTTAAAAATTGTTTTCCATCAGTTTTGAAAAAAAAATCTAAAAATTTCGTAAATAGTTCGTTACAATTTAACATTAATCCTTAAACTTTGAAAAAGGCTTCTTTCTGTGTGCTTTTGAAGATTTTTGCGACGGATTAGACATTTAGTTTGCTCACCTTTATTTCCTTGTTTTTACATGTCGTCACCCACTTTGTTGCGAAACAGATTTACTCAATAACAAGACGGTATTTTGCAGAAAAAAAGTGTCGATAAAAGAATAAAAATAAATAAAAAGTTTCGATTTCTCAAATAAAATAAAAATTCAAATTCTTCCAGGTCGGCAAGAAAATTGGATGTGGAAATTTCGGTGAACTGCGGCTCGGAAAAAACCTGTACAACAACGAGCACGTGGCAATCAAGCTGGAACCGATGAAAAGTAAAGCACCACAATTACATCTTGAGTATCGATTTTACAAATTACTCGGGCAAGCAGGTAGGGTTTAGTTATTCAATGACAGACTAGTTAACGCCATCAGAACAACCGGTTACAGAGGGTCTTCCACAAGTGCATTACTTTGGACCATGTGGAAAATATAATGCATTAGTTATGGAATTGCTTGGACATTCACTTGAAGATCTTTTTGATTTATGTGATCGACATTTCTCACTCAAAACAGTTGCCATGGTGGCTATGCAGTTGGTAAGCTTATTTTTATATTAAAAATATATAATTTTGTTCAATTATCCTTTACCGGACAAAAAACGGAGAATTCGCTTGAAAAACGGGACAAATATTTAAAAAAAGGTTCAATTTTCGCGATTTTTGCTCCAAAAATACGGTACCCGTTCTCGGCACGACATACTTTTGTTAAATGTTAAAATATGTACACTTTAAAAGTACTGTAATTTCTTTTTCGTTGATTAAAAAAAATATTTTGTTCAAATTCAAATGCTTAATAAATACGTCAATTTCAAACGAAAAACTGAAATATCTATAAAAATTTGAAGTTACAGTACTATCTTTAAAGGCGCACACCCTTTCACAAAAGTTTTCGTGCCGAGACCGGGTACCTTATTTTTGATCAAAAATAAGCAAAATTTTGCGGCTCTAGATAAATTCCTGGATGTTTTTTTTCTATCTTTTCTGAAAAAGTATTATTTAAAACGCAAACGTAAGTACATTTTTTCAGATCCGAAGAATCGAATACGTGCACACAAAACACTTAATCTACCGTGATGTGAAACCGGAAAACTTTCTGATCGGACGTTATTCAACACGCAAACAGCATGTTCTTCACATCATTGACTTTGGACTTGCAAAGGAGTACATTGATTGTGATACGGGTAAGCATTTTATATAAATATTCACATATCGTAACTTCACAAGATTTTGAAATGTCTTTTTAAAGGCGCACGGATTTATTTCATTTTATTTTAGAAAATATTCTCAGAAATTGTTTATTTGATTTGAAAAAAGTTGTGCATTGAGACGAGTTACAGTATCTCATTGTTTGCGTGCCGAGGCCCATGAGCTTAATATATGCCGAAAATTATCATCTTTAGCCGACTATTACGATTTTTCAAAAAAAATTTACCGAACTAAAATTTGCAGGAAAACACATCGCGTACAGGGAACACAAGTCGCTGACGGGTACTGCACGATACATGTCGATTAATACTCATCTCGGCAAAGAGCAGTCACGACGAGATGATCTCGAAGCTCTCGGTCACATGTTTATGTACTTTTTGAGAGGAAGTCTTCCATGGCAAGGTTTGAAAGCCGATACACTGAAAGAACGATATCAAAAGATTGGTGATACGAAACGACAGACAGCTGTAGAAGTTTTGTGTGAAGGATTCCCTGATGAATTTGCTCAATATCTTCGTTATGCTCGTCGCCTTGATTTCTTTGAGACTCCTGATTATGATTTCTGCTATAATCTTTTCAAATCTGTACTTGATCGACTAGGTGCTACTTATGACTACGAATTTGACTGGACGCCAAAGCTCAACAATGTTGTAAGTTTTTTAATTGAAATAAATTGCACTAAATTTTCTAATATTTATTTTCCAGTCGACGCCTTCTGGTTCCCTTCATACGTCAGAATCGAAAGATGTGAAAAGGACTGGTAAGATTTGATTTTAATTGAATAATCTCCTCAATAAGCTGAATTTTCAGACCGTGGAGAGCTGAAAGTCAGTCAAGCAGCTGCTCATGCTCAATTTGGATCTACTCAGGTTCGTATTTTGGATGACTAGGTTTTTGCAAATTTTTTCAAACTAAAACAGTGGAAATCTATTAAAATTGTTTCAATATGAAAAAAAAAATTTCGAAAACGAAAAAAGGAACTTCTGGTTTTTTCATAGAAAGTCGAAAGATCGAAATAATGCTTACTTTAGAAAAATTTTTTTTAATTTTTCATGAAATTTTGTTTGTTGAAAAGAAAAACCAATTTCTGCTTCAAAAAAAAAAGAGATCGTCGTTCTTCGAGAAAAAAGTCTAAAATTATTAAATTAAAAAGGTTTTTTAATTAAAATTTTTCACTTTACAATTTTTTTTTGAAATATAAAAATATAAAACTCATGTATTTATAATTTCAGGTGATTAACTCGAATGCCGGTGAAGTTGTTGAAGAGAGTCGAAATACGGAAGGACGAACAGCTGCAGGAGACAATTCAAGTGGAGAAGTGAAATGCTGTTGCTTCAGGAGACGTCGGAGGAAGCACAACAATGCGACCCCAGCTACACAAAAATAGCACAAGCTAAACGGATAGATGCCATTCCATCTCAATTATCCCACCCCACTATCCACATTCTTCGTCCCCATGCTCCCCCGCGCGCCTCGAAAATACTTTCCCCGTCATCATTTCCGTATCTGTGATGATTCAAAGTGTGTGCACCAAGACGACTTTCTTTCTTTGCTCTTCTTTTTTTTATAATTTTATTCATTCTTCTATTTCAAGAAAGGTTGCTCCCCCGTCTTCAGGTACACATTTGTTTATTGTTTGTTTCTTTTCTATTCATTTTCGATAATTTTCTACTCCTCTTCTAGTTGCTCACACTGATGCACATCCGATATAGTTCGAAATGGAGAAACTCTTCCTTCAGGAATAGTAATCGGATTTGAATTTTTACTCTTCCAAATACATTCAATTATTGCATATATATCTTTAAGTACCCCAAGCATCCCCCCACTCGAATTAAACCTATCAAAGTGTTGTTTTCCAAAGAAAAAAAGCAAAAGAAACCGATGTACGTTCCCACACCCACCCAAAATCCACTCCATTCTTCTTCTTCAATTATTTCAATTTCATCCTCATCATCAATCGTTTTACCCCGGATTCCCCCACCAGTTACTTTTTACCCAATTCTTCCATATATTTTATATACGTCTTCAATTCTCAACCAATATAGCGTGGTGAAAAAACTTGTGATTTTGCATTATTTAACTCTTTTTCTGTTCTTTCCTATTTCCTTTTTCATCAGTTTTTCCACACACACACACACACCTTTGGAATTAAAAAAAAAACTTTTTTTTGCTCGCTCATTCAATATTGCAGCTAATTTTTTTTTTGTTTTTTCGTGTCTTCTCCAATTCTCAACAAACACACAAAACTTCAAGATTCATAATTTACTGGATTTTTATCGATTTCTTATGGTTTTTCTTTTCTTTTTTTCTCAGATCCCCAATTTTTGCCCCCAAATTCCCCCCACAAACACCCTGACTTTTTCTCACCTATCACTATGATTATTTTATTATTATATATTTTATATTATTTATGTGACAAAAAGAATGAATTCCATCCATGTGAATGACCTATTGTTGCATATTTTAATGTCGTTGTTGTGTTTTTTTTTTGTGTAGAATTTAATGTTCTAGATGATGTGTTTATGTGACTCACTGTCTTCTTATCTCTATTTCTCACAGCACTCTTGTGTGTTGTCCCCGAGAAGAATCATTTGATCATCATTAATCGATAAAATGCCATCTTCCTATACTCAGATGGCGTTCCATATGCCATTAAAGGAGTTACAACCAGTTGACACATCACTTCCGGAGCACGTTGTCAAGGTAAAGGGAGTTCTGAGAAAATTTTTTTTTAAAGGAAAATTGAATAATAATAATAATAAAAATACGCTGAAAACTAGAGATTTATCAAAAATATATTCCCAGAGTAAATTTAAAATGAAGAAAATCCCATCAAAAAATTATTTGAAAGATGAAATTTTTCCAGAATATTTAAATAAAATATCAAAAAACTGAAACAGAAATTTTCGATTTTTTTAAATCGATTAAATATTCTGGAAACTATAGAATTTTTTAAAATAAACAAATAAGTGTACTTCGATTAGAAAAAATTAATACAATTCCTTTGAAACAAATACCGAAAACTATTCAAATTGTTTAATTTTTGCAGATAAAATTTAATTTTTAAAAAAACTTCCTTATACTTGAAATTTGAATAGTGGCCGTACAAAATCTAGCACAACTATGTGTCTGTGTCACAAGTATTTGTCGATTTAAGCCGCTCCTGTACTCCCCGAGGAGTTCAGGAGCTACGCTAGATTTTTCAAGAGAGGTTGGTTACCTTCGGAAAAAAAAAGAATTTTCAATTTTGAATAAATTGTTTGACTTGAAAACAAAAGAATCCAAATTTCAGGGTGCCGTAGTGATTGACAAAGAATTTACAATATGGAATCATCGAGCTGTAATTCCATCAAATGCTCTTCACACAGTATTCATAACAATCAATTTATTGGAACAAAAACTGACGGATGTCGTGAAAATGGCAGCTCGATCAATGAATTTATCAGAAGATGATTCGTATGGATTGATGGCTGATAAACCGAAAAGATTCATAACTGATGATAATTTGAATTCATTAGGAAGTGGTTTCATATTAACACTTTGTGCATCACCGGATCATTATGTTAAACGGATTACTGAAATATTGACAGAAGGAAATAATATTTCACAAATGGAAAATGCTGTGAAAACTCTCGATGAGTTTTCTCTGGTAAGATTTTTTATTTCAATTTACCAGAAAAATCAGCAGTCTAAAATATCCATCATTATGAAAATTTTACTCCAAAAGTACAGTGCCCGGTTCCAAGCTGGCCTGTCGGTTTTTCGATTTTTGTTTTACTTGAAAAAACGAAACTTTTTCGACAAAAAAAACGAAAAAAAAAACTTAGAATGTAAAAAAAAAATTCAATTTGTTCTAAAATTTTGTTTTATGTTGAAGAAAAAGCCAAAATTTTCGAAAATTTGCAAAAAAAAAATCATGGAAAACCGGCACCCTTGCCCCCAATCTACAACCACATTTTCCTAATATTTTTTTCATTTAAATTTCAGGATCCCGCTCTAATTGAAGCCTTTTATCGATGCTCATCTCTTGAACTCTTGTTCAGTTTAATTCGTGATGATCGAGTTTGTATGAGCTCAACACTTCTTTCAACATGTCTTCGTGCACTTTCAAGTATGCTGGAATTAGCTGTAGGAGATTTTACATGGAAATCAGTACCAAATGATGTAGTTGTGTCTATGGCATCATTGGTAACTGGAAAAGCGAAACGAGAAGAAGCGAACACGTTGTTAGCTGCTCTTCAGATGCTCGAACAGCTTGTTATCGGGTAAGTTTTATTTAAAAAATTTTTATTTTTTCCAGAAAAAAAACCAAAAACTTTTTTCACAAGAAACGAAAATAATCCATTTTTTCAAAAATTACAATCTTTCAAAAAACACGAATGACTAAAACTTTCTATTTTCTAAAAAAAAAACTACTTTTTAAAAAGAATATCAAGAATTCCAACAAAAAATCCAAAAATCGGATTTTCCCCAAAAAAAACCATTTTTCTAGAAAAAAATTTCAAAATACAATTTCACACCAAAACTACCGAACAATCTTTTATTTTACAAAAAAAACGGAAGAAAAAATCACAAACCATCAGAAAAAAAAATTTGCAAAAAAATTAATTTTAGCCAAAAAAAAACTAACTATTTAATCCTCTTCACATAGAAATAAAACCAAGAAAAAAAATTTTTTGCTAAATATAATACCGAAAAAAAGTCACAATCATACATTTTTCAAAACAAAAACATAAAAATCAACTTCATCAACAAAAATTCCAAAAATTCATTTTTGCCAAAAAAAAACCTATCAGTTTAGCTTAAAATACTTAAAATATAGATTTTTCCAATTTTTTTAATCCAAAAAAATCAACAAAACAACTCCAAAGTACAAAAGAAATTAGAAGTACCATTTTTCTATTTATTGTATAATTTACAGTGACGATACAACTCGTGATTGGATTCTCGAAGAAGTTCCAATAGAGACTCTCATTCGACACGTTGAAAAATCAGATGAACGAATTGCTCTTTGTGCACTTTCACTAATGAATTCAATGATAAGAAGATGTCCTGATGATGAAAAACGATTTGAACTTATTAAATCTTTAGAAGTCGTTCCATTCCGTAATGCTGTACACAGTTCTCTTCTACGTGGTGGTGGTGGTGTTCGAAATCTGAATGCTATTGAACAACTTGTTGAGGTTCAAAGGAGTCTGATTAGTGCATATGAAACTTCACCTCCTACTGATGCTGAAGTTCAGAAAATTCTTGATATTGAATCCAGTGAGGATGTTTCCGAGGAGATCAGAGAAATGTGGAAATCACAAATTGGGGAACACCGATGTGGACGGTTGGCTGCAATTTCGATGGTTCAATTTGCAGAAAAAAGTCCGCAAGATCTGAGAATGCTAATTTCGGAGAATACAATGAGGATTGAAGGAGGAAAATGGCAACTGATTCCAATGTGGATGAGGTTTTTTTGCAAACGTAAAGATGTTCTGATGATTTTTTAAATTCAGGTGCTGTGACATTGCCGCAGAATTGTTCAGAGTAATACCTGGTCGTGATGAGTTGGATCGTTTGATTGTAGTTCTCTTTTCCACGGAGACTCCATTTCCAGCTGTATTCGCATGTATTGTACACCTTTTCCATCGAACATGGCGTGAGATGCAGGCAAAAGGAGGTGAAATGGAGAAAGTTGCGTGTGTTGTACTGGAACAGTTACGGCATGTGCTGAAAAGACGGGAAATACAAGATGTAGAAGAACTATCTGCGGATTTGGAGACTTTTTCGTATAGGGCAATGCAAGAAATTTGGAGAGAGGAACAATTGGGAAAGGAAAATATTCAATTACATAGTGAAGCTGTGATGTAAGTCTGAAAATTCCAATAACTTATTCGTATACATATTTTCAGACAACTAAAATCGAAATTGCGGCCAAAAATGGAGGAATTGGTTCGAATAAATCATCTAAACTATTTGAAGTTAGGCGCCGTTTTTCGAAAACCACAGAAAAGTAAATCCCTCGCAAAGCTCGCCTTCTGGCATTGGAAGCTCGATGCATCGGAGAAAATGCTCACTATAACTGGATGTGATGGTGAGAACTATGTGGAAGGTGTGCAGAGAGATGATATTCGGCAAGGTTGGGGGAATATTGAATTAGTTCTCAAATAATAAATTAATTTATTTTCAGTTTGGATCAAAGATATTGCTGATGTAACAAATAATGATGAGATTGATAGAAAAGCAAGCTCATCTCGATTCACTTCTTCTCCATCTACACAAATGTTAAGAGGGATTCGTGTACAATTAAAAACAACAAATGATATGAAAGAAGGCGAAGTTTTAATGGCATTGACATCCGATGAAACTCAATCTGTTATATGGCTTGAAGGTCTTGCTGAATTGATTGGGAGCAAGGCAGTTAAAAGGTATCTAGACATTGGTTACTGTAGTTACAGTAACCTGAAGAATAGGAAGCCCCGAAAATACCAATTGAAATATTTTCAGTGAAACCGATGCAATGGTTGAACGAATGCTGAAAATGGAGCTACGAGTTCGCCTTCTCAATGTGAAACTCACGAACCCCGAGGAGAAACCAGAAATTCCACCGATCCCTGACGATATCAAAAGCTTTATTTCAAAGTTTTAATCATATTCAAGCTTTATCATTCTTACGTGCATTTTACCATATTGAAAGGCAAAACATTTCCATGTGCATAATAAATTTTGTAATTTATGCCTATTACTGTGTATTTAACTTAATTTGAATAACGAGCCATTAACTACAGGCCACTAACAGTTTTCTGAATCTCTTGAAAACAAATTTTTGACCAACATTTTCAGATGAGTGCTATAAAAGAGGTAAAATCAGAGCTCAGGCAGTTTATGAAGACATTGCTCGGAAAAATTTCGAAAGAAGAAACTCAACGTCAAACAGAGGCGGTTTTTGAAAAAATAATTGAATCGAAATGGTTTCAAGAGAGCAAGAGATTGTCAGTTTATGTTAGTACATCGGGAGAAATACAAACTGATTCGATTATTCAAAAAGCGTTGGAAATGGGAAAAGAAGTTTTCATTCCACAGGTAAAATTTATTTTGAAACAGATGCGCAATAGATGTTAAGATGTAGGCATGTAGGTAGGCACATAGGCAGGCAGAAATAAAGCAGGTAGGCCGACAAGAAGTAGGCAGATATGAGCTATGAATAAAGGCAGGCAGGCACGTAGCCAGGCAGAACTAAGGCACTTGCGAGGTAGGCGTAAAGTAGGCCCCTAGACATGAAGGCTGTAATCGTTTGTAGTAGGCAGGCAATTAGTACCTAGGCAGATATTATATATGAATCCAGGGAGACAGGCACGTACAGCAAGTATAATTTATTGAAGTCACAAATGTAAAAATTTCAGTTCACGAAGGGCTCAACTGCAATGGATATGGTTCGAGTTCCGGATCAAACTGCTTTTGACAATCTTCCTTCAACACTTTGGGGAATCAGACAGCCAGAACCGAAATGGAAATGGCAAAGCTATCATGAAACAGGTGTGACTGCTTTTTAATAATATAACTCCAATTTATAAGTACTTACAGGACCACTGGATTTGATCCTTGCACCCGGCGTTGCCTTCTCACCATATGGACTTCGTTGTGGTCATGGAAAAGGATATTACGATCGCTTCTTCTCCACTCATCACAAACATTTTCCAGAAAACTCCCCAAAAAAGATAGGATTGGCTCTTCGTGAGCAAATTATTGGTACAATTCCTATTTCTGAAACTGATGTTGAACTTGATGAGGTTATCTATGAAGGAGAAACTATTATTTTTGATACTATTTAAGGCTTCACACTCTAAATAATATTCCCGATTGTGATATTGAGATTTTTTTTTAAATTTCTCTCGCCAATTTATAAGTGATTTTTCAGACATTCCTCAAATGGTTTTGTGATACAATTTCTTGCATTTGTTAACTGAATAAACTTTTTTGAACTACAGTTATATATAATTTTTTCATAGATTATTCAGTCATTAGTTAGAAGCATTCTAGCCTTCCGAGGTGTTTCAATTTTAGGTCCCACCACGAAAACTTGTGGAGATGTTCTGAAATGCCCCATAGAACTGCATAGCATTGTCCCAAAAGCCTGTAAATATATCTGAAAACTTGCTCACACAAAACGAAAGGATTCAAAGGCCTGAAGACATTAATTAGCAAAAATTAGATACATTCAATGGTTTCACTAATATCACACAGTTCAGATAGACCGAGATGAGGACTGATGTAGTTAAATCGATATATGATAGAAGCCCTGTAATTTACATGAAGAGCAACTACACGAAACTGAACAAAAATATTCATTTAAAGTCAATACATAGTAATCATTGTTCACTCTCAAACTTGTTGAACACGAGGTCAATTTTGGTCTCCCGATCCGCACTGCAAATATTATTATTTCAAAAAGGTTATCATGATCAACATACCTTTGCTTTTTCTCCCTTGCTTGACGAGTGGTCACTCTGACTTCGAATCCCTGGAAAGCTTGAAAGGTGGAACATTATCATATATCATATACTCTACATACCTCTGCTCTAATAGCTCCAATTCTACGGCTCAAGTGTTTCCAGCAACCTTCATCAAAAGCCAATCTCTTCTTCATTGTCCACATGAATCCATTCGAGTGTTCAAATGCATTTTTTGCGTGAAGAACTGATTGAGCAGGATCTCTGTTTTCTCCAGCAAGAAGAAAAGCAAAATGTGGATTGGTTTCATCGAGGACGAATTCTTGCTCTGCTTTCGAGTCTTCTTTTTTCTTTTCCTTATCTGGAGATGCCATTTCTTTTAGTTCCTTTGAATCACTTTTATTTCCACATGCAACACTTCTATCTTCTGACATTGTCTCATTAATCAATGGTTTTTCAGGTTCCTTTTCCTCCTTCTTGATCTCTTCCGCCAAAACCATCTCAACACTGTTCAATTCCTCCTTTTCAGATTCCAAAGTAGAAGTTGACATTGTCAGTTTTCTCGCTGGGCTTCTTCTAACTTCTTTTGGTTTACTTGCCTGAAAATATGAAGTTTCAATCAATGAATTGTATGGATAAACTTACACAAAATGCCGCGAAAAGGATGAACGTTGCAATTGGAAAACATTTTACAATAATTTGTAAGAAGCTCTCCTGACTAGCGCGTCAAGCGCGCCAGGCTTCGCAGTAGATTAAGTTGGTAAACTGGGGAAAATTTGGATCTTTTTTAACCAAAATTGACTGAGCCATGGCCATTTGAAGATAATATTTTTTCTGGGTCTTGTTTAAGTGTGTTCGGGCCTGCGGCACTCATCCTGATTTATTGGGCTTAGAGTAGGTTTAACGATTGTCCAACACTTCTATGTGTATTCGGGCCTGCGGCCCTCAATCCGGATTAACTGGCCTTTCCAAAAACAGACGTAGTCTCATAGGAGGCCTCCGGCCTGCTCTGCTGGGAGTAGGGATAGAAATGACTTAAAGTTTCTAAGAGTAAGAAGGCGGCCCTAATCCCTGATTTTTGGGTTTGAGCGAAATACAATAGCATCGCAGGCCTCCGGCCTGCCCAGCTGGAAGTGAGGTTAAAAGTTTCGAATAGTGCGGTCCAGGGGTGTGCGGCAAATCTCAAAATTTTGATTAACCATCACTATAACTCAATTTTGTGCCATTTTACAAAATTTTTGTAGACCAATAGTTTTTGTCAAAATTGCACTGCCAAATTTTTTACGTGTGCGGCAAAGTTCAAAAATTGCCGAGCTCGGCAATTTTGGCAAATTTGCCGCACACCCCTGGTGCGATTTTCAATAGGATTAGAAAAAAGTAGAAATCTCGAAATATCTTAAAAATTAAATTCTCCTCACGTTATAAAAATAAGAAATGAAAATGATCGAATTCATCCCCAAAATAGAGAGAGAGGGAGTGGTAGGAAAGTTTTTCACGTTTAATCCACATTTTTAATTTTGCAAAATTTGAATGATGGCCTACATTTGGAAAGTTGGTCAATTTTTTCAAAATAGTTTCAAAAAATTGGTAATTCGAAGTTCTCTCTTGTGCTCAAATTGGAACTAAATGTCAGAAAAACTGCTCGTATGGAATTGAAAAATATAAAACTCTTCAGTACAAAGAAAATATTCAATTTTCGCGGTCTCCAGAAACCCGCGCAAATCAGTGTTCTACCCTTCCCAAACCAATCCCCTCAATAATGACCATGGTGGGGCAACTATTTTTGAGTCATTCGCACTTAGTGAATGCAAAAGCGCCAGCTATGAGCCAAGTTATTAAAGCTCAAAGTTTGTACATTTTTGTCGGACACTCACGTGTCGAAAAGTTGCAGTTATTTTTTATTTCTGTCAAGAATGCAATTTCAGGATTTAATATAGGAAGAGGCAGAAAACCCAAATCAACCTATTCAGTTGACAATGGTTTTCTTTTACCAAATTTTTAAAAATTTTAAAGAAAACACAAATCAACCTATTCAGTTGACAATGGTTTTCTTTTACCAAATTTTTAAAAATTTTAAAGAAAACACAAATCAACCTATTCAGTTGACAATGGTTTTCTTTTAACAAAATTCTTAGAATTTCAGAAAGAAAACACAAATCAACCTATTCAGTTGACAATGGTTTTCTTTTACCAAAATTCTTAGAATTTCAGAAAGAAAACACAAATCAACCTATTCAGTTGACAATGGTTTTCTTTTAACAAAATTCTTAGAATTTCAGAAAGAAAACACAAATCAACCTATTCAGTTGACAATGGTTTTCTTTTACCAAATTTTGTAAAATTTTAAAGAAAACACAAATCAACCTATTCAGTTGACAATGGTTTTCTTTTACCAAAATTCTTAGAATTTCAGAAAGAAAACACAAATCAACCTATTCAGTTGACAATGGTTTTCTTTTAACAAAATTCTTAGAATTTCAGAAAGAAAACACAAATCAACCTATTCAGTTGACAATGGTTTTCTTTTACCAAATTTTGTAAAATTTTAAAGAAAACACAAATCAACCTATTCAGTTGACAATGGTTTTCTTTTACCAAAATTCTTAGAATTTCAGAAAGAAAACACAAATCAACCTATTCAGTTGACAATGGTTTTCTTTTACCAAAATTCTTAGAATTTCAGAAAGAAAACACAAATCAACCTATTCAGTTGACAATGGTTTTCTTTTACCAAATTTTGTAAAATTTTAAAGAAAACACAAATCAACCTATTCAGTTGACAATGGTTTTCTTTTAACAAAATTCTTAGAATTTCAGAAAGAAAACACAAATCAACCTATTCAGTTGACAATGGTTTTCTTTTACCAAATTTTTTAAAATTTTAAAGAAAACACAAATCAACCTATTCAGTTGACAATGGTTTTCTTTTACCAAAATTCTTAGAATTTCAGAAAGAAAACACAAATCAACCTATTCAGTTGACAATGGTTTTCTTTTACCAAATTTTGTAAAATTTTAAAGAAAACACAAATCAACCTATTCAGTTGACAATGGTTTTCTTTTACCAAATTTTGTAAAATTTTAAAGAAAACACAAATCAACCTATTCAGTTGACAATGGTTTTCTTTTACCAAAATTCTTAGAATTTCAAAAAGAAAACACAAATCAACCTATTCAGTTGACAATGGTTTTCTTTTAACAAAATTCTTAGAATTTCAGAAAGAAAACACAAATCAACCTATTCAGTTGACAATGGTTTTCTTTTACCAAATTTTGTAAAATTTTAAAGAAAACACAAATCAACCTATTCAGTTGACAATGGTTTTCTTTTAACAAAATTCTTAGAATTTCAGAAAGAAAACACAAATCAACCTATTCAGTTGACAATGGTTTTCTTTTAACAAAATTCTTAGAATTTCAGAAAGAAAACACAAATCAACCTATTCAGTTGACAATGGTTTTCTTTTACCAAAATTCTTAGAATTTCAGAAAGAAAACATAAATCAACCTATTCAGTTGACAATGGTTTTCTTTTAACAAAATTCTTAGAATTTCAGAAAGAAAACACAAATCAACCTATTCAGTTGACAATGGTTTTCTTTTAACAAAATTCTTAGAATTTCAGAAAGAAAACACAAATCAACCTATTCAGTTGACAATGGTTTTCTTTTACCAAAATTCTTAGAATTTCAGAAAGAAAACACAAATCAACCTATTCAGTTGACAATGGTTTTCTTTTAACAAAATTCTTAGAATTTCAGAAAGAAAACACAAATCAACCTATTCAGTTGACAATGGTTTTCTTTTAACAAATTTTGTAAAATTTTAAAGAAAACACAAATCAACCTATTCAGTTGACAATGGTTTTCTTTTAACAAAATTCTTAGAATTTCAGAAAGAAAACACAAATCAACCTATTCAGTTGACAATGGTTTTCTTTTACCAAATTTTTTAAAATTTTAAAGAAAACACAAATCAACCTATTCAGTTGACAATGGTTTTCTTTTAACAAAATTCTTAGAATTTCAGAAAGAAAACACAAATCAACCTATTCAGTTGACAATGGTTTTCTTTTACCAAATTTTGTAAAATTTTAAAGAAAACACAAATCAACCTATTCAGTTGACAATGGTTTTCTTTTACCAAATTTTTTAAAATTTTAAAGAAAACACAAATCAACCTATTCAGTTGACAATGGTTTTCTTTTACCAAAATTCTTAGAATTTCAGAAAGAAAACACAAATCAACCTATTCAGTTGACAATGGTTTTCTTTTACCAAATTTTGTAAAATTTTAAAGAAAACACAAATCAACCTATTCAGTTGACAATGGTTTTCTTTTACCAAATTTTGTAAAATTTTAAAGAAAACACAAATCAACCTATTCAGTTGACAATGGTTTTCTTTTACCAAATTTTGTAAAATTTTAAAGAAAACACAAATCAACCTATTCAGTTGACAATGGTTTTCTTTTAACAAAATTCTTAGAATTTCAGAAAGAAAACATAAATCAACCTATTCAGTTGACAATGGTTTTCTTTTACCAAAATTCTTAGAATTTCAGAAAGAAAACATAAATCAACCTATTCAGTTGACAATGGTTTTCTTTTAACAAAATTCTTAGAATTTCAGAAAGAAAACATAAATCAACCTATTCAGTTGACAATGGTTTTCTTTTACCAAAATTCTTAGAATTTCAGAAAGAAAACACAAATCAACCTATTCAGTTGACAATGGTTTTCTTTTACCAAATTTTGTAAAATTTTAAAGAAAACACAAATCAACCTATTCAGTTGACAATGGTTTTCTTTCACCAAATTTTTTAAAATTTTAAAGAAAACACAAATCAACCTATTCAGTTGACAATGGTTTTCTTTTAACAAAATTCTTAGAATTTCAGAAAGAAAACATAAATCAACCTATTCAGTTGACAATGGTGTTCTTTTAACAAAATTCTTAGAATTTCAGAAAGAAAACATAAATCAACCTATTCAGTTGACAATGGTTTTCTTTTACCAAAATTCTTAGAATTTCAGAAAGAAAACACAAATCAACCTATTCAGTTGACAATGGTTTTCTTTTACCAAAATTCTTAGAATTTCAGAAAGAAAACACAAATCAACCTATTCAGTTGACAATGGTTTTCTTTTACCAAATTTTTTAAAATTTTAAAGAAAACACAAATCAACCTATTCAGTTGACAATGGTTTTCTTTTACCAAATTTTTTAAAATTTTAAAGAAAACACAAATCAACCTATTCAGTTGACAATGGTTTTCTTTTACCAAATTTTTTAAAATTTTAAAGAAAACACAAATCAACCTATTCAGTTGACAATGGTTTTCTTTTACCAAATTTTTTAAAATTTTAAAGAAAACACAAATCAACCTATTCAGTTGACAATGGTTTTCTTTTACCAAATTTTGTAAAATTTTAAAGAAAACACAAATCAACCTATTCAGTTGACAATGGTTTTCTTTTACCAAATTTTGTAAAATTTTAAAGAAAACACAAATCAACCTATTCAGTTGACAATGGTTTTCTTTTAACAAAATTCTTAGAATTTCAGAAAGAAAACACAAATCAACCTATTCAGTTGACAATGGTTTTCTTTTACCAAATTTTTTAAAATTTTAAAGAAAACACAAATCAACCTATTCAGTTGACAATGGTTTTCTTTTAACAAAATTCTTAGAATTTCAGAAAGAAAACACAAATCAACCTATTCAGTTGACAATGGTTTTCTTTTACCAAATTTTGTAAAATTTTAAAGAAAACACAAATCAACCTATTCAGTTGACAATGGTTTTCTTTTACCAAAATTCTTAGAATTTCAGAAAGAAAACACAAATCAACCTATTCAGTTGACAATGGTTTTCTTTTACCAAATTTTGTAAAATTTTAAAGAAAACACAAATCAACCTATTCAGTTGACAATGGTTTTCTTTTACCAAAATTCTTAGAATTTCAGAAAGAAAACACAAATCAACCTATTCAGTTGACAATGGTTTTCTTTTACCAAATTTTGTAAAATTTTAAAGAAAACACACATCAACCTATTCAGTTGACAATGGTTTTCTTTTACCAAAATTCTTAGAATTTCAGAAAGAAAACACAAATCAACCTATTCAGTTGACAATGGTTTTCTTTTACCAAATTTTTTAAAATTTTAAAGAGAACACACATCAACCTATTCAGTTGACAATGGTTTTCTTTTACCAAAATTCTTAGAATTTCAGAAAGAAAACACAAATCAACCTATTCAGTTGACAATGGTTTTCTTTTACCAAAATTCTTAGAATTTCAGAAAGAAAACACAAATCAACCTATTCAGTTGACAATGGTTTTCTTTTACCAAATTTTTTAAAATTTTAAAGAAAACACAAATCAACCTATTCAGTTGACAATGGTTTTCTTTTACCAAATTTTTTAAAATTTTAAAGAAAACACAAATCAACCTATTCAGTTGACAATGGTTTTCTTTTAACAAAATTCTTAGAATTTCAGAAAGAAAACACAAATCAACCTATTCAGTTGACAATGGTTTTCTTTTACCAAATTTTTTAAAATTTTAAAGAAAACACAAATCAACCTATTCAGTTGACAATGGTTTTCTTTTAACAAAATTCTTAGAATTTCAGAAAGAAAACACAAATCAACCTATTCAGTTGACAATGGTTTTCTTTTACCAAATTTTTTAAAATTTTAAAGAAAACACAAATCAACCTATTCAGTTGACAATGGTTTTCTTTTACCAAATTTTTTAAAATTTTAAAGAAAACACAAATCAACCTATTCAGTTGACAATGGTTTTCTTTTAACAAAATTCTTAGAATTTCAGAAAGAAAACACAAATCAACCTATTCAGTTGACAATGGTTTTCTTTTACCAAATTTTTTAAAATTTTAAAGAAAACACAAATCAACCTATTCAGTTGACAATGGTTTTCTTTTAACAAAGTTCTTAGAATTTCAGAAAGAAAACACAAATCAACCTATTCAGTTGACAATGGTTTTCTTTTAACAAAGTTCTTAGAATTTCAGAAAGAAAACACAAATCAACCTATTCAGTTGACAATGGTTTTCTTTTAACAAAGTTCTTAGAATTTCAGAAAGAAAACACAAATCAACCTATTCAGTTGACAATGGTTTTCTTTTAACAAAGTTCTTAGAATTTCAGAAAGAAAACACAAATCAACCTATTCAGTTGACAATGGTTTTCTTTTACCAAAATTCTTAGAATTTCAGAAAGAAAACACAAATCAACCTATTCAGTTGACAATGGTTTTCTTTTACCAAATTTTTTAAAATTTTAAAGAAAACACAAATCAACCTATTCAGTTGACAATGGTTTTCTTTTAACAAAGTTCTTAGAATTTCAGAAAGAAAACACAAATCAACCTATTCAGTTGACAATGGTTTTCTTTTAACAAAGTTCTTAGAATTTCAGAAAGAAAACACAAATCAACCTATTCAGTTGACAATGGTTTTCTTTTAACAAAGTTCTTAGAATTTCAGAAAGAAAACACAAATCAACCTATTCAGTTGACAATGGTTTTCTTTTAACAAAGTTCTTAGAATTTCAGAAAGAAAACACAAATCAACCTATTCAGTTGACAATGGTTTTCTTTTACCAAAATTCTTAGAATTTCAGAAAGAAAACACAAATCAACCTATTCAGTTGACAATGGTTTTCTTTTACCAAATTTTTTAAAATTTTAAAGAAAACACAAATCAACCTATTCAGTTGACAATGGTTTTCTTTTACCAAAATTCTTAGAATTTCAGAAAGAAAACACAAATCAACCTATTCAGTTGACAATGGTTTTCTTTTAACAAAATTCTTAGAATTTCAGAAAGAAAACACAAATCAACCTATTCAGTTGACAATGGTTTTCTTTTACCAAATTTTTTAAAATTTTAAAGAAAACACAAATCAACCTATTCAGTTGACAATGGTTTTCTTTTAACAAAATTCTTAGAATTTCAGAAAGAAAACACAAATCAACCTATTCAGTTGACAATGGTTTTCTTTTAACAAAATTCTTAGAATTTCAGAAAGAAAACACAAATCAACCTATTCAGTTGACAATGGTTTTCTTTTACCAAAATTCTTAGAATTTCAGAAAGAAAACACAAATCAACCTATTCAGTTGACAATGGTTTTCTTTTAACAAAATTCTTAGAATTTCAGAAAGAAAACACAAATCAACCTATTCAGTTGACAATGGTTTTCTTTTACCAAAATTCTTAGAATTTCAGAAAGAAAACACAAATCAACCTATTCAGTTGACAATGGTTTTCTTTTAACAAAATTCTTAGAATTTCAGAAAGAAAACACAAATCAACCTATTCAGTTGACAATGGTTTTCTTTTAACAAATTTTGTAAAATTTTAAAGAAAACACAAATCAACCTATTCAGTTGACAATGGTTTTCTTTTACCAAAATTCTTAGAATTTCAGAAAGAAAACACAAATCAACCTATTCAGTTGACAATGGTTTTCTTTTACCAAATTTTTTAAAATTTTAAAGAAAACACAAATCAACCTATTCAGTTGACAATGGTTTTCTTTTACCAAAATTCTTAGAATTTCAGAAAGAAAACACAAATCAACCTATTCAGTTGACAATGGTTTTCTTTTACCAAAATTCTTAGAATTTCAGAAAGAAAACACAAATCAACCTATTCAGTTGACAATGGTTTTCTTTTAACAAATTTTGTAAAATTTTAAAGAAAACACAAATCAACCTATTCAGTTGACAATGGTTTTCTTTTAACAAAATTCTTAGAATTTCAGAAAGAAAACACAAATCAACCTATTCAGTTGACAATGGTTTTCTTTTACCAAAATTCTTAGAATTTCAGAAAGAAAACATAAATCAACCTATTCAGTTGACAATGGTTTTCTTTTAACAAAATTCTTAGAATTTCAGAAAGAAAACATAAATCAACCTATTCAGTTGACAATGGTTTTCTTTTAACAAAATTCTTAGAATTTCAGAAAGAAAACATAAATCAACCTATTCAGTTGACAATGGTTTTCTTTTACCAAAATTCTTAGAATTTCAGAAAGAAAACATAAATCAACCTATTCAGTTGACAATGGTTTTCTTTTAACAAAATTCTTAGAATTTCAGAAAGAAAACATAAATCAACCTATTCAGTTGACAATGGTTTTCTTTTACCAAAATTCTTAGAATTTCAGAAAGAAAACATAAATCAACCTATTCAGTTGACAATGGTTTTCTTTTAACAAAATTCTTAGAATTTCAGAAAGAAAACATAAATCAACCTATTCAGTTGACAATGGTTTTCTTTTACCAAAATTCTTAGAATTTCAGAAAGAAAACACAAATCAACCTATTCAGTTGACAATGGTTTTCTTTTAACAAAATTCTTAGAATTTCAGAAAGAAAACACAAATCAACCTATTCAGTTGACAATGGTTTTCTTTTACCAAAATTCTTAGAATTTCAGAAAGAAAACACAAATCAACCTATTCAGTTGACAATGGTTTTCTTTTACCAAATTTTTTAAAATTTTAAAGAAAACACAAATCAACCTATTCAGTTGACAATGGTTTTCTTTTACCAAATTTTTTAAAATTTTAAAGAAAACACAAATCAACCTATTCAGTTGACAATGGTTTTCTTTTAACAAAATTCTTAGAATTTCAGAAAGAAAACACAAATCAACCTATTCAGTTGACAATGGTTTTCTTTTACCAAAATTCTTAGAATTTCAGAAAGAAAACATAAATCAACCTATTCAGTTGACAATGGTTTTCTTTTACCAAAATTCTTAGAATTTCAGAAAGAAAACATAAATCAACCTATTCAGTTGACAATGGTTTTCTTTTAACAAAATTCTTAGAATTTCAGAAAGAAAACATAAATCAACCTATTCAGTTGACAATGGTTTTCTTTTAACAAAATTCTTAGAATTTCAGAAAGAAAACATAAATCAACCTATTCAGTTGACAATGGTTTTCTTTTACCAAATTTTGTAAAATTTTAAAGAAAACACAAATCAACCTATTCAGTTGACAATGGTTTTCTTTTACCAAATTTTTTAAAATTTTAAAGAAAACACAAATCAACCTATTCAGTTGACAATGGTTTTCTTTTACCAAAATTCTTAGAATTTCAGAAAGAAAACACAAATCAACCTATTCAGTTGACAATGGTTTTCTTTTAACAAATTTTGTAAAATTTTAAAGAAAACACAAATCAACCTATTCAGTTGACAATGGTTTTCTTTTAACAAAATTCTTAGAATTTCAGAAAGAAAACATAAATCAACCTATTCAGTTGACAATGGTTTTCTTTTAACAAAATTCTTAGAATTTCAGAAAGAAAACATAAATCAACCTATTCAGTTGACAATGGTTTTCTTTTACCAAAATTCTTAGAATTTCAGAAAGAAAACATAAATCAACCTATTCAGTTGACAATGGTTTTCTTTTAACAAAATTCTTAGAATTTCAGAAAGAAAACATAAATCAACCTATTCAGTTGACAATGGTTTTCTTTTACCAAATTTTTAAAAATTTTAAAGAAAACACAAATCAACCTATTCAGTTGACAATGGTTTTCTTTTACCAAAATTCTTAGAATTTCAGAAAGAAAACACAAATCAACCTATTCAGTTGACAATGGTTTTCTTTTAACAAAATTCTTAGAATTTCAGAAAGAAAACACAAATCAACCTATTCAGTTGACAATGGTTTTCTTTTACCAAAATTCTTAGAATTTCAGAAAGAAAACATAAATCAACCTATTCAGTTGACAATGGTTTTCTTTTAACAAAATTCTTAGAATTTCAGAAAGAAAACATAAATCAACCTATTCAGTTGACAATGGTTTTCTTTTAACAAAATTCTTAGAATTTCAGAAAGAAAACATAAATCAACCTATTCAGTTGACAATGGTTTTCTTTTACCAAAATTCTTAGAATTTCAGAAAGAAAACACAAATCAACCTATTCAGTTGACAATGGTTTTCTTTTAACAAAATTCTTAGAATTTCAGAAAGAAAACACAAATCAACCTATTCAGTTGACAATGGTTTTCTTTTAACAAAATTCTTAGAATTTCAGAAAGAAAACATAAATCAACCTATTCAGTTGACAATGGTTTTCTTTTACCAAAATTCTTAGAATTTCAGAAAGAAAACATAAATCCACCTATTCAGTTGACAATGGTTTTCTTTTAACAAAATTCTTAGAATTTCAGAAAGAAAACATAAATCAACCTATTCAGTTGACAATGGTTTTCTTTTACCAAAATTCTTAGAATTTCAGAAAGAAAACACAAATCAACCTATTCAGTTGACAATGGTTTTCTTTTAACAAATTCTTAGAATTTCAGAAAGAAAACATAAATCAACCTATTCAGTTGACAATGGTTTTCTTTTAACAAAATTCTTAGAATTTCAGAAAGAAAACATAAATCAACCTATTCAGTTGACAATGGTTTTCTTTTACCAAAATTCTTAGAATTTCAGAAAGAAAACACAAATCAACCTATTCAGTTGACAATGGTTTTCTTTTAACAAAATTCTTAGAATTTCAGAAAGAAAACATAAATCAACCTATTCAGTTGACAATGGTTTTCTTTTACCAAAATTCTTAGAATTTCAG
This sequence comes from Caenorhabditis elegans, assembly GCF_000002985.6. NCBI lineage: Eukaryota > Metazoa > Nematoda > Chromadorea > Rhabditida > Rhabditidae > Caenorhabditis > Caenorhabditis elegans. Next base: position 10,209,531 of record NC_003279.8, on the reverse strand, counting down.
AAAGAAAACACAAATCAACCTATTCAGTTGACAATGGTTTTCTTTTACCAAAATTCTTAGAATTTCAGAAAGAAAACATAAATCAACCTATTCAGTTGACAATGGTTTTTTTTTACCAAAATTCTTAGAATTTCAGAAAGAAAACACAAATCAACCTATTCAGTTGACAATGGTTTTCTTTTACCAAATTTTGTAAAATTTTAAAGAAAACACAAATCAACCTATTCAGTTGACAATGGTTTTCTTTTAACAAAATTCTTAGAATTTCAGAAAGAAAACACAAATCAACCTATTCAGTTGACAATGGTTTTCTTTTACCAAAATTCTTAGAATTTCAGAAAGAAAACACAAATCAACCTATTCAGTTGACAATGGTTTTCTTTTACCAAAATTCTTAGAATTTCAGAAAGAAAACACAAATCAACCTATTCAGTTGACAATGGTTTTCTTTTAACAAAATTCTTAGAATTTCAGAAAGAAAACACAAATCAACCTATTCAGTTGACAATGGTTTTCTTTTACCAAAATTCTTAGAATTTCAGAAAGAAAACACAAATCAACCTATTCAGTTGACAATGGTTTTCTTTTACCAAAATTCTTAGAATTTCAGAAAGAAAACACAAATCAACCTATTCAGTTGACAATGGTTTTCTTTTACCAAAATTCTTAGAATTTCAGAAAGAAAACACAAATCAACCTATTCAGTTGACAATGGTTTTCTTTTACCAAATTTTGTAAAATTTTAAAGAAAACACAAATCAACCTATTCAGTTGACAATGGTTTTCTTTTAACAAAATTCTTAGAATTTCAGAAAGAAAACACAAATCAACCTATTCAGTTGACAATGGTTTTCTTTTACCAAATTTTTTAAAATTTTAAAGAAAACACAAATCAACCTATTCAGTTGACAATGGTTTTCTTTTACCAAAATTCTTAGAATTTCAGAAAGAAAACACAAATCAACCTATTCAGTTGACAATGGTTTTCTTTTACCAAATTTTGTAAAATTTTAAAGAAAACACAAATCAACCTATTCAGTTGACAATGGTTTTCTTTTACCAAATTTTGTAAAATTTTAAAGAAAACACAAATCAACCTATTCAGTTGACAATGGTTTTCTTTTACCAAAATTCTTAGAATTTCAGAAAGAAAACACAAATCAACCTATTCAGTTGACAATGGTTTTCTTTTAACAAAATTCTTAGAATTTCAGAAAGAAAACACAAATCAACCTATTCAGTTGACAATGGTTTTCTTTTACCAAATTTTGTAAAATTTTAAAGAAAACACAAATCAACCTATTCAGTTGACAATGGTTTTCTTTTTACAAATTTTGTAAAATTTTAAAGAAAACACAAATCAACCTATTCAGTTGACAATGGTTTTCTTTTACCAAAATTCTTAGAATTTCAGAAAGAAAACACAAATCAACCTATTCAGTTGACAATGGTTTTCTTTTACCAAATTTTGTAAAATTTTAAAGAAAACACAAATCAACCTATTCAGTTGACAATGGTTTTGTTTTACCAAAATTGTTAGAATTTCAGAAAGAAAACACAAATCAACCTATTCAGTTGACAATGGTTTTGTTTTAACAAAGGTGTCAGAATTTCAGAAAGAAAACACAAATCAACCTATTCAGTTGACAATGGTTTTCTTTTACCAAAATTCTTAGAATTTCAGAAAGAAAACACAAATCAACCTATTCAGTTGACAATGGTTTTCTTTTAACAAAATTCTTAGAATTTCAGAAAGAAAACACAAATCAACCTATTCAGTTGACAATGGTTTTCTTTTACCAAATTTTTTTAAAATTTTAAAGAAAACACAAATCAACCTATTCAGTTGACAATGGTTTTCTTTTACCAAATTTTTTAAAATTTTAAAGAAAACACAAATCAACCTATTCAGTTGACAATGGTTTTCTTTTACCAAATTTTTTAAAATTTAGAAGACAACACAAATCAACCTATTCAGTTGACAATGGTTGTCTTTTACCAAATTTTGTAAAATTTTAAAGAACACACAAATCAACCTATTCAGTTGACAATGGTTGTCTTTTACCAAATTTTGTAAAATTTTAAAGAACACACAAATCAACCTATTCAGTAGACAATGGTTTTCTTTTACCAAATTTTGTAAAATTTTAAAGAAAACACAAATCAACCTATTCAGTTGACAATGGTTTTCTTTTACCAAATTTTGTAAAATTTTAAAGAAAACACAAATCAACCTATTCAGTTGACAATGGTTTTCTTTTACCAAATTTTTTAAAATTTTAAAGAAAACACAAATCAACCTATTCAGTTGACAATGGTTTTCTTTTACCAAATTTTTTTAAAATTTTAAAGAAAACACAAATCAACCTATTCAGTTGACAATGGTTTTCTTTTACCAAAATTCTTAGAATTTCAGAAAGAAAACACAAATCAACCTATTCAGTTGACAATGGTTTTCTTTTACCAAAATTCTTAGAATTTCAGAAAGAAAACACAAATCAACCTATTCAGTTGACAATGGTTTTCTTTTAACAAATTTTGTAAAATTTTAAAGAAAACACAAATCAACCTATTCAGTTGACAATGGTTTTCTTTTACCAAAATTCTTAGAATTTCAGAAAGAAAACACAAATCAACCTATTCAGTTGACAATGGTTTTCTTTTACCAAATTTTGTAAAATTTTAAAGAAAACACAAATCAACCTATTCAGTTGACAATGGTTTTCTTTTACCAAAATTCTTAGAATTTCAGAAAGAAAACACAAATCAACCTATTCAGTTGACAATGGTTTTCTTTTACCAAAATTCTTAGAATTTCAGAAAGAAAACACAAATCAACCTATTCAGTTGACAATGGTTTTCTTTTAACAAAATTCTTAGAATTTCAGAAAGAAAACACAAATCAACCTATTCAGTTGACAATGGTTTTCTTTTAACAAATTTTGTAAAATTTTAAAGAAAACACAAATCAACCTATTCAGTTGACAATGGTTTTCTTTTACCAAAATTCTTAGAATTTCAGAAAGAAAACACAAATCAACCTATTCAGTTGACAATGGTTTTCTTTTACCAAAATTCTTAGAATTTCAGAAAGAAAACACAAATCAACCTATTCAGTTGACAATGGTTTTCTTTTACCAAAATTCTTAGAATTTCAGAAAGAAAACACAAATCAACCTATTCAGTTGACAATGGTTTTCTTTTAACAAATTTTGTAAAATTTTAAAGAAAACACAAATCAACCTATTCAGTTGACAATGGTTTTCTTTTACCAAAATTCTTAGAATTTCAGAAAGAAAACACAAATCAACCTATTCAGTTGACAATGGTTTCTTTTAACAAAATTCTTAGAATTTCAGAAAGAAAACACAAATCAACCTCCCCAGTCGACAATGGTTTTTTTTTAACAAATTCCGTAAAATTTTAAAGAAAACACAAATCAACCTATTCAGTTGACAATGGTTTTCTTTTACCAAATTTTTTAAAATTTTAAAGAAAACACAAATCAACCTATTCAGTTGACAATGGTTTTCTTTTAACAAAATTCTTAGAATTTCAGAAAGAAAACACAAATCAACCTATTCAGTTGACAATGGTTTTCTTTTACCAAATTTTTTAAAATTTTAAAGAAAACACAAATCAACCTATTCAGTTGACAATGGTTTTCTTTTACCAAATTTTTTAAAATTTTAAAGAAAACACAAATCAACCTATTCAGTTGACAATGGTTTTCTTTTAACAAAATTCTTAGAATTTCAGAAAGAAAACACAAATCAACCTATTCAGTTGACAATGGTTTTCTTTTACCAAATTTTTTAAAATTTTAAAGAAAACACAAATCAACCTATTCAGTTGACAATGGTTTTCTTTTAACAAAATTCTTAGAATTTCAGAAAGAAAACACAAATCAACCTATTCAGTTGACAATGGTTTTCTTTTACCAAATTTTGTAAAATTTTAAAGAAAACACAAATCAACCTATTCAGTTGACAATGGTTTTCTTTTAACAAAGTTCTTAGAATTTCAGAAAGAAAACACAATCAACCTATTCAGTTGACAATGTTTCTTTTGACAAAATTCTTAGAATTTCAGAAAGAAAACACAAATCACCTATTCAGTTGACAATGGTTTTCTTTTAACAAATTTTGTAAAATTTTAAAGAAAACACAAATCAACCTATTCAGTTGACAATGGTTTTCTTTTACCAAAATTCTTAGAATTTCAGAAAGAAAACACAAATCAACCTATTCAGTTGACAATGGTTTCTTTTAACAAAATTCTTAGAATTTCAGAAAGAAAACACAAATCAACCTATTCAGTTGACAATGGTTTTCTTTTACCAAAATTCTTAGAATTTCAGAAAGAAAACACAAATCAACCTATTCAGTTGACAATGGTTTTCTTTTACCAAAATTCTTAGAATTTCAGAAAGAAAACACAAATCAACCTATTCAGTTGACAATGGTTTTCTTTTAACAAAATTCTTAGAATTTCAGAAAGAAAACATAAATCAACCTATTCAGTTGACAATGGTTTTCTTTTACCAAAATTCTTAGAATTTCAGAAAGAAAACACAAATCAACCTATTCAGTTGACAATGGTTTTCTTTTACCAAATTTTTTAAAATTTTAAAGAAAACACAAATCAACCTATTCAGTTGACAATGGTTTTCTTTTACCAAAATTCTTAGAATTTCAGAAAGAAAACACAAATCAACCTATTCAGTTGACAATGGTTTTCTTTTACCAAATTTTGTAAAATTTTAAAGAAAACACAAATCAACCTATTCAGTTGACAATGGTTTTCTTTTAACAAAATTCTTAGAATTTCAGAAAGAAAACACAAATCAACCTATTCAGTTGACAATGGTTTTCTTTTACCAAATTTTTTAAAATTTTAAAGAAAACACAAATCAACCTATTCAGTTGACAATGGTTTTCTTTTACCAAAATTCTTAGAATTTCAGAAAGAAAACACAAATCAACCTATTCAGTTGACAATGGTTTTCTTTTACCAAAATTCTTAGAATTTCAGAAAGAAAACACAAATCAACCTATTCAGTTGACAATGGTTTTCTTTTACCAAAATTCTTAGAATTTCAGAAAGAAAACACAAATCAACCTATTCAGTTGACAATGGTTTTCTTTTAACAAAATTCTTAGAATTTCAGAAAGAAAACACAAATCAACCTATTCAGTTGACAATGGTTTTCTTTTACCAAAATTCTTAGAATTTCAGAAAGAAAACACAAATAACCTATTCAGTTGACAATGGTTTTCTTTTAACAAAATTCTTAGAATTTCAGAAAGAAAACACAAATCAACCTATTCAGTTGACAATGGTTTTCTTTTACCAAAATTCTTAGAATTTCAGAAAGAAAACACAAATCAACCTATTCAGTTGGCAATGGTTTTCTTTTAACAAAAATCCTTTTTTTATTTGCCGTTGGTATTTGAAACAGGCAATTTTTTTTTGAGTTTTTGAAAAAAAAAGATTTTGTATTGAATCAAAAAAGTGAAGTTCAAAAAAGTGAAGTTGAATAAAATTTAAAACTTCCACTCATCAATACGAAAATCCTTTTTTTAAATTGCCGTTGGTATTTGAAACATGCATTTTTTTTGAATTTTTTGAAAAAAAGTGTTTGAATCATTTAATTCAAATGATTATTTTTTGTTTCTAAATTTTAAAATTTGAAGTTAAACTTGCAATTTTTCAAGTAAACTTTGATTTTTGTATATACCTGGCTCCTCCTTTGGTGCTCCATCTTTGGCAGCCTGCTCCCTTCATTTCACGTCCTCCGCCAGCTCCATCCAACCACACTGGTCCCTGCTGATCCCTGCTGCTCCATGCTGTCCATCAGTGTCCCGCCAATTGAATCGACCACAAATTCTGAAAAAATATTATATTGAATCAAATAAAAAATATTAATTTTAAGAAAACAAAAATGTTTTTCAAATTTTGAAATTTGAAGTTTAAGGTGAACTTTTTCAACTTGCGAATTTTCAAACATGTGTACCTGGTTTTTCCTTGAGTGCTCCATCCTCGGCTGCCTGCTTCGACCAATCCACTTGCTCAGCCAGGTCTTTCCAATGCATCCTTGTCTTCCCTCAGCACACCTCTCCTCACTGGTCTCCACTGATCCCTGCTCACTGCAGTTCCATGTTGCCAACCATTGTCTTGCCTATCGAATCCACCATTGGTATCCACCATTGACCATGACAGAAGATGAGAGGTTTCCAAAACCTCGGACTGAATTTTATACTGTTTTCCCGCCTTTTATATTGCAGCTGGGGTGGGTGGGCGGAGTTAAGTGAGGTTATTGGATTAGGCGGTCACGATTTTTTTATAAAGATCGTTTATACTTTTTTAGGATAACATTTTTAGAACGTGATTGAACTTTCCTTTAAATTTAAATTTCATCGAGTTTACTATTTTCCCCGCGACCTCACTTTTATGAAATGTCTCATTATATTCATTTTTAAACTTTGTTTCAATTTGGGCGTACCATTTCGGGCTATAATTCAGATTAAACCAGTTGTTTCGGAGAGTGTCAGCGCAAAGGATATGCATTCAAAGCTCCGACTTGAACTTTTTTCTCACCTGGATCCTTTCATAACTATCAAAATATTTGTGGAACATTTTTTGTATTTAATTTTTGCCCTTAAAAATTCAGTGGTTTTCTGTTCCTGAACCAGTTCTCAACTATTCTTCCAAATTATGTTTTAAATTTAATAATTTTTACTAAAGAAAGGTTAACAAACTAAACTAACAGCACACTTAGAGATGTTTTGAGCTGCAGCCCTTCCCAAAAGATGAAATGTTTCAGTTTTTGTTATGTTTTGAAATAATTAACGCCATAGTCCTTTACTGTTTATGCCAATTTCAAAAATAGTTCTATTTTTCTCAAACTCCCACTCTGGGCAAAGTTATGACGGATTGAAGTTTTAGTGCACCACTCCTCACAGGACGCTTCTCCTCACAAGAGGGTGCATGCGTGCAGGTGGCTGTAAATTGTTTTCTTCACAAAAAAACATAGAAAGGTCCCACTCTAACTCTAAGAATATTCAGTCCACTTTAAACATATACATCGCATGTCGGAGGCCTGGTATGCCTATTACAACTGTTTCAAGCCCAGATTGTCTGGATTGAGTGCCGTAGGCACTCTTATTCTTAGAAGACGCAGTCAACCTTTAACCAAGCAGGCCGACGGCCTGATATGCAAATACTCTTGGATAAACTTAATTTAGGAAGCGTTTAGCAACATCGAAACTGAAAAAAAGTTTGAAAATGAACATCACAAGACATTTGAATAGTGGGAGTGACTAGCGCGTCAAACGCGCTAGGCTTCGCAGTAAATTAAGTTGGTAAACTGGGGAAATTTTGGATCATTTTGAACCAAAATTGACTGAGCCATGGTCATTTGAAGATAATTTTTTTTCTGGGTCTTTTTTAAGTGTATTCGGGCCTGCGGCCCTCAACCTGATTTATTGGGCTTAGAGTAGGTTCAACGATTGTCCAACACTTCTATGTGTATTCGGGCCTGCGGCCCTCAATCCGGATTGACTGTTCTTTCCAAAAACAGACGTAGTTATAGAAACATACGTCTCATAGAAGGCTTCCGGTCTGCTCTGCTGGGAGTAGGGATGCAAGTGACTCAAAGTTTCTAAGAGTAAGAGGGCGGCTCTAATCCCTGATTTTTGGGTTTGAGGTAAATACAATAGCATCACAGGCCTCCAGCCTGCTTAGTGAGGTTAAAATTGGCCAAAATGTTCGAATAGTGTGGTCCAGGGGTGTGGGATTTCTTCGATTCGGTAGAAGCAGGAGCAGAAGATGATTGATCAGATGAAGCAGGTCCAGAATCCACAGCCAATCTCTCCGATTTTCCACCAACACCATTGGAAGTATTATCCTTTGGGCCCAAAATAACCGAGTTTCCACCTCCAGAAGCATTCTCAGTTGGAGCCATCCTCTCGGATTTTCCACCAATTCCTGCATGAACATTGTCCTTCGGCGCCAACAATACAGAGTCTCTACCAATTGGTTTAATTGGAGAGCTCAAAGGATCAACTGGAGTTGGCTGTTCTGCAGTGACTGGAGTTGGCTCGGGGATTGGAGCAGGAGCACCTTGAGTGATTTCTTGAACTGGAGCGGACACTTGTGTTGGTTGCTGAGGGACTTCAGGAGTTGGTTCCGGGCATTGAACTGGAGCAGGAGCAGATTCCGGAGCAGGTGCAGGGGTCGGTTGTTCGAGTTGTTGAGGTTGAGCAGCTGCAGGCTGTTCAGTAACAGGCACAGTCTTCGGAGATGATCTCGAGCTTTTTGTGGAACGAGTGCTTCTTGAACTTCTTTGAGATGTCGTTGCATTCTTGCCATTCTCACTGTTCTTGAAGTAGAAGTAGGCCAGAACAGCGACAATTGCCAGTAGGGCGTACACGATCATTGGTTTTTGGTGCTGACTTTTTGTTGATTCCAATCTGAAACAATATTATTTTTGTTTCACAGTAATAAAAACTGGCGACGTTTTGGGGCAACCTCTTACCAAACGTTGGAAACTTTCTGCCAAAAATTTGGAGTTTTACTAAAATCTGCTCAAATAAGTTGGCAAGTTGGAAATGTGTGGCAGAAAGTTTTCTCCCAAATTTTGAGAGTGAATTCTTCTAGATGTGCAAGTTCAGTCAACAGGCTAGCAATCCCACTCTACTACTTCAAAAGCAAGCATCTGAAATTTAAAACTCACCAGTCAATGTGACACGTGTCTGAAGATGAAAAGGGATGAATTCGTCCTTCGTAAATTCGAAACTGAATTTATCGACGAGTTTGTGATTGTTTTTTTATTTTCTTATCTAACGTAGAATCTTCAGGGTTTTTATATTTTTTATATTTTATTTTTTATTATTTCAGAATCGACCAATCAACAAGTTTGCAGAGGCCAACAAAAAAAGTGGGACACGCCAAACACTGATGCTCGTTAAAATTTTGATTCAATAGTTTCAATTCTGAACAATTCATTTCTACTTGTTAAAAACTCAATTTGAATACGAGCTCACAATTTGCTTGCAAAAGGGCTTGAGAAGAATCGAAATAAAAAAAAATGCCAAACATCTATAGAACTACTGATGAAATTGTCGCTCAACGATTGGAGGATGGAAAAGATGTATTTGACGGGAATTTGACAGCTTCTTGTCTACAGTTTGCGTGACAACTCCTTGCCCAAGTTGGATATTAAAATATGCATTTGGCTTGGAAATTGGCAAAGCTTGAGCAAAAGTTTGGCAAGACTTGATGGCCCAAGTTTGATCCGATCCTTGAGAATCACTGCCAAAACGACATAAGTCAAGTTTCACGCTAGGAACAGATTGGGCCAAGTCTTGCCCAATTACTCGTTTGCCAACTTCTGAACAATTTGGACAAGTTAATGCGCAAATGCCGAGATCTTGTGATCAAATGATCATATTAGGAACATTGAATTTTTGAAAATCAAAAACTGTCTAGTAGTCGGTAGGTAACTGTGTCATGTGCGCATAATGCCTCAGTACAATTAACCTATTGATGGAAACATTACAAAAAAAGTGTGAAAGAGCTTCAAGTTTCTTGCAACTTCATCGGAACATTTGAATTTTTCAGATGCATCTCAATCTTCATCATATGAATCTGTTTGCTACTGGAGCATTTTCCAATGTCTACCGTGGAGTTGCTCAAACAGAATCCAATCAGGAAATCGATATTGTGATCAAAAAGACCTGGCCGCGTCACAAAGGATGTCCAATGGAAGTGAAGATTCTTGGACAGTTGGGAAAGTTGAAGCATCGGAATATTGTTCGTTTGTTGTACAGCTATCAGAAACAACATGAAGGTGTGAGCACGCTTAGTTGATAGAATAATAAGCAAATTACAAATATTCAGGTCGTATTTGTCTTGCTCTGATTTTCGAGTACATTCCATTGAATCTTTATCAGTTTCTAAAAGACAAAAACCGCCGGATTGACATTGTAGAAGTGAAGCTTATTGTCTGGCAATTGTTTCGAGGACAAGCACATTTGGAGAAGGTGCAGTTATTTTTTTGAATATGTCTCCCATTCAATCTGGAATTTTAAGGCTGACATTTGTCACAGAGACATCAAGCCTCAAAATCTACTCTACAACGCCGAAACAGGTCTGCTGAAAATATCTGATTTTGGCTCATCGTCCATCCAATCTACAAAATCACCACAGCAAAGTTATCATGTCACGAGATACTACAGACCACCAGAATTGATTTTAGGCTCCAAGTACTATGGATGCAAAATTGGTAAGAAAATTCTGAAAAAATATTCAAATTATCTGATAATTTTGTTAGATGCTTGTTGGTGAATTCTTACTAAGCCCAAGTTTACTATTAGTTACCTTGAGCAAGTCTTGGAGTTTTTTGCTAGAATATAATTTTTCAGACACGTGGTCTTGCGGATGTGTATTTGGAGAGCTACTGAAAGGCGGAATCATCTTGGCTGGAAAATCATCGAACAATCAAGCGGAGGTCATTTTCGATATGCTCGGATACCCAACAGATTCTGATGTGTCATCAATGAAAGTGAGCAGCACGAAGTTGCAGGAAGTTTTGGATTCATATGAATATAATAAATCGAAGACAACTGCCGACTTGACTTATCTCTACACACAGACAGTCATTTATCAGAAGGATCGGAGAACTACAGTCTATAATACGGTAATTATTATACGAAGAACGAGTTCATTGAAAATTCAGACAATTTTCATCAGCGACCGGTTTTAAGTGCTACATTCGGAACCATCTTAACATTTGAAACCGATTTGATGTACCACTAGTCTGTTATTGATTGCGCGGCACAAGCTAGGTACAAGATAGGCACAGAGTAGGCACCAAACGATAAGGCGCATGTGGAATCAAATCGGTTTCAGGCAAAAAGCTTTAAGAAAACCTCCAGAGAGTTGTTTTTCAGAAAATTGAGCAAGATGACATGAAAGAGTCAGTAGCAGTTCTTCTTCAAATCCTTGTCTACAATCCGAACAAGCGTCTCTCTGGAATTGAGATTCTCACTCATCCGTACTTTAATGTGGTAAGTTTATCTGAACCTTATGATTGTCACCTAACATAATGATTTTAGTTATTCAACGAGAAAACGGTGAGATTCAATAAAAAGAAGATTTTGTGTCTTTCTGCAGTCGACTTACAATCCGTGAAATCTGGAGATACAACTTTGACGAATGAATCGGTTGAGCAGACGAGTTGAATTCGAGAAAAGAGCACTGATATTTAGATTATCAATTTTGTAATATATGAACAGTTCTGAATGGGGTCTCCAAATTGAAATATATGTCACTATATCTGTCTTTTTAGAAGCATAACTAATTTGAATATGGAGTTTCGTCCTATGGCTCCTCTGGCGAAGAGCGCCTTGGACTGCTTGGCATTGTACACCAACTTTTTGCCAGAATTTGGCAGCGACAATATTTTTTTCAACAGTTTAAAACAATACAAGAAAGGTTTGGGTCAAAGTTTGACATGAATAAAATCAAACTTATGCCAAACTCTAGTGCATTCTAAATCTACAAAAGGCCGAGTGGAAAAGTCGATCTGAAACAAACATTCTGAAAGCTTGAATTATGTGTGTTTTTTTAGAAAGAAAACTTTAACTTGATAAAAAACTACACTTTTGGAACAATTTCACAAAACTCGAAAGTTGGAAACATCCAAGGAACAGTTTTCAGGTCGATATTTTTTAGTTCAAAGTGCGAGGCATGTAGCAGAATGTTTTATAGGGGCCTATGCAAAAGGTTTTCTTTCAAATAAAAAATGATTTTAATTGAGAGTGTGAAAGTTAAAAAAATTTGATCAATCAATTGTGGTCATTCAACTTTCAAATACTGGTCACACTATAAATGCGTGCATTATTTCACTTATTTTCTTGCATTATCACTATCACATTTTTATATGCCCTATCATCCATCCATCATCTTCTAATTTTTTTCCGTTTCCTCCTTCATCATCCTTAAAAAGTCTCTCCCCTCTAATTCCATCTGTTGCTTCTTCTCTCAAATATCCAGTGACCATATGTAGGGGGGTCACTCTCAATTTCTTTTCATTTCTTTCTCTCTTCATAGTAATAATACGGTCCTCAACGGTGTTTGGTGACGAGGTACTGGACAAATAGAAAAAGCGCGCACGCCCCTCTCTCTCACACCATTCCTTTCCCATCCCCCATCATCCTAAAGAAATATTGATTGGTGAGAGTATATGAAAAATGGAGACTCAGACATACGTATCGCGTGTTTAAAGACATTGTGTCTACAATGGAGAGTATTCTCTGACGCATCTTACTCTAGATTTTCCATACTTTCTCTCTCATCGGGCAAGGAAGCGACGATTTACATAATTAATTGATTTACTCTCGATCCATTGCACAACTTGTTTTAAAATTCAATTTTTTAAATTCTTCACCTAATATATTCAATTGCCTATAATTTGTTTTGGTGTCTTTCAATTCTTCTTTTCGACAGAAAAAAACTTTTCTTTATAGTTTTCAGAATGGCTCAGGATATATTTATGGATCCATGGCAATCGGCGACGAGGTAAGGCATAGTGTGACATTATTAGCTTAAGTTATGGCTTTTTATTGCAAAAAATGTGTTGATTAAAATTGGTTTTCTATGCAATACAACTATTCAGATATGCTTATTGCTGGTTATTTTTGGATACTTCTAAACTTATATTTTAAATTTTAAATAATTTCAGCTTCGCAATGGAAGATGAAGATATGGGCATGCCATCTGGAAAATATGCTCGAATGGAAGATGAAATGGGAGAGAATAAGGAAAGATTTGCAAGGGAAAATCATTCAGAGGTGAGGTTTTGAACATTTATATCTGAAAATTTATACTGCTATGTTTCATTAATTCAAATAAAAAGTACGATACTCTGGGTATTGTTTGACCTGTAAAACTGCAATTTTCATGGGACGTAACACAACTCAAAATTAAATTTCCAGCGATTTTAAATTTTTTAAAAATTTCTACATATGGTGCTAAAATTATCGAGTCATAGAGAACTTTTTAAAAAATTATTTCAAACTGTATAATTAAAATTCAAATAGGCACAATTTTAGAGTTTCACATATCATGAATTCGGAAGCCGACCGAAAAATCTTTCTTTCTGCAAGTATTAAACTAAAAACTAAAAGTTTAAAAATTTGGCAATTTACCAACCCTTTGGTTGAAATTTCTGAAATCAAAATTCAATATGGAAAAAGTAAAATTTCTTGCTTCAAATTCAACTGAAAACGTTTTAGATTGAGCGACGTCGCCGTAACAAAATGACTCATTACATAAATGAATTAGCCGAAATGGTTCCACAATGTGCATCACTTGGACGTAAACCCGATAAACTAACGATTCTCCGAATGGCAGTATCACACATGAAAGGAATTCGAGGACATACGGCACAAGATGAAACTTCATATAAACCATCATTTCTTACGGATCAAGAATTGAAACATTTGATTCTAGAAGCAGCGAATGGATTTCTTTTTGTTGTTTGTTGTCAGACTGGAAAAGTGTTATATGTTGCTGATTCAATTACTCCCGTACTTAATTTGAAGCAGGTGAGCAAGATTTGAATCTTTCATTATTGAAATATAAATATTAATTTTTAGGAAGATTGGCTTCAAAGAAATTTGAATGAACTCATACATCCAGATGATCAAGATAAAATTAGAGATCAATTGTGTGGAAGTGAAGTATCAGTTAATAAAGTTCTCGATTTGAAATCTGGTGAGTTATCATAAAAAGAGAAGAGGAGAGATTCAAGGATTTTTTGAATTTTTTCCAAAGTAGTCATATAACTTGGAACCGTTTACAGTAATAACCACTTACTTCAGTCAATCGAATTAAGTAGTATTTGTTTTAAAAGCATCTATTGTAATTTCACTAGATTTTGGCATGCCCAAAATTTGTGATTTTCCGTCAAAAAGGTATCTGCTCGCTCTTAAAATGTGTGTATCTTTAAAAGTACAGTAACCCACTTCAAGTTAACTATCAAAATCATTGAATTTTAGGATCAGTGAAACGCGAAGGAGCATCAACACGAGTTCATATGTCATGTCGTCGTGGATTCATCTGTCGAATGCGTGTCGGAGCCCTTGAACCACTTCATCGTCTCAGAAATCGCCGTCCCTTATTCCAACATGCTGGTCAAAATTACGTTGTGATGCATTGCACAGGATATATCAAAAATGCTCCACCACAGGGAATTAATGCTCCAGCTTCATCTTGTTTGGTGGCAATTGCCAGGTTACAGGTTAGAATAGTTTACGATGCAGATAAACGTGATTTAATTAAAGGTAGCATCAATGCCGGTCTGTGCTGATCCAACATCAACAAATCAATTTTCGGTTCGTGTTTCGGAAGATGGAAAAATGACATTTATTGATGCGAGGGTTAGTGATTTAATTGGTTTGAGCAGTGATCAACTTATCGGAAGATATTGGTGGAATCTTGCACATCCAGCAGATGAGAAGACCCTTCAAGACTCATTTGTGGCTCTTTTAAGGTAAGTTTTCGTAAAAAAACCTTTTTGAACAATTTGCGTCCATCAAATTTCATATTACCTGCTTTCAAGAGTGTGTGCGGTTTTAAAGAGTACTGCAATTTCAAACTTTCTACTCTGTAGAATTTTCGTCGATTTTTCATAGTTTTTCTCACTATTTGTAAAAATACATGTTGTCTTATGTGAGTTTTTAAACAAATAAATATACCTTTATCAAAAAAACTATGAAAAACCAAAGAGAATTGAGTAGAAACATTAAAATTACCGTACTTTTTAAAGGCTCAAACCTTTTTCATTAAACAAACATTTGTCTTGTCGAGACCAGGTACCGTAGTTTTTTAATCGTAATTTTCGCGGTTCTAGGGAATATTTTCAGGCGAATTTTTCACGAATAATATTCGTGGCGGGACCATTTCGAAAAATGTACTTTCCTTTAAACCTATAGCAGTAGATTCCATGTTAACTAAATAAAAACATTTCCATTTCAGTGACCAACCAATGAGAATAAATATTCGAGTACGTACCAGTACTGATTACATTCCATGTACTGTGTCTGCATACAAATTCATGAATCCATACTCGGAACAGTTCGAATACGTGGTTGCAACACATCAAATTGCTCCACAAGAAGATATTAATAATTGGGTCACTGCACCAACTGTTCCTCAACCTCAAGCCAGTGAATTTGGAGAGCTCGGCGGTGCTCCAAGTGCTGTGGATTACGGACAATCGAGTAGTGGAGGATGGAGACCTGAAGCTCAAGGAGCACCACAGGCACAATGGCAATGGGACCCGATGAATGGATATAACCAGTGATTATAATTTCTAGAAATTGATATATTTTTTTTTGAAGCCTATTCCAATGATTCTCATTTCTATCTACTTCTTGAAAAGTTTTCTTTTTTTTTCAATTTCCTTAACTTTTCTGTTCAGTATTTTTCCTTTTTTCTGGACCAACGAGTTATTCAACTCATTCTGAACACTAAATTTTATTACTAATAATATTGTCAAAAAATCAAAAGAAAACAACGAATAAATGAAAACAACTATAAAATAACGGATTATTGCTTATTTTGGTGGATTTTGAAGAATATATTCCGTCGCCGACGTTGCCGTTGACTTGTGCTTTGAGAACTGTTTCGCTGGAAGTTGTTCCGTGTTCATTTCTGTTGGAAGCCATGTTATCGGTGTCCATTGACCTTGAATAGAAGGAACCAATGCACTTTGACGACTCTCTAGCTTCACAACTGGTTCGCCGCTTCTTGAGAATAACAAATGCACATCTTTGCTCACTTCGTCTTGTGTCATGTTTTTTGCATTGATCTGTAGAGTCCGACCATTTCCATATTCTGCGCGGATTGATGGGTTCGAGTTTCGCACAGGCTGGGCATAGATCACAACTGATGGGTTTTTACGGCCTGAAAAAAACGGATTTCCTTCTTTATTTAAAAAAAAATGAAGCTTTTAATTTAGATTCTCTATTAATTTTTTGATCGTAGACAGAAATTCTTACCGATTTCAACGAGTTGATTCTCAATAAAATTGCGAACTCCGACACTGGATTCACTTTGTTTGCAAAACCTGACAGTGATGCGATGAAGTTGGTTGGTGTAACGCGAGATTCCATTATAAGCCGGAATTTTCAGAAAATCAGAAAATCGCCATCCAAAGTTCAGAGCTTTTGCGGCTGTGTAAATGGGTTTGAGGCGATCAACACGTGGAACCGATGGCATCTAAAAATGAGAGTTTGATAAAATAAACTTTAAGTATAATATTGAAATAGAATATAAGAAATCGTACTGTTAAATTGGCAAAATGAAGAAAGGCAACGGCGCTCTAATGAAAAGAATACGAGCGTCTTGTTCAAAAGCGACGACAGCTGATGCGAAAACAGGTTTCGCGAGGTTATTTACACAAACAAATTTCATTAAAATAGAAAAAACGTGACTAATCATCACATATCAAGAGATTTTGTTGAAAATATCGAGCCAAAAAATTAATAAATTCCATTTGAAGCTCCGAGAATTCTAGGCCACGGCCGTGTCGTACACGAGGACAAAATTTTTTTCCTGTGATTTCTTCTTGTTATTGCACTTTGCCCCCTATTTAGCCACACTCTAGCCAACATTTTTTTGTTTTCAGATGGCAATTGCAACGACAAAAACTGCATTAACAACAATGTAAGTATTTATTAATATTTGATGCTTGCTGTTCAAATAAAACTACGGTTTTCAGAATGAATTGGATGACATTCACGGATGACTCGAAGGAACAACTAAAAATTGTCGAGGGACGTCTGTTTCAGTCTTGCGAAGTATCATACGAAGCCAAATATGTCCCGGTGAGTGAGAAATATTTGTTTCTCTGGTCTGGAGTGTCTTTTTCAGGTCAGATTCAAAAGAGGCGAAGTGTACACGGTGACAGTGAGGCCCAGAGAAGCTGAAAACCTAAACGGCGAAGCAATAGTTTTCATTCCTGGATTGGGCGCTGGTGTTGCAATGTTCACGGCAAATTTCAACAGCTGCGCCAAAAATCATGCTGTGCATTCATTTGATCCACTAGGTTTCGGAAGATCATCGCGATCGAGGTTCAGTGACGACAATGCCATCGCCGAGTTGGAAATGGTTGAAGTGATGGAAGACTGGCGAAAAGCCATGGGAATTGAGAAAATGTACATTATAGGACACGCATTTGGAGGATATTTGGCGAGTGCTTATGCTCTCGAGAATCCATCAAGAGTTGCTCATCTGATTCTAGTAGATCCATGGGGATTCGCTGAAAAAGTTGAAACAACTGAGAAACTGGTAAGAATGTATTGTTTAAGAGCTTCTGATGCTAATAATCAGAATACATGGCTTCAGATTAAACCTTATGCTTGGATGTCCTTCCTTGGAGGAGTTGCCGGATACTTCAATCCATTCTCGCCGATGCGATGGATGGGGCCATATGGTTAGCTGTTCAATCTTAATTATTTAACTTAAAAGATTTTTTTTCAGCGCCGGCAATTGTCAAAAAGTTGCGTCCAGATCTTTTACTCCGATTCCCCGGACTTCATGACTATGATATTTACAAATATGTGTATTATCTGAATCTTCCCAATCCAACTGGAGAAACTGCTTTCATGAATATGACATTGCCAGTCGGTTGGGCAAAAAGACCAATGATCAAAAGGTTTCGGCTGATGAGTACTCGAAATATAGTTTAAAAATAATTTCAGATTCAATGGAATTGATAAAAACGTAGGCGTTTCGTTTATCTACGGCAGCAAGAGTTGGATTGATCCAGGACCGGCAATCGATATTCAATCAACTCGAGAGAATGCATATGTGGATATTAAGATTGTCAGAGGTGCTGGAACTCATGTCTATGCAGATGATCCGGCAGCTTTCAATGAAATTGTATCGGATGTTGTAGAAGGACGGCTTTCGAATCCTTCAAATGATTTCGAGATTGAGGAGTGTTGTCATTCGGATTAAGCAGCATCAATCTTCTTTAATGTATTGTATATAAGCTAACTTTTTTTTTAGAAACTTCATAGTTTTCTCTAATCTTGTCTAGTTCGAGACAAAATTAAGTGCCTTTTATTTGTATCTTTCATGTTTGATCAAATTTGTACATTTTCTGTGAAATTGCCTCTTACTTCTCCAGTCAGCCATAAATGTTTTAACAATCCGTCATTCTTATTAACTCACAGACCCTATTTACTCATTGATGAAGTACTTCCTTTCACCCAGGAGGTTTGTTGAATGAACAATTATTGAGTCATGTTGATAGTCCAAAGACAATCAACTTATTTTTTAAATTTTCGTTTTACAGAAAAGTCTGCATAATTCGAAAAAATCAAAGTAGAAAAACTCGTATTTGAATAACCGCCCCTTTTTCTTAAAGGCGCGCGTGGTTTGTCGAATGGTGGGTCCCGCCACGATTGTTATCTGCAACTTTTTTTTCGTAGTTCGATAGTTTTAAAGCCATTTTTTCTATTTTATCAATCTTTTTATCGATTTTTTAGAGAAAAATTGTAGTTTTTATTGCGCTAAATCAATATTCAATGTCTTATATACCATTTAAGTGTTTTTAGGGTACCCCTGATCGCTATGAGTTCCGACTTGTATGCGAATGCTGTTCTCTACAGCGAAATTTCACAAAGAAACCCGGAGTTGGTATCGAAAATGTTCAATGAAGCAACACGGAAAAAGTTGGATGCGTTTGTGAGTGTTATTTAGTCATTTATTGTAATTATAATGAACAAATTTCAGTTAAAAGACAATGAAGCGCCAAAGCTCAAAGACATCGTCACCGACAATGTATTCAAGAAGAGAAAGCGTATAGCTTCTTCTTCCGGAAACGAGCCACCTGTTAAAAAAATGGCAGCAAAGGACTCGTCTGACTCAGATTCTTCAGACGATGGAGCTGTGAAGGTAGTACAGATTTCTAAAAAAGTTTTAAAAATTAATCAAGAATTCCAGAAGAATGGTGTGCAAAAACCTGTCAATGTTGCGGCCAAAAAATCGGCGACTCCTGTTCAAAAGAAGGCTGAATCTAGCAGCAGTTCGGATAGTGATGCTCCTGCCAAGAAATTGACTCCAGTTAAGAAACCGGCCCAAACTCCTGCACAGAAGAAAGCTGCGTCAAGCTCTGATAGCGATAGCGATGATGAACCTCCGAAGAAAGCTCCAGCTGTTACAACCAAAGTTGCTCCAAAGCCAATGGCAAAGAAGCAGGATACCAGTGATTCCGACAGTGATAGCGAGGATAGCGACGATGGCAAAAGCAAGAAAGCAAATCCAGTAAAGGTACGAAATTCATCATACGAATATTTTAAAATATCAATTATTTTTACAGGTTACTCCAGTTGCGAATGTTCTCCAGAAAGTTGTTGCCAAGAAAGCCGCTTCTTCATCTTCCGATTCCTCTGACGACGAAAAGAAGCCAGCTGCCAAACCAACTCCAGCTAAACCTACTCCAAAGCCTGTTGTCAAGAAGGCCGAGTCCTCTTCGGATTCAAGCGATGACGAGAAGAAGCCAGTTGCCAAGCCAGCACCAGCTAAAGCAACTCCAAAGCCTGCTGCCAAGAAGGCCGATTCATCTTCTGATTCTTCTGATGATGAAGCTCCAGCGAAAAAGACTCCAGCTAAAGCTGCTCCAAAGCCTGTTGCCAAGAAGGCCGAGTCCTCTTCGGATTCAAGCGATGACGAGAAGAAGCCAGCTGCCAAGCCAACGCCGGCTAAAGCTACTCCAAAGCCTGTTGCAAAGAAGGCCGAATCCTCTTCGGATTCATCCGATGACGAGAAGAAACCAGTTGCCAAGCCAGCACCAGCTAAAGCTACTCCAAAGCCTGTTGCCAAGAAGGCCGAGTCCTCTTCGGATTCAAGCGATGACGAGAAGAAGCCAGCTGCCAAGCCAACGCCGGCTAAAGCTACTCCAAAGCCTGTTGCAAAGAAGGCCGAATCCTCTTCGGATTCATCCGATGACGAGAAGAAACCAGTTGCCAAGCCAACATCAGCTAAAGCAACTCCAAAGCCTGCTGCCAAGAAGGCCGATTCATCTTCTGATTCTTCTGATGATGAAGCTCCAGCGAAAAAGACTCCAGCTAAAGCTGCTCCAAAGCCTGCTTCCAAGAAGGCCGAATCCTCTTCGGATTCATCCGATGACGAGAAGCCAGCTGCCAAGTCAACACCGGCTAAGATCACTCCAAAGCCTACTGCCAAGAAGGTCGCCTCCTCATCTTCTGATTCCTCCGACGACGAGAAAAAACCAGCTGCCAAGCCAACTCCAGCCAACGCTACTCCAAAGCCTGTTGCCAAGAAGGCCGAGTCCTCTTCGGATTCAAGCGATGACGAGAAGAAACCAGTTGCCAAGCCAACATCAGCTAAAGCAACTCCAAAGCCTGCTGCCAAGAAGGCCGATTTATCTTCTGATTTTTCTGATGATGAAGCTCCAGCGAAAAAGACTCCAGCTAAAGCTGCTCCAAAGCCTGCTTCCAAGAAGGCCGAATCCTCTTCGGATTCATCCGATGACGAGAAGCCAGCTGCCAAGTCAACACCGGCTAAGACCACTCCAAAGCCTACTGCCAAGAAGGCCGCCTCCTCATCTTCTGATTCCTCCGACGACGAGAAGAAACCAGTTGCCAAGCCAACATCAGCTAAAGCAACTCCAAAGCCTGCTGCCAAGAAGGCCGATTCATCTTCTGATTCTTCTGATGATGAGGCTCCAGCGAAAAAGACTCCAGTTAAGCCAACTCCAGTCAAGATTGTAGCGAAGAAAGTTGATTCGTCTTCTGATTCATCCGATGATGAGAAGAAGCCTACAAAGGCAACTCCTGTCAAAGTCACCCCGAAGTCAGTTACAAAGAAAGCAGCAGCATCGTCTTCGGACTCATCCGATGATGAAAAGAAACCAGTGGTGAAACAAACTCCTAACGTTGTCCCGAAAAAAGAGAAAGCGGCTTCAAGTTCAGATGATTCTTCTGACGATGAAAAGAAGCCGACTGCCAAGCCAACACCAAAAGCTACTCCTAAGCAATCTGCCAAAAAAGCTGATTCATCCGATGATTCTTCTGATGACGAGGCACCGGCTAAGAAGACACCAGCCAAGTCAACACCTGCAAAAACCGCTGTGAAAAAAGAAGCCTCTTCATCGTCAGACGATTCTTCGGATGATGAGAAAACGAAAAAGAAGTCTGCCACCACACCAGCAAAATCAACTCCAAAGACTGCACTAAAGAAAGCTGAATCTTCTGATTCCTCTGATGACGACGAAGATCTTCCAAAACCATCTAAGGCTGTCACTCCAAGACCACAACGTGCTGACTCTGAAGAATCCGCCGAGACCGAGGAGAGCAGTTCAAGAACACCGGCTTTGAAGGCAAAACCATTGGCTACCTCGACTGAAAAGGCGGTCTATGAAAACCGAAAAAGAAAGTCTTCACCATTCCGACGCGTGCAAATGACAAAGGATAGCGTTTCTGAAAAATTTAGAAACAACCAGCATGATTCGGTAAACATATAGCGACTACGAACAAAGTTTAACTCGATTTATTTTCAGCACTTCGATCAATGGGGACAGCGTGCCAATGAAAGCCTAGGAAAAGTTGTTGGAAAAGCATTCCGTCATGAGAAAACTAAGAAGAAGAAGGGAAGCTACGGAGGTGGTCCAATCAACCAATCTATTAATTCTATCAAGTTCTCTGACTCTGACGATTAGTTTCTTAACTTTATCCTTAAGTTAATTTGTTTCCAAAATTGTTTCTCACCCCCGTCTACACTTCGTTTTTTATCTGTTGTCTGTTGCTTTCCTTTTTGTTTCCCCTTTAAATTTATAATCCTGAGTTGATCCAAAACAAATGTTTTGTATACTTTTGTTACTTCAAATATAACTTGTTATGTTTCCGTTTTTCTCCCTCTTGTCTCATCCATAAAATGTTTGGTCCAAAAGCTGTTTATTACCCTTGCAGGCCGAAATGAGTGGTTAGAATAGTTTTAAAAATAAAATTAGCGGGACTGCTATTGCTCGCGTCGTTCGTACTTCATGTAATCATCGGAATTGGAGAGGAATCCAGCAAACGTCGAGTTCATCCGATTAGCAAGAAACTCTTCCAATGTAATTCCATTCTGATTCAGACGCATCATATCTCTCAGTTCGGCAGTTGCTACTTCCGGGTTCACACTATTATCTTCCGGGACGTAATCTGGCAGGTTTTGAAGCTGAAATGATGACTTTTAAGCGATGAGAAAGTGTTCTTGGAGAGTTTTACTCACTATTGATCGAATTTCTTCCTCATCCAACAGTCCATCATCCTTTAGATCCAGAATTTCGAAATGGTATTTGGCGGAGGCAGTGGTCTGGAAATTTATTTTTTAGAACAATTTTTTGGTTCTGATTAAAAAATCGCTTACATGACGGAACTTTAGAGCGGTGACAAAATCAACGAACGCTTTGAAATCAATACGTCCATCTTCATAGGTTATTGAAATTTCGAAGATTCGCTTGGTGAAAACCTCATTGAAGATTCCGCTGAAAAATAGGATTTATAGACTGAAAAATAATTTCTTCATACTCTCTGAAAAATTTCAAGTCCGCTGGCGCCAACAATCCCTTTCGTTGGGAGTCAAGGAATCGGAATTCTGATAAAGTGGTTCGAAATTGAGCGACGGTGAATCTGAAAAAAGACTTTTTGAAGCAATTTATGGCACTGATAAATCATACACATCAATTTTCGGAGGTGATAAGCAATGATTCTCTGCATGAATACACTCTTCGAGTTGTAGTAGAAGTGTTGAAGCAAGTAAATCCTTCAAATATACACAGTCTCGCCGTCGAGCACCCAATAGGAAAAATATTGTTCCAACTGCGTAAGCTGTATAATAGACAGGATTTTCCGGTTCTTCAATCATAATTGGAATAAAATGTGTGGCCACAAAGTCTTGGAGACTCTGAAAATAGTGTCAGGATAATAGCTTTTAGAGTAGAAATAAGATACTTACATAACTGGAAATCTCTGTGCTATTTTCTGAAAATGGAAGAAGTTTGATGTAGGACTCCTCAGCGTGAATGACTGTTCGTACAAGCTCCTCTGAAATTCAAATTCTTTATAATAAGAACTCCCTGCTTTGCACAAACCTAAAAGAGTGATATCAATTGTTAAATTATAATTGGTTATTTTAACGAAATTCGACACTGTGTTATGTGGAAGTAGATCTTTGATTGATTGTGGTGAAGTTTTGAGTATTTTCTGAATAATTGCACATTCTTAATTATTGAATTCACCGAGAACCTTACCATTAATCGAGTTATCGTCACATATCTACTTTCTCCCCCTTCACCCCAATTTAAATCGATTTTGTTCGATCGAATGATGTTTAAAAAGCATTCGGCATTTTTTTTAAACTCCTCTACATCTATTCTTCGATTTTCGGCAAATATATCCATAACTCGATCATTAAATGTTCCTGAAAGATAATACCGCTGAATAATACATTTTCGCTGAACCCAACTCACGTTCGAAGTCACTCAATGCTTCGTTACTTTTCTTCAACATCAGGGATGTTGGAATCGTTGGTAAAATGGATTTTCGCTTCGAAGGTTCGTCGGTTGGCATAGTGACACGAAAATTGCAAGGGAGGAGAGAATTGAATTCGAATCTCGAGCGTTATTTTCTGTTGAAAATGGGCGCATTAAGTGCGCTCCACTGCATATTTTGTTAATATCAAGGGCGGCTATTCAAAATATAATTTTCAAAATTAATTACAATTTTTTAAAACAAGATCTTGCCCTTTTAAAAGTTAAATATTTTCATAAATGAAAATCTGCAGTGTGCTACAGAACATTTAAACCATCATCCGTGCTTCAAATTCATAACACCAGTTCAGAAATGAAGTTTAGGATATTTCTAGACTTGATTTGTTTTGAAATTATTATTTGATCTCTGTCTATTAGCGGCGCGCATTTGTGAAAATTTCAGGAAACGGCGGCAAAAATGTGCATAAAAGGAGAACGAAACGTTCATTTCCTCAGTCTTCACTGCTCATCATGCGTTTTTGCCTTCTCGTTGCTTTCATCCTTCCTGGGCTATTCCTCGTTCATGCAGCTCCGACTTCTTCAACCGAGCTTCCTGAAGCTAGTGGTGAAGCTCCAGAAACATCACCATTGGTTCAAAACGACGAACAGCCGCATCAACGACGTAAGTTTCTTTGAAATCTTTAAATTTTCGTTAAAAGTAACAAATTTCAGTGACGTTCTACAACTGGGACTACAAGGATCTCGGCACAACGGCATTCGAAGACATCTCGTTCCCAGCTCGACAGCCGCCAGCCTTCGTCAATCAGACTGAGAAGTGTCCCGATGGATGGCTTCGGTTCGCCGATTCGTGCTACTGGATCGAGAAGGAGCTTCTTGGATTCGCCAAGGCCGAGAGAAATTGCTTCGAGAAGCAGTCAACACTGTTCGTGGCCAATTCGATTGAAGAGTGGGACGCAATTCGTGTTCAAGCCAAGGAAGCCTTCTTTTCGTGGATCGGACTTGTCAGATTCACCCATTACGAGAAGTTGGAGCAGTTGCCAAGATGGCAGACTGAAGGAGCTCTCAATCCAACCAAAATGTAGGTTTTGTCAACAACAATTGATTGCTTCTAAATTTAATTTTTTCAGCAACTGGCTCATCAAACCATACAAGCCACTCTTCAACGGTTGGTCATCACTCGCCAATTGTGCTGCCAGCTACAAATCACCATCATCCCTGGAATCGGCATCATACACGTACTTCTACCCGTGCACGTATATGCTGTACTCCATTTGTGAACGCAATTCGACCATCGTCAACGCGTTGCAGTGAAGCCTTCTGTACTTCTGACACCAATCTAATCATGTAAACAATCATCCACAACTAATCGTTTATTATTTGTCACCGGGTTCCATCCCCCTTACGTTTGACAATCATTGCACTCACTTTATAAATTTTGAGACGTTATGTATTTATATCGGAAAATAAATTTTCAACATCAAATCCTGTTTTCTATCTGAGGACCTCTTTTGCTTGAAGCAAGTCGAGCATGACGTCAAGTTTTTCTTGCTAGAAGTTGGTGTTTCGGGAAATTGATGTGCAAACATAAATTAAGAGGCACCACGTTTTCAAGATCTGTTCAAAAACAAGATCTACGAAAACAAGATCCGCCAAAACAAGATCTACGTTTTCAGGATCTGGCACCGTGCCAACTGCGGTTTTCTCTACGCGTCGCGTGTTGCTAAGCGTAAATTCTAGAAGAAAATTTCAAAAAATATTCGTTTGAACGCTAAACAACACGCGACGCGTAACATCGGAGCATCGTTGTTTGGTTTTCTTCGAGAAAACCACAGTTGGCACGGTGCCAGATCTTGAAAACGTAGATCTTGTTTTGGTAGATCTTGAAAATGTAGATCTTGTTTTGGTGGATCTTGTTTTCGTAAATCTTGTTTTTGAACAGATCTTGAAAACGTGGCGCCTCTAAATTAAAACATTTACTTTCCTAAAATAAATCAAATTACAATGTTCTACAAAAATCATCTAATTTAACGAGAAAGTCCCATCGCATCTGAGCATCTTCCGCATAGAGCATCACTTTCATTCCGAGTGTGCTTCCGGCATCTCTCACAATATCGCAACCGGCTTTCCACGAGCTCAACAGAATTTTCATCCCGATTTTCATGCAGTATCACTTGTGAAACATTTAACAATTCTGGCAGCTCTGATTCGTAAATGCGAAGAATTGTGTGGTATTCTGGTGTCACTTGAAGAACAATTCCCTGTAAATAAATTCAATTGATCTGGTACTGTTTTTTTCTAGAAAACGTACTTTTTTAGAAGTATCAATCTTTGGACCAGCAGTTGACTCTAAAAGATTTCGAACTTCGTATACGAATTTCATGTGCTTTGAAAGCTGATCATGTGGAGTGAGAAGTCCATAATGAAGATCTTCAAATTTCAAGCGAAGAATTTGTTTTTCATGGGATCCGGGAAGGTGCTGGAGGACTTCTGATGATAAATGCGGAAGGATTGGAGATATGATATGAGCTAGATTGTGAGCAAGCCTGAAAAATAATGAATAAAAAGAGTTCTAAAAATCTTACTTGAAATACCTATGGAGAGTGAATTGAGCAGATATATGAGACTCGCTGCCAACTTTATCACAGTAGAGACGATCACGAACATATTTCTGAAATTTAAAATATCAAGATTCAGTACTCAATTTCTTTGAATCATACCACATAGTTTGCACTAAAATTTCTTTGCAAAAACTGTGTCAAATCATTTGCCACTGTACGGAATTTGAAGTCGTTGTAGTTAACAATGGATCTTTTGACAATCGCGTCACAATTTTGTAACATATCTATATCCAACGTCTTTAATGGAAACTTGACTTGTTTTCCATCAAATCCTTGACAGCCTCCAATCATGAAACGAAATCCATTTCGAAAAGCAATAACTTTTTTGTCCACATCGTCGATAATTTTCATTCCGATTTTTGATTCTCCAGCGTTCTCTGAACCGGATAAAGCCACCCAAAACCGGAGACCATCTGCTCCAATTGCTTTTTGCTTCAATGATCCATCCGTGAGCATTGTTGGATCAACAACATTACCGATAGATTTTGACATTTTATTATTGTTCTCATCAATACAAAATCCATGAACAATAATCTTTTTGTATGGAAGTTTATTTTGTACGGCTACAGATGTTAGAAGAAGTGATTGGAACCATCCTCTGAATTGATCAACACCTTCTAAGACTACATCAGCCACGTGTTCTCGTTCAGTGTCATTATCTCTAGCAGCATGCCAAGCAAGTCCAGAATCCAGCCATACATCCATGATATCCGTATTCTTCTTTAATTGAGAAACTATATCACTGGGAATTTCTAACGATCTTCGAACTTCTTCATTTTCCAATATTTCTTTTACATCAATCTCCCACCATACATCAGTATTTTCACGTTCTCGTGTCAATTTTGCTACCCATTCAATGAGTTTTCGAGATGTATAGGATCCACCGTTGTCATCAACTAATGCAGGAATCGGTGTTCCCCACACTCGTTGTCTTGAAATACACCAGCTTTTTCTAGTTGTCACCAGTTGTTTGAGTGATGCACGTAGATCCGAATCACCTGCGGCCACTGAAATGTCATCAAGCATCATAGAAGCGCGTTTTCCAATTTCATCCACATCGATAAACCATTGTTCACTGCTTCGAATGATCACTGGCTTCTTCGTTCTCCAGTCATAAGGATATGAATGAACATGCTTCGATACATGAACAATATCATGATTCAACAGCCGAAGAGCAATCTTTTGGCCTTCTCCCAGCACTTCTTTACCATCTAGATCATGACCAAGGTGTCTGGTATAACATCCACGAGAATCTACGAAACTTTCTACTCGGTCTCCTTTTGATATAGCAACCTGAAATAAAAGATAACATTTCAATAATAATAAATCATTTACTATAAATAAAGCGCTAATGTCTATCCCTATGTAGTTTGACCTTTGATCTCGAAGCAACTGGAAGTTCCCGGCCTTATGGTAAATATGCAGCCGACATTGATCGAGGTCCGCGATAGACACTGAATGTCTTCGGCCACGTGGAGTCAGACGGTCCCTTTTCGCTTTGATCTACGAAAAATGCGGGAGGTGAGACGTAGACATCTCAACTGATTTCGCATGGTTAACAGTGTGCTTACGTCACAAATTTTCTGGGAAAAAATTCCCGCATTTTTTGTAGATCAAACCGCAATGAGACTTTCTGACACCCCGTGTTCGGCGTCTCTCGAAAAAGTCGGGGGCCGCGCCGTAGGTGCGGTCCACGGCTGGTATATATATAATTTCCTTATTCCACCTACATCATAATCCTGGAATCCATGTGCAAATGCTGTGTGCACTAAGCCAGTTCCAACTGTATCCGTAACGTGTGGACCTTCGTATATTGGAAGACCAAGTTCATTGTGCCAACAGCTTTTGTATCGTCTTCCGATCAAATTCGCAGGTTTCACTGTTCCAACAACTTTACACTTTCGATCACTTGATTTTTGGAATTCTTCGAGCAATTTAGAAGCGATGACATAGAATGTGGAAGTTGGATTGCTGAAAGAACTTTATTTTATTCTAAATATAGGATTTCAATTCTCATACTTGATTTCATTATCAAATTGAATCAAGGAATACTGAATAGCAGAGGACACGGAAATTGCGTTGTTAAGTGGAAGAGTCCATGGAGTTGTAGTCCAAATCAATGCGAAGAATTGAGAAATCTTGGAAGGTTCAGAATGAGCCCAAATGACATCAGATGATGAGAAGTTGATCAGCTTGAATCGGAAATAAGCGCTTGTACTTTGATGTTTATCATTGTATTCTAGCTCTGATTCAGCAAGAGCTGTATTTGAGCTCGGTGACCTAAAAACGAAGAAAATTATATTCGAGATAACTTGCGAAACGTACCAATAGACCGGTTTGAAGGATCTATACACCAGCTTCTGCTCCACAAGCTTTGCAAAAATGTCCAACTGAGCCGCCACGTAACTTGGACTTTTCGTCACATACGGTTTCTCCCAGTCAGCAGTAACACCCCATCTTCTGAATGCATTCATTTGCTTTCCGATGGCTTCATCTGCAACGATTCGAGCAGCAGCGCGTGTTTCCAATGGTGTTCGTGAACCAGCATTTCCTTGCTGTTTTCCTATTTTTAACTCAATCGGAAGTCCGTGACAATCCCATCCAGGACGGAAGAGTACTCTGAAATTTAAATTAAAGTGGAATTACTAATTGTAATTATTCATACCTATATCCCAACGCAATTCTACTCTTCACAACGAAATCTTTCAAAATCTTATTGATAGCATGACCCGTGTGAGCTTCTCCGTTTGCATATGGTGGACCATCGAGAAGTTCGAATATTTCTGAATCTTTTCGAGCAGCTTTTTGCCAGGAATACAAGTCGTTGAGTCCACCATCACTCGCTGCTTTCTGATCGGAAGACGAGCGTTCAGTTGACTTGATATGATTGATAAATGAAGAAGAAGGTAAAAATACTGTTGATTTTTTCTTATTGGGAGTTTCAGACGACGTGGATGACGAGGAAAGATGTGTGAGAGAGTTACTGGAAAAATCTTTGAATAGATTATTTATGATTATTTATTGTTTTCACCTAATGATTCTCTTCGAGGGCTTGCAAAGCGGCTGCAATGCATTCGTTCGGGATGCCATCAAGATCGATTCCTATAGAAAAATTGATTGTAAAAAACTATTTACTATTTCAAGATTTACCGAAAACAAAAAGAGCACTCTTCCTCTGGTTTGTTCCTGCGAAATGGATCACAAATCTACGAATGAATAACTCAACGCCGGGCTGTAAAGAATTGAACCGTTTCAACATCAAAATCATCTATTCATACCAATTCAGGATTTCCCAGCAAGCTCTTCAACTCGTATTCGACTCTTTGTTGATCGGAGAGCTGGCTAGATAGAATCTCTGGTGGCTGAATAACTTCGATTACTTGTCCGATTCTTCCTGTTGAATTGAAGTGCACAAGATCTTTGTCGGGATGCGAGGTTATCGAAAAGTGAATTGGTTCTCCGTTGAACTCGAAAGAAAAATCTTTGAAACTCATCAACCCTGTAAACCTGACAGAATCAAATTCGAAGAAATCTAATTTAAACCTGAAGTATTTGTAATGAGGATTCAACTTGCAATACAATTCCTCACTTTTTCAACATTTCATACTTTATTTGAGAGACAACAACAATGAGAAGAAAACAACAAGAATAGTACAAAAAGAATAAGAGAAAACGGTGGAAAAAAGACTAAAAGCTAGTCGTCAAGATCGTATTTCGAAACAATTGGGGGTTTGATGCGTAACTTGGGATCTCGTTGTCGTTCTAGGGCCTCTCTGAAACCATGAAAATATTATCAATGATTTTTTCAATTTACACAAACCTTCGATCTTTGCCTTCTTGTGGAGTTAAAAAGCGACCTTGCATAGTTTGCTCATCGACAGTCCAAAGGAACATATCGTTGAGAGTATAACCAAAAGCTTTCCATCCAACGAAGAAAAGAACAAAAGAGACGATGATACGACGACGAGACACCTGAAATTATAAAATATCGTTTGGAAAAATGCGAGATTTGTAAATTACCTGTTGATAATTGATAGGTTTATTGGGGGTGAAAGAGCGGATTTTTTGCCGCAACATGCGGCGCCACTCCCAAACCAGCATTTTAGCAAACGGTCTTTGCCTTCTGGGTTGGCAAGAGTCCGAAGCGCTTCTTGATGATGATGCGATATTTGGAGTTCTTGTCTTCCGGCGAAAAGCGAGCTGGATGAGCGGTAAGAGTTTGCTCTCCAGATGGAGCAGTTCTCTTCAAAGTGTACACTCTTTGTTGGTTCTCGTCCAAGAAGTATCTCAAGAACATTGTCCGTTGAAAGTAGACTGAGTTCTGAAACTATCAATGATTTCTAAAACTTCTGAAACTATAGAGAAATATGAAATAAATACGGCGCATTGCAACGAAAAAAAGAATTAGCGAGAAAGAATGAAGGGGTGATTTCATTAGATATTTTTAAAAATTATTCCAAATTTCACGCATAACAGAAAGAAAACAAAACAAGAAGGAATATCACAAAATGTTTGATGGAAACCGGTAAGAAGTGAGGATAATAGGCACGTGCTGAGTAGCTGATCTATATAGATAAAATGTGAAAACAAGTTGAACTAATCTGGCGTACGAGAAAAGAAAAGGTAAATCGATAAATATATATGTACAACGGGTATAGTGGATCGTGAGAAAAGTGAATCGGGACAAGAGACTTAGAGATAAAAAACGTGAGGCAGAGTTCACTCAATAAACAACAAATTTTCCGAAAAAACATCTATGTATTATTATAATGGGCCCATTCCGAGTGTGTGGAAAACATAATCCCAAAGAGAAGTCGAAATTCCGAAGCCTGAAAAATGAAAATAGGCCTGAAATAGGGAAAATGATAGAAAAATTTCGATTGCGAAAATGAAAGTGCAAACGCGCTCCATCGCAAATCTGTGTAATTTTCCGTCAGAGAACATTATATTTCACGACAATTTGCAGATTATAGAAAATCTCAATTAAAAAACAGTTTTTAATGTTCTTGACTTAAAAATAACAAATTAAAAATTGATTTTTAAACAAAATCCCGTTAAATGTAACTTACCGACGTCAAAGTTTTTGAAGTGGTGATTATGATGATATACTTTTCTAAAATGTAAATTGCTGCGTGGACGAGGACTTCCGTGATGTAAATAATAGTGTACCATATCGTAGGTTACATATCCAAATAACTTTCCAGCGCCAAACGCGCAAAACACTGGCCTAAAACGATTAACTGAATATGGGAACCAGGAAAGGTTTAATACTGACCATTGGAAGGTATTGGAGTAGATTAAATAGAAAATTCCAACAATCAAAGTAGCTGGAACCGGAGGGAACACAAGGCGGTCTCCGTCCATCGGTGTTTTATGGTGAAGTCCATGAGCCAAGAAATGAAGAAGAATCTGATTCGGCGAATCTGGAGACGGCTTCCAATGGAAAACCCATCGATGAAGACTGTATTCAGTGAGAGTCCATGTCAAAACTCCAATGACGAACCAGGCAGACCACAGGAGAATCGAGTTATAAACATCGGTGGATGTTGAAAATGAGAGCACTGAGAGGATAGAAAAAGTAATGACGATCGGCATCCAAACAGCAGGGACCACCCACCAAGCTGTTCTTGTCATGCTTTCCAACACATCCGAATCGAAAAGTCTGAAAAAAAGTGAAAATTTGCATTGAAAAGTCGAGATCATCAATACCTTAAAGTTCCATCATATGGTTGATGAATCCAATGCCAATATTCAGAGCCAAGAGATCCAACTTTGAAAAGCATTCCGGATTTAGACTCAATCAATGGATCACCCTAGAATTTTAGAAATATTAATAATTAGATTTGATGGAAGGAACGAACTTTTTGAATTGCATTCACATTATATCTCTCGAGCATATTATAAGCGGCTTCCGAGTGCTCATGACGTACACCCATTATCCTTTTTTCTCCTCTGATAAATTCTCCAATTTCTTCTCCAGCCAAACGATTCAGAACCTATAAAAAGTTTGAGATTAGTAAAATATCCTAAAACTTGAAAAAAAGTTACCTTGGCACCTCCCGGATGTTTAGGCGCAAAATCAGCAATGTCATAATATTGCCCGTCGAGTTGTACTAGCAACGGCTTCTTCTCATCTGCTCCTATCCCCATATTTTCCACTGAAATATAGAAAATTATAAATTACGAAACGTTATAAATATAGAAAATATGAAACGGGGAAAGCAATATGATCATGATCTCATAGTAGAAAAATAAGTAGCAAAAGGAAATGAGCACATTCACCAGAAAACGTCATTTTCCGGTCAAGAAAAGCAGCCATATGAATTGAGGTTAGGGTATATTATGGGGACGCAGAAAAAATACCTATTCAAATTGAAGTGCAAAGCGCGCCGCCTCCGGGCCATGGGTCTCGGTAGGAAGTTGGCGGCAGAACTCATTAATTCAGACGTTTTTCAATTAGTTTCATATTAAAAAATTTTTGTTATGTTTTAAGTTGATTTTAAAGATTTCTTGTTTAAGAAATTAATGTTGTTTCATTTGACTAAAAATTCATGTCAGAATTTCAGCATCAAAATCTTTAAAAACAACATAATAAAAAAACGAAAAACACTATTAAAACGTTTCGATTGAAGGTTTTTCCGTCAAATACCTAACGAGACCCATGGTTTGGGGGCGGAGCGTATCATGTTTCTGCGTCCTCATAATATCACGAGTGAAGGAGCTGTTCGAATCAAAAAAGGTATAACGAGATTGCAGAATGGATTGTTTTTCAGTATTCACCTGCTTCAGAAAAGTGATGATTGATAGCTGGAAATACTTGAAAACAACTGAAAATAGAATAAAAATCTCTGCTACATTGCTATATTGAATAATTTCTCTCTCTCTCTGAGTCGGAGCAGGAAATGCACGTAGGTTCTCATTTAATTAGGTAAATCAACACCGAAAGAAAAGGGAAGCAAGTAGACGAAACGGGAAAACATAGTATTACATGAATTCTGCAAGGGATTCAGAGCACATACATATAATAGCATAGGAGAGAGCCGACACAAGAGAGGTGGGTGGTGGAGCAGGAGATGAAGGTGAAGGGTTTCTGAGCAAATTTGAAACATGTGCATTGGACATCAAATGTGTAATTTTGATATGTTGCACTTGGTCTTTGTGTTGGCCTGAGTCTAGTTAAAAACATTGGAACAATTGAGACATATCTGCCTCAAGTAATCATAGTTTCTGAGCTTCGAAATTTCTCGGTTTAATATAATTTAATTTAGAAATCTTGCAGCAGTTAAAATACGAGTTAAAATATATGAAAACACAAGTTTTGGAACTACCACAACTACGATTATATAGAAGACTGAAGAGTTTTCTGGCAAACAAACTGTCATTTTCCCACGATTTTCCTAGTTTTTCTAGACACAAATCGGGCACAATTGTGCCCGTTGGTACGAATACTTAATGAAAAATGTGCCATCTCAAATAAACCGAGCCTTTATAAATATATATTTGCAAATTGTGTGAGCCTTTTCCTATTTAAGCGGAGATGGCAGACGCTGAGGATGAAATATTCAAAAATTGTCCAGGATGTCATTCTGGAGCATTTAAATATTTTTGTAATTTTTAAGGATGTTAGTGTGGAATCTGAAGAGTTAATCTATATGGAAGGTGATGGAAGTTTGATTTAAAGTATCATAGCACCCGGGTTAAAAGAGTAGAGATTGAAAGAGCAAACTAGAGCAAGTGACCTAATTGAATTGAATTCAACGAGATAAAATGTGCGGAATGAGAGTGCGAGCCTATGTATGTGCACGGGCTCTTCGTCAGAAACGGGGGCAAACAATGGGGTTGAATATTTTGCCACCCCGTCTATCGTCCATCCTTCCTCTCCCGTCAGTCAGTTCGATGAAATGGAAAACGGGGGAGGAAAGGGGCGTGGCGGGAAAGGAAGGAAGGAAAGAAGAGGCTCATGCAATTTCCAAAATTGCGAGGAGTGCGGAGCCGGCGGCGGCGTGTGCTCCTCCAGCTCAAGAGAGGCTTTTAAGCTTCTCTGGGCGACGGAAGGAAAACACTGAGCGCGCGGGAAACGAGACGAGAACTTTGTAACCATTGACAAACATACACAAAAGAATGGACTTGGACTCTTGGAGCCATGCAGTTAAACCATAGAAACCACCGCATTGTCTTCTTATTTTCAAAGAGTAAGAAGGAAACTCATTCGACGGGAAACTAATTTAGTTGAGAAGAATACGACGCGGCGTCGAAGAAAAGGAAAAAAAAAGAAACGCGAAATTGAAAATGTTTGCTTCAAGAAAGGCATAAAATGAGTCAGAGTGTCACTCATATATTGCGTCTGAACATATAAAACCTGCCTAGCCATTATATGATGATAAGCCGGCGCCGTGTTAGTTTCGTAAAAACGTGCGAATCACTGTGTGCAGAGAGGGAGACAGAGAGGCAGAGAGTGGACTTTTTGGGAAGATGGATAAATTCGGAGAGTACAGTCTAGAGATGAAGATCATGCAAACATGATTTTATTTTGCAAACTATCCAATAGTTCAGCATTTATGCAAGTGTCACTTCTTTTTTCTTTAAAAAAAATACGAAAAAATACTTCAAAAATTTTGAAACAAAACTGTTTGCAACATTTTTTTTTCGAAATTTCAAACTTTTCGGAAATTACCGCCTAGCCTTGTTTAAATTAACTAGGACCAGTGGACAAAACGACCACTTCGACAAATCTTGTTTGCTTTGATCTTCTTTTTTTGCAAACCGAAACTACAGTCACTATAGTTGTACTTTGTAGACATCTAGAACGTTTCCGAGCAAAATACAATAGAAACAATAGCAAAACAAACATATAGTCTTCTCAATCAGGGCACTAGGTCTATTTTCATAAACATATATAATCATATGACTGAAATAAAATTGGAATTTCGATGTCTTGTTGTAGAAACTTCACGCTAAATTTGAAACAGGGGGAAAACAAATCTGTTGACCGAAGAGATGAGTGGAACACAAATCTATTCAATAAATAAACCTACACTGGTTAAAGATGAAAAATTAAAAGTTCGAGTTATAGATCGAAATAAAAGGTGATTTCTGGTATTTCTCACTTCCCGGGCGTAAAAGGTCATAAAAGACCTTTGCCCTTCTCAACCTAGTGCGAATTGTTCTCTTGACGGCGGCAATAAACGGCAGGTAGTTTTGCATTTAAAATGAAACGAGGCACGATTTTTGTCGTTAACATAAGACCAAGATTTCAGTTCTATCAATAATAAAATCTAGTGTAAGGAATAAAAGTGAGGGAAATGACGGCGATTGGGAAAAGACTAACTAGTTCCATGCGATTACTGTTCGACATGGTAGAAGGCGTCGGCTTTTAAATGTATATACGATTTGATATTCGTATGGTGAAACCTAGAGGAATAGAAGGGAGAGACATGGTCATCGGCGGGAAAAGAGAAAGAATAGGGAAAACACGTCATGAAGTGTATATGATAAGACATTTGGGACGATTGGAGCAATATCAGAAACTTTATATGGACGTTAGTCATTTGGAATGTGACTTGTGAACGATAGTTTGAAATGTTGGTGTTGAATCACCTATTCTATAAACATTTTGAATATTTTTGGACAGCTAGCGCATGAATTGTGAAAAAAAAACAAAAACGCGTTGTTATAGAACTTGAAGCAAAACTAAATTGTACAATTATTAATAATTTTTAGTGTGAAATTGAGAATAAATCTGTCATGCGGAGGCAAAACAAAACGAGAGGCAGCTTATCTCACAAAAAACGTTTTCTATTCTTTCTCCGAAATTTGACACTGAATTCAGTTCATAAAAATCCTATTGACAATTAACGAACAAAATTATTTTTAGGGAAACATGGAAGAAACAATTGAAGAATAAAATAAATTATAGAATAGAGTGTTTCAAAGAGAACAGAGATCTTGTTTCACAGAACCATGCTATCGAAAATGAAAAAAAAATCGTAAAAGATCCAGAATACTGGCTTAGCAGCAAAGAAAAAGCCTTCACTTTTCGCGGCGATTTGTGGCGTCAAATCTGATGTCGGCTGTGCGGCTCGTCTCGACGCACAAATGCACACTTGTGTTTGCCGCCGTCTCTTCTTTTCGAATTTCGATTTTTCTCTCTTTTATCGTATTTATTTTTCTTTATTTTCTTCGTTAAATCAAACGTTTTTTTGTTTTAAAATTTGCTAAATGGTTCTCGCGGCTTAAATATGCATTATCAGTCGGAAAATCTCCAAGATGTTTCAGAGAATTGCTCCGATAGATAAATTTCGAAATTGTTCCTCTTTTTGAAAACTTAATTTTCGGTTCGGGAATTTTAAGAGAGTTTAGAGCATTCTAGTCTTTCTGTAAGATATCAAGTCAAATTTTGCTCGAGTGGCCTATTTGTAAGTAAAGAAGCAAATAAGGTGCGATCACAAAACTTTTTACTCATCTGTGCATAAGTTTTCGATCATTGTTGTAACATAGTTTTTCAATTCGATGTCAAATCAAGTATTACATTGGCGAGACAGTTCAGTAAATAATCTTTTATCTCTTTCAACAATAAAAATGGGCCACTCAGCGAGCAGATTATTTTAGTTACAATTAATTTTCGACTTGTTAGCAATCAAAATGGAAATAAAATTTCAATTGTTTTTTAAAGAAGCCCGTTGTTATATGAAAACATTTGCTTATCGTCTAATTGATTCTAGTTCAACTCATTCAGAAAGCTTAATCCAAGATCCGTGTTCCATCAGCCAACATGAACAGAAATCGTCGAGACGGACCACAGCGTGATGTTAAGCGAGAGCGTCGGAGCCGATCCAGAAGTCCAAGAAGAAGTATAGTTTTTGATATTCTTCATTCCCGTTTCCACCATTTTTTCCATAGAAATCCTTCTCTATTTTCCATTTCCTTAAGGTCGTATCGGCGCTGCTGTTGGAAGTAACAATGGGAACTCATCATCGAACAACCGAATGGTTTTTATCACCAATATCGCCTATGAGGCTCGTTGGGTCGATTTGAAAAGTCTAGTTCGCGAGAAAGGAGGTGAAGTCGCTTTCTGCGAGTTGCTCGAAGACCGTAACGGCAAGCCAAAGGGTAACGCTGTGGTTGAGTTCGAAACTCGTGAGGGTGCCGAAAAATGCGTTGAGAATCTACAAAAGTTCGACTGGAAGGGAAGAACCATCATCGCCAAAGAAATTCGGGTCCGTATCTATTTAATTTTGACACTCACATTCAGAAATTTTCATCCATTTTTTATTTTTTCTGTAGGATCCGAATGCTTTCTTCCGAACCATCAAAACTGAAACAGGCATTGATTACTTGTCTCGTACCGGAGGTGGTGGTGCAGGAGGACGAGGTCCTCCACCAAAAGATCTTGATCGCCCTACTCGAACTGGAACTTATGATTTATTCGGTCTCAATATGGAATTCCTTCGCCAACACAACATTGAACCGCCACTCTGTGAGCGCATCTTCATCGCCAATGTAGGTTTCAAATATTCTTCTTCTCGAAGGGCTCCACATCTAGACCACGTTCACTTGCTGGGTCTTTATCTCAGTTTTGAGATATGAAATTATTCGAATGGGAGAAATAAATGCAATTTTTCATTTTGGTGTTTTTAAACGGAATAGTAGTAGGAAGCTTTCTACGTGGAATTATATACAACAAAATGGAATCAGTGCTTATTATAGTTTGTTCAGACAGTTGCATCCTCCGGGTAGATCTCTCAGTATCATACGAATAAAATATAGCATCACTAATTCAGTTACTAAATACCATTCTTAGTTCCCAATCAGAGGTGGTTGGCAATTATTTTCGGAAATGCTACAAAATGACCTATTGCGACATGTTTTTTTCAAAAGTTTTCATCAAAAATTAGTCTGAAAATGTAGATAATCACTTGATTTATCTGAAAATTAAAAAAAAATTATCTCGTTTTAAACATTTGGAAAAGTGCGCGAAAATGACCAAAAGTTGCCATTTGCCGAGAAACGATAATTCAACAATTTGATGATCGGCAATTTGCAACATCCTGGTATTTTTGAAGCGCTTTTCCAAGTGTTTTATCTGAAATAAGTGTTATTTTCAGATTTAAAAAAGTGATTTTCTATATTTAACATGGCGAAATATGTCATTTTATAGAATTTCCGAAATTCCACTTCTGTTTCCAAGACAATATTATTAATCAAACATTTTCAGTTGGCTTTCAATGTCGGAACCGATAAGCTTTACGAAGTCTTCGGTATGGCCGGTAAAATCACCTGGATGGACTTCCGCATTGATAAAGAAGGAAAGTCAAAGGTTTGTTAATATTTATAGTTCCTATAAA
Organism: Caenorhabditis elegans; assembly: GCF_000002985.6. Classification (NCBI taxonomy): domain Eukaryota; kingdom Metazoa; phylum Nematoda; class Chromadorea; order Rhabditida; family Rhabditidae; genus Caenorhabditis; species Caenorhabditis elegans. The sequence continues at coordinate 10,170,994 of NC_003279.8, read as the reverse complement.
ATATAAATGGTGTCTTCCAGGGAGTATGCGTAATTCAATACACTCACCCAATTGAAGCCGTACAAGCCGTTTCGATGCTCAATGGTCAGCGACTTTTTGATCGAAATCTGGTTGTGAAAATGGATAGATTCGATAAGGAACTGGAGCACAAAGAAGGTGGACTTCCACGAGGTCTTGAGTCAATCGGAATGGGTCTTGGAGCAGAAGGAGCACCACTTTCCAATGTTCATGGAATGTTCCCAGGAGATGCTTCAGTGCCGGTAAGCGATTTAAAACAAATTTCATCGGTGTGGTATATACTAGCATTCAATGGTGGTTTTAGATTTTTTTAAATCGAAAAATTAATTTTTTTTAAACAGAAATTTTCGGGTTTCCAACATTTTGATTTTTCGAAAAATGGCCTTTTATAAGAAAACGATATGTTTTCTTATGTTTTTCCCCATCAACAATCTGAAAACTTAATACAAAAATGGGTTTTTATATTCCAATTTGCTAAACATGTTTTTCGATTTTCAGAACAAACGGAACTTTCTCTGAAAAAAGCACAAAAAATGTTCGATGAAACTCTTGATAACAAATACTCAATTATAAAATTTTTAAAAGTTAATTTAATTATCTATATTTCAGTTCACAGCTCCAGCTGCCCCATTCGTAGGTGGACCACAAGTTGTTTCGGCTGGTGGTTTTGGAGGAGTCGTTGAACAAGCCAACTTTGCCCGATCCGTCATGAACAATGGACCATTTGGAGGAAATGCTGGTGTTGGTGGTGCTGGTGGAGCCACATTTGCTCAACCTGACGTCTTTGGTGTCAATGGAGCTGGTGGACTCGCCGGTGCTGCGACACCCCAGGCAACAAGGGTTATTATCATTCGCAACGTAAGTTTTCAATTCAAATTTCAATTTGTTCTCATTTATGATCTGTTATTCAGCTTCCAAGCGATTATACCTGGCAAATTGTCCGTGACCGTGTTCGAAACTTCGGAGAAGTCGACTCTGTTGATATGATGGCGCCAGGAGCTGCTCGCATTCGTTTTGCAACTTTCCAAGACGCTGAACGTGCTCGTGCTGCCCTCTATGGATCCACTGTCGAAGGCCGCATGATCAGCGTTGACTACGCCTAATTCATTCCCCCTGTTATATTTGTATTTGAAACTTCTCACGTTTCTCTTGAATCATCATCTATTATCTTTATTTTATCCGTTTTTTCTCCATCTCTATCCTTCCTTATCCCTTTAAAAAGGCTTCCTTGTCAACGGAATCTCAATAATTTAAAACATCTTCCTCATTTTCATCACTCTAAAACTATTTCTCATATTTTCCTCTGGCAGGATGGTGACAAATAAAAGTTTTAATAATAAATGACGTGACAAGTGTGTCTTCAGATGAGCGCCGCACAATTTGAGGTGCTATTCAGAAGACAATTTAGCATGTGTGTCCCGCATCAAACAAGAGCTTCACGCAATCTGATTTGCGCGCGACAACTGCTGCTCAAACGTTTTACCGTATGCCCTTAATTGCGTTTTGAAGACGTCTCTCTCCTTCATGAGCAAAAGATAGTCACGCCCATGAAGAATCCTTTGTTGCTGAGAAAACGATGATGAGCATTGTGTGTGTCTATTTGTATGCTCACAACTTTCTTTCGTTTGTCTATGTTTTCATTTTTGACGCCTTTCTCTGGATTACGGTACCTTGAGGCTTTTGGAGAAGGATTCTGAATTCTGCTTTATAACGAGTACTGTTATATCAATTTTTTTAAAAATTAATTGTTTTTATTTCAAAACCGGCAATAAAAAATTTTGGCACCAAAAATACCGTTCCTGGTCTCGTCACGACAATTTTTTGTTAAATACAAACGGGTGTGCGCCTCAAAGAGTACTGTAGTTTCAAAATTTTAGATATATCCGTTAAAACAGTACTCACTTAAAGGCGCGCGCCCGTTTGTAATTTACAAAAATTATCGTGTCGAGACCGGGTACAGTATTTTTGGCGTAAAAATCGCATTTTAAATAGTTTCCAACGTAACATCCGTAACAATATCTTCAATTTTTGCCACGTGGCGAAACTTCCAAACAAACCGTGGTTCGATTGCGAAAACATGGAAACTCCCTGCTTCAAATGTAACAACAAATTTTTTTTTCAAATAAAAATCACGAAGGTTCCCATGTCAATTCGAATTGCGCAACTTATTGCAAATGTGTTCACATCTACCGTATCCAATTTCAAATCTTCAATTAAAGTATCAGTTGCCATAGATTTCAACTGTTTCACCCCCAAAAAAAAGTTTAGTTTGTAGTTTTTAGATTTGAATTGCCACGTCACACACATAATCTCCTCTTCCAAATGTTTTTGGATTTTATGAAAACATTATACTTTATTGATATCTTTCTGTTCACACAACTAATACGACTTCTGCTACAGTGACTTCTTTTACTTTTGGACAATTTGATTTGAAATTTTTTGTTTTTTGGAGTTTTCAGAGTTGAAAATGGGTCTAACATGAAAAGAGATTGAGCTTACTGTTGGACTTCCAGACTTATTTCAGTTAAATCAAGTTTTCATAAATGGATTACTACAAAACATTGAGTGTAAAGGTGCATTGTGAACTCAAAAAAAGGTGAAAATGAAAGTTACATAATTTCTAAAAAAAAATTTAGTTGTTCAAAAATTCAAAAAATCCCTATTAAACTTCATTCGAAAATGTTCTCAATTGTGCACATTATCATCTCAATAAACATCCAAAAATACTCCATAATGAGATCATTGTACTTTCAAATCTGATCACTTTACAGTCACCAAATGAGTCTCTCGACTCATGGCTCATAAAGTACATCTGTCCTTTTGTGAAATTCAAATAATGAGAAGAATTCACAGTTTTTTATTCGGGATGCATCTGCTCTTTGTGGGCGGGCTTCTTTTGGAACAATGGGCGGAGCCAATTGAGTGTGACCGAGCTGTGAGAATTTCCGCTCATCAGACATTTTTTCAAACTAATTTTTTTGATATTGCATAATATATATATAGTTTGTAAATAAAAGAACTCCCGTTTAGTTTCCATATCTCGTTTTAAACCTGGAATCCTTACTTTTTGATTGTAGGATATAGAGCCCATAGACCCATTTAAACGTTTTTATGTCTTGAACCAAAGTATAGTTCTCTGAACATTTATTAAAATATTTACTTTTTATTTTTCTTATTTGGGTTTTCGCCAGCCAAAAGTTAATTTTAAATTATTTTAACATAAAAGTTCATTTATGCGATTCCTCAATGATTTGATCTAATGCGTCATGAAAAGTGCAAATTACTCTTTTCTTCTTTATCTCTCTCTATCTAATTTTTAAAAAATCCCAAAGGTATTTCTTTTCTCAGAATAAACATTTCGTAATCATGCACGCTCTTTGCTCATGCACATATCAACTAATGCATAGTCTAGTCCAAGTTTCCAACTTTTCACATAATGAAAATCGTGGGAGAAAATTTGGAAAAAATGCAAATCCCATTAAGGTGTCTCTACGTTTCTAAATTCAAGTTTTACTTTTTTGCAAAACAAACAATTTTCTGAAATTATTTCAGAAGTTTCAAAAAATATTCAAAACATTTGTTAGCGTGGGAGTTGCTGGAGATTTCTGGGTTTTTCTTTAAATACAAAATTTTTCCAAACTTGGACAACATGTCACTTTGAATTTTTTTTTTCTAGAACATATTGAACAGTTAAGTATAAAAAGAAAATCCACATCATTTCCTTGGCATGGTTTTTATTCGATTTTGTAGCCAACAGACTCTTAATCGCAAAAACTTTTTTTTGGATAATCCTGTCAGAAAGAAAGAGGGTGAGGAAAATATTTCAAAGTGATACTGATATCTTTTCCCATTTTATGTTTTTATTGCTTTCAGAAAATGAGTTTCTTAGAAAATGACCGTTCAGCCATAACTTCCAAGCATCTCAAAATTCAACTCTCCACCACGGGACAATTTTTTGCGAATTTTTTCATCCCAAAAAAAAGGAAAAAAAAAGGTCCAGAAAAAACAAACAAACATGAGTTTTCAGCGAAAATTATCGAATTTTCTTTTTTTTAAAGGATATTTGAAAGCCCGCCGTGAGCTTGGTTCTGGAGTTTTGCCGCTAAAAATTCACGAGTAACCGTTTTAAGACATGGGCTATCGAATGGCATAGGTCTCATATGCAAGCTAGATGGACACCTTCTGACGGTTCCCTAGTCAGAAAATGACCGTTCGATCATAACTACCAAGCATCTCAAAATTGAGATGCTCAGAAAATGACCGTTCGATCATAACTACATGTTGGCAGCATATTCGAAAACCGTGTAATTTTATTAACTAAACTCTATCAAATTAAATAATTCAAACTGTGATTTTAAACGTGATAGGAAGGTTATCAGAGGGGCTATTAATTTTCATTTTTAGTTTCAAAATTTTGGCTGGCACAGATCCAAGAATTTTGTTGCGAGTTCAAGATCTGTCAAATCCCAAAAATGCTCAAAACGGATTCCATTTGTCGTTATGGTGTTTAAAATGTTGTTCAGTAATTTTCATTATTTTGTTTTCATCAAAATTTTTGGTAGTGTTTTTCGGAAAAAAAAACACAACAAACGAGGCGGGAGCGAGAAAAGGCGAATAGGAGGCCCCTCAGGCCTCAACCAGGTAGAATGTGAAAGTTTCACGAATGTTTAAAAATTGTACATTCAATAAACTCCTGGCTCTTTCTAAATATATTTTTAATATCCTGTTTACAAAAATAGCTCCTTACCAAATAACGATTTCTTCCTTCATTCAACAACGTTCTTCCTCTGTCCCAATTGTTTCCCGTTGGCTCTCGATATATGAAGTTGTTCGTTCACCACCCCAATGATAGGTGTGTATGTTCCGGAGCACCTCTCGTTTTCTCCAATTTTTTTGTTTTTTCGGTTCGTCTGTGAACCTTTCAACTTTTTCATTTTTTGGGTTATAACGAGGCCTAGATAAATTTCACTTTTTATTACAAAAAGTTTTGAGCTGAATCAAGCTAAATTGATGTCTACAAAACTGTCCATTTTGGTAAATACGATAATTCAGCTTTGAAAAATTAATTTAGAAAAATAGACTAATATTTTCTTGAATTGAAAACCTTTTCAGGGCATCAAAAACTGACAAAAGACTTTTTCAAACTTTCAGACAGTATTTGTGGTCCTTTTTAAACTTTTTCAAAAAATGAAAATTCTTATCGAATTTACCAAGTTTTTTTTAAACTTCTACATTAATTTTTAGCTGTAAAAGTTGGATTTGACAACCGAAATTCTGGAAGAAAAATTATAAACTGCTGGGAAAATGTTTTCAGCCAAAAAAAAATCAGCCAGAGGTGGAAATGTTTAGAGAATTTATGAAGTATTTTTCTAAATTTCTAAATTAATTTTTGGTTGTACGACCTGGAATTCAATACAGAAAATTTGGCAGACAATTGGTACGGCTGCTGTCGAAATGTTTTCAACCAGTTTTTGAAACTGTTTTTTGACTTTTTTAAAACAAAATAAGAATTATATGCCGAATTATCGCACCGAAATGGGCAGTTTGTAGATTTTTTTCTAAATTTCTAATCGTTATTATGATAATTCAGACAGCTTTAAGTCCTACCCCTTCAATATTCGTTTTTTCAAACTAAGTGTAACACAATATGAGACAGAAAAAAAAATAGAAAAATAAAACAATGAGTCATTCAAAATATTACATTCATAAAGTATATTTGTGTCAAAACGGTAAAACAATTTGTTTGCATTCGAGCCTTCACATTCTTCCATTCACATTTCAACTGTAGTTATTTTTTCTTGATTTCATTATTACGCTTGCTTTTTCTCAGTCTATTATAAATAATTTCAGAAGAATGGAGGAAATTCTACGTCAGTTTCTATCATCCTCAAATCATTCACTCAAAGATTCACCATTTCCAATGATTCCTTTGTCTTTTGATACTTCAATTATGAGCCCAACAGAATGTCAACAGCCAAAACCACAACATTCATATATTGGACTTATTGCAATGGCAATTCTTTCATCACCACAAAAGAAAATGGTTCTAGCAGAGGTAAAATACAGTTTGGAAATAGGGAAAAATGTAGTAGCTCAGGAGAAGTTTCATGTTTTTGTAGCTGAATTAATTAGAAGATTCACTAGCCAAGAAAATTGTAGAAATCATAAATTTTATTCCGTGAATATGTGGAATTCCCAAATCAGCTCAAATTAAGTTCTCCTATGACGCCATTAAATAATTTGGAAATTTAGCTACAGTACTCGTACAGTACCCCAACAGTACCACAACAAGAACCTAATTAACCAAAAAGTATATTTATAACTCCAAAGACTACGAATCTATGAAAAAATATATTCATGATGATATTGGTGTGAATATTAAAAATATATGGAAAAGTTCGAATAAATAAATATTTGCAAAAGTTTTATGCAAAAAAGGACAACCAATGTATGGGCGGAGCTTTATTATGATTTTTTCCGCTTGGTAAAACCCTTTTTGATAAAACTTTCGAAATAAAAACAGAAACCGTTCATATCTTGGTTTTTTTGAGTTTTTGCAAATATAGATGCAATTATGATAATTTTTTTTTAATATAAAGAGGATGCTTGTCTTTAGATCGATAGAAATTCTAATTTTCAGGTATACGAGTGGATAATGAATGAATATCCGTACTTCAGAAGTCGTGGAGCTGGCTGGAGGAATTCAATCAGACACAATTTATCATTGAATGATTGTTTTGTAAAAGCCGGTAGAGCTGCAAATGGGAAGGTTTGTTTCAGTATTTTCTATAGGAAGTATACTACTGTTGATGTCGATTTTTGAAGACCAAGTATTTTCACGGCTTTCAGAGGTTAAGTAAAAATAAGGACACTCTGATTACTCATCAGTTATTATGTAGTCATCTAAATATGAGAATTTTCGCGCATGGGTCTCGCCAAGAACCTTTTCATCAGTTGTTTAAAAATTCAAATGTTTCAGGGTCATTACTGGGCAGTCCATCCTGCATGTGTCAAAGATTTCGAACGTGGAGACTTCAGACGTCGTCGTGCACAACGAAAAGTTCGCCGTCATATGGGGCTGCAGGTTGAGGACGGAGATTCATCAGATGAGGAAGGTTCACCAGGTTCTGATCCATCACCTCCCATCTTTCCAACAGCTTTATGGAATTTCAATTGTGCTCCGAGAGCTCCGATCAAATCGTTCACTATTGAAGCAATCCTGGAGCATCACTAGAAAGAATTCCACGTGGATCTCCTAAAACTTGAAGCTCAATTGTTAAATTAATTGTTTCTTCCGTTTCCTGTTACCCTCCAATTAACTATTCTCCCCCTGTCTCTCCAATTCCTACGGGCCCTTCTGTTCTCTTTCTCCCATGCAGCCAATTTCCAAATTTCCTGTTTTCTGAAGTGCAAGCATCTGCACACAGATTTTCCCTGTTCATTATTTCAATAATTTATCCACTAACATAACAACTTGACGGGAATAAACATTGAAAGTTAAAGGTTGTGAGAGGAAATTCAGGGGGTTCAATGCCGTATTTTTTACATTTCTACGCCAATGCGGCGAAGAAATGAGTAGGAAAACGCAGGATTTTCAGGTATTGTACAAAAAGAAGGGAGCGCAAAGCTTAGTGGGATTAGGCGCGGGAGAAAAATAAAAGTAATTAATAAAATTTGAATTTTAAAAAGAAAAATTGAACATGATGAAAGAGGTATTGGATGCATTCAGGAAAAGCGGTGAAGCTGAGGGATTCGGACAGTAAAATATATTCGGATAAAACAAGAATTAAATCATTCGCAGCCTCCTTGTGCCGCCGACTTCGATGTTTGAAGAAGTGACAGAGTTTCAGGCTCATCATCAGATGAGGCATCGCTTTCTGAATCACTCGATGGATCATATTCACACAAAGCCTGCAGTGCTCCAATTTGCTTGATCACAGGTTCAGGTTTTGAAACTTTTGAAGACACAACATCTTCCTGTTTTTTCTCTTCAGTGCTTCTAAAATATCATAATTAAATGAGGAAATTCGCTTTGAATACTTACGTTGACTTTCTCTTGATCGCAGTGCTCAAAAATGCGGCTTGCTTTGATTTCGGGGGTCCGAGAACTTTTGATGTCGACGGTTTAAGAATGAAACGAGACGAGGATGGCTGATTTGCGGCAAGATGTTGAGTGACGGCAAGCTCTTTAATAAGTTCTTGCTCTTCTCTTTTCATCCGCATTTTAACCACACGCTTTGTGGAATCTAGTTCCGACAGAAAAACGCTTTCATCCTCATCGATACCTCGGACCATATTCTCTGGAAAAAACTTCTTTAAAAATAATATTATTTTTATAAAACTCACTGAGCTTCTTAGCTTCGTCGATTTCCAATTGTTTTGCATCTTTATTATTTTTTAATTGCTCGAACAATGTCTTATTGCAGTACTCCGGTTCTGGAACCACTGAAAATCAATTGCGTTGCCTGTACAAAAAATAAAAAAATCTTACAAGTAGCGTCAGTCGGTTTTCTAATCTTTTCCCAAGCTTCTTGACGGGCTTTTTTCTCTTCATCGAGCTCCGAAGTGCTGACGAATCCACTAGACATTATTACAACTGAAAAAATTAACAGATGAAAAGGAAGGAAGAGTTAATAGAGAGGAGAAAGAGAACAAGAATACAACAGAATGTTTAAGAAAGAAAATGACGAATAAAAATATAGACGGGCACGCGGGAGAGCCGACCTAGACATTTGCAGCGTTCTCAATATCGATTGGACCATTACAGCGTTCAGTTGGAGCGATGTATTGCTCTTTGGATGTTAGCGCACATTCAAAAATCGATTGTCTTATAAAACAAAAAAAATTGTGCCAAGATTGACTAATAAATATCAGTTTTACACTGCAAAAAATATATTAAAATTTATAAATAATGGATTAGTCCACGAGGAGTACATACATGAAGGACTAAGTTTGACAGCGCGTTCGGCCACGGCCACTAGCGAAAAATGTTCGAATTCGAATATATTTTTTTGATATTTACTCAGCGCTGTAATTTTAATTTCCTTGTTAAAAAAGCACATAAAGTTATTATTTTCAAATCCAATTTTTCAGCAACAAAATGAGCTCATCAGAAGTGGCCAGTCACTACAACAAAGTTCTACAGGTTGGCATCGAAGGCAGGAAAGAAAGTCGTATTTTCTTTATGAGAAATATGAATAACTGGGTGAAGAGCCAACTTATCAGTAAGATATTAAATTTATAAAATAATTGTAAATATTCTACTGTTTGAAATAAAAAAGTTATTTTGCGAAAATTGAGTTAGAGAAAAAAACTGTTGTTTTTTCCAGATGATGCGAAACAGCGTGTTAACGATAACGGCGTTAATAATCCAAGAGTCTTAGATTTAGCATGTGGAAAAGGAGGAGATCTCAAAAAATGGGACATAGCTGGAGCAAAAGATGTTGTAATGGCAGGTATGAACAGCTGGAATCTTTTAAAAATATATAATGCTACGGTTCAGATGTCGCCGATGTTTCTATCCAACAAGCAGAAGAACGATATAAACAAATGTTCGGATATAAAAAGAACAACATTTTCACTGTTCAATTCATTGTCGCTGATTGCACAAAAGTGAGTTTTCATCCTGAATTTAGCAGTAAAAACTGAGAAATAGCAATAAAAAGCGCAAAAATTTCAGGAGAATCTGGAGGATCGTATTGAAAACAAAGATCCATTTGATTTGGTCAGCTGTCAGTTCGCCTTGCATTACTCGTTTGTAGATGAAGCTTCTGCCAGAATATTTCTAAAAAACGCCGTAGGAATGTTGAAACCCGGAGGAGTTTTTATCGGAACACTTCCAGATGCTGATAGAATTGTGTAAGCAAAATTTATACAAATTTTTCTTAAAAACCATCGTAATTATTTCGAATAGAAACGTTTATTTATCCACTATTTTTCAGTTGGTCGATGCGTAACGGAGAAAATGGTCAATTTGCAAACGAGGTGTGTAAAATCACATATGAAAACGTGGAAGAGTTGGCTGAAGGAAAAGTTCCACTATTCGGAGCCAAGTTCCATTTTTCACTCGATGAGCAAGTCAACTGTCCTGAGTTTCTGGCATATTTTCCACTTGTCAAACAGTAAGTTTTCTTCACTTATAATAATTTTGGCACATTGTCGGAATGTTTTTTGGAATTTTATATAAAAAAATAGAGAAATATCTGTACTTTCTGACGGTAACTTTACTTTTAATTAAAAAATAAAACATTTGCTCAAAAGCTACCACGAACGTCGAAATATGGCGGGTGAAAATGCCGATCGGCTATTTTTCTATATGAATTTCCAAAAAAAGCTTCGACACAACGATGAGATCAGAGAAAATTTTTTAAAAGTACAGAACGTCACAGGCCGCATATCTCAAAATCCTCTGATCAGAAGCTATATTAATGAATTCATATAATTCAAAATTTCAGCCTGCTCGAAGAGCTTGACATGGAGCTTCTTTTCGTGCATAATTTCGCTGAAGCAATCAACAAATGGTTGGAACCAGGACGCCGACTTCTCGAATCAATGACAGGTCTTGAAACGTATCCAAATGAGAAGCTCAGTGGAAAATCCGACGACGAGTACCTGGAGGCAAAAGCTAAACTCGACGCATTTCCAGAAGATGAGAGAATCAAGACGATGGGAACACTTTCAAAATCTGAATGGGAAGCTATCTGTATGTATTTGGTGTTTGGTTTCCGAAAGAAGAAGTCTGAAGCTGAGAAAACAGAAGAAGAACCAGCTACCACGAAGCCAGTTGCTGAATCAGAATCAGAGCAGAAAGAAGTTACTGAAAGCGAAGAGAAAGAAGATCAGGAAGATTGTGAGCATCAAGAAGCTCAGACAAATTAGGAATATTTCAGTTGATCTCAATATTTCAATTTTAATATTATTTTATCATTATGTTCTATCATTCATTTTGCTATTTATTGTTCATCTCAAAAGTTCATTAAAAAAATACATTGTCATATTCAAATTCTAGTTCAAAAGTTCAAGATTTGATATCGTCATCCTCTTCTGTTTGAGTAGTATCGAGCGGAGGAAGGTACTCCTTCTTCTTCTGAAAATGTTAACTTTTAAATATGCAACTATTCTCTCTTTCCTACCTTGGCAACTCTGTTCGAAGTGTCAAACGATTCCTTATCCGATTCATCAGTGCTTGAGGTCTTCGGCGGAGATCTTTCACGAACAACACGCATTTTCTTAGTCTCCGAATTGCATTGCTTCGTAAGGCAAAGCTACAACATGAAATTTAAATTATAATCTCAAAAACAGGGAATAACGAACCGGCGGTGCCAGAACTTTTGGTGGCTGCTTCAGAGATCGAGAACTTCCGCCTAAATGGGAAAAGAAATATATATAGTTTCAAGATTTTTCAGGGTCTCGCCACGAACAAAATTGTTTGAAATCAAGACCGCGCAAAAAGGTTTGCGCCTTTAAAATGTACAGTAACCCACTTCCCAAATGGAAACATCGAAGAAAGTTGGGAAGTGGGTTACTGTACTTTTTAACGGCACACGCCTTGTTCGTAGCGAGAGTTGAAAAATCCGAAACTGTCTAAATTCCTTACGTTTCTTCAAACTTGGATCTTTCTGAACATTTTCATCACTAGCAGTGTTCGTCTTGGTCCGAGTCTCTGGTTCGATTCCTTCATCTTCTCTTGTCGGCTGACAACCGACGACCTTTGGTTTGTTAAACTTTTTCGAGAAGGAGTTCGAGCGTTTCTTGGATTGCTTCTTGGATCTTGATTTTTTATCATATCGCGACTTAAAAACATATGAAATATATAAGCTATTGAAAATATCCTGAACCTACAGTAATTCTACTTTTTCCACACAAGAATAGAAGAGATGAAACGAATAAAGCAATGAAAAAGCTGAAGATGAAATTACCTGGAAACACCATTGTTATTCATAAAGCAATCTTTCCAAAACTTACTGAACATTTTCAATTCTTCAAATGTTTTGTGGAGCATAAATTGTAAAGTTGAGAAATGTTTCGAATTTTGAAAAAAATGTTATCTATGCATTGAATCTGTGATTCACGTTTTTGAAGAGGATAAAAAATAATGTGACAAATTTATTAATTGAATATAATTACTTAAAATCCTAGCGGAAATAGAAACTAAAAATATTATAGTTAGTCACGTTTTCTGAAAACCGTTCCTAAAGGAGCACGGATTTGTTCGGATTGGTTTCGCCACGGGAAAAAGTTTATTGTATCAATTTTGAAATGTTTTGTGTCTTTTATTATGGATTTCCGTGAGCAAATTTCGTGGTTTTTATCGATTTTTCTTGATTTCGTGGAGATTTTCAAAATTTTTAGAATAAAAATACAATTGACATTTCTACCATAAACTTTTTCGTGGCAAGACCCTATGAATCTGTGCGCCTTTAAGTACGCGCCTCAGAAAATTGCGACATGGAGATTATTTTAAAAAGTGGAAAAAAAAACTAAAAAGCATTAGAATTCATACTAATTAATCTTCGTTTTGCAAGTTCTCTCCGATGCCGAATCTCGTTCATCATGCCTGAAATTTAAAGTATGACATTTTTTATTAAAGTCAAATTATTTTGTGAAATATTATGCGATTGCCATGAGACTGGAATACGGTAATCGGTCTCGACACGACCGTTATTTTATGAAATGAGGCTATCTAAAAGAGTATGTGCCTTTACTTCTCGCATTTCTGAGGTCAGTAACATATAAAAATTTCCAATAGTTTTTATAATCAAAGAATTGCTTACTATGATCTAATTGACTCCGAGCCAATCGATTTTTGAAAAGCCTCTCGGCTCGATGAAATATCCAAGGAAAGAAGTCTTTTTCAAGCTCTGAAATTTAAAAAATTAATATTTTCCAATACAGTAATCCCATTGTACCTGCAGTCACTAAAGTCATTTTCTTATTCAATAAAACCATATCTCTTGTGTCTAATCCAATTGATTTTTTCGAGTTTCTCTCAAATATTCTCAAATTTTCCAGAGTATTTTTGGTCACTTCTTCGCAAGTCATTTGAGCCAATTTCTGTGCTTCTCGAGCATTCGCTTCTTGTTCTTTCCATGTTTCTAATTCATTATTCTGAAATTAATTGTTATTTTAACTTTAAAAGTTAAAACTGAACATCGTTCAGTGCGCCCAAAAAAAACCTAGTAAATTAAATTAAAGAAGTTAAAAATCCCAGCCGAATGGTCCAGTGGGTACGAGAGGTCCCCGGTGGAATCTCCGATTCGGCCCATTATTTTGAAATTTTTGTATCAAAATGATAAAAATAATCTCATTCAATCTTTTGTTAAACTTAACATATGTTTCAAATAATTGACTTCTCAATAAATCAAACTTCTGATATACTACTTTTTGATCATGATACCACGTTTTTTGAAAGAAAATTCGCTAAACCATCATGTGATCTATTTTATAGGTTCAGTTCAAATCAAAATCACGTGGTTCATGACGTACTGATTTCAATGAAAGATGTCCAATACCTCCAACTATATTAATATACCTTTTCCATCATTTTTCTCCTCCAATCCGCCGACTCAATATTCTGTTTCCGCGTGACCGCACGAAGTTCATGCTCTGTTGCTTCCGCTGTCTTCCGTACCGCGCGGATTGTGTTCTCAGCCTGAAAAGAAGATTTTTGTTAAAATGAATAGCCACAATTCATTGGGACGGATGGAGTTAAGAGAAATATTACAGAATACACGTGAAAAAATTTTCAACAAATTTGTTAAAGAAACAAGGAAGAAGAACGTAAATCTACACTGAGTTTACAGGAAAATTTAGAAACCCGGCAGTAGGCAGGTACGACTGAAAGCGATAGAACAAATACCAGTGGAATTAAAGTAACATTTCACTTGGAATTTTGATCAGCATAGAAAATCTAACTTACATAGGAAAAATTATATACATTTTAAAAACTAACTTCCAAATTTATTACAGCCATTTCAATTGCAGAATTTGCTAACTCTTTGACCAATCCTTCAAATTTTTGATCAAAGTTCTGAAAAATAAATATTAATTTCAAAAGCTCGTATCTATTCAGAAATATGTACATCGTCAGTTTGAACTCCACTATCAACATTTGGGTAAACTGTTCGTGAAGATGGAGGAGGTGTAGCAGTCTGTGACATTGCCACGTGGCGACTATGTCTTCGAATCGATGACGTGGCACCACCATAGACATCCGATCCTTGAGCTTGTTCAAAGTTTACAACGACTTTTACAGGAAACGAAGAAGGCTCTTTTACTGGAGATTGGGGATTTCCTAATATATCACCTGAAAAAAATTTTTTGTTTAAAATTAAAATTTGCAAAAAATTGTACAAAAAATGATCGAGTATCATATTAAAACTTTTCAAAAAAAAACCAAAATACTTGATATCTCAGGTTAAACATTGAAAAGTTCAAGTTTTCGAAAAATTACAATTTGAGTTCCCGCATTTTGGTTTAATATGAAAATTTAAATTTGTGTGCTAGCACCCAAACAACGATAAATTCAGCTTAAGCTCAAGGGAGTTAAAAATAGATGCTGGTTAAAGCTGAAAATTCTCTGATTTTTAACTTGAACTGAAAAATTCTGAGGTTGTCGTGAAAACTTTCACAATGAAATTTGATAATTTTAGCACCAAATGTGCTCAAAAATATTTTTAAAAAGTACAAACCATTTGAAACTTTTTGATTAGAAACCGGCATAAATCTGGCGGCGGCAAACGATTTAGATCCTCGAGCTTTATCAATTGAAACATTTAAAGATGGAAGTGTTCGACCAGAAGCAATTTCAGGTAGATATGTTGATCTTCTGAAACATTTGATTTTTTGGAACAATGAATGAAAGTTTTCAAAATCCTCGATTATGTAAATGTGTGGTTGTTTTTTTTTGGGAATTTCCCAAATTATAAATTCCATTTGTTTTTATTTTCCTAAATTCTGACTCAGAAATTGTGATTTCCTGTGTATATCAATTTATAAATCTAGCTGTACACTAACTTGAAGATCTCATTTTTCCGGAAATTTCACGGATGAAAAACATTGAAAACTTCATCTTCAAGTGTAGGTCTTGTAAAAATAAAATTGAAAGACATACGTTTTAGTGGACACCGGCGGAAGAAGTGAAGAGGTTTGATGGATTTTTCTAGGAACTGGGACACGTGGCAAAAGAGTACCAAGTTGTTCTCGAATCACACCAACACGATATCGTTTTTCTTTTGATTCGATTTGCTCCGCTTGACGGGCCTGAAATATTTTGGAAGTTGAATTACAAGCCTAGATTATTATGGGGTTTTTCATGTGATTTCAAATATTTCAAAAAATAGTTTTCAACTAATATTTGTATCCTATTTATGCATGTAGCAAAACTGAAACAGAAAAGATTTTTAAAACATTTTTGCGAGCAAAACATTTAACAAAAATCAGCTTTCAATTCACATTCCTAGTGCTAAGGCTCTAGGCAGGCACGACATAGATTTCTAGACTACTCATAAACTTTTAAATAAAAGTAGTTCATAAAACAAAGTTCAAAAAAAGTCCATAAAAACTAACCTTATCATGAGCCAATCTTCTATTTGCAAACACTGAACCTTTATATACCCGTGGATCGGCAGTAATTTGAACAGGTTTTCTTAAAAAATCGGAACTAATTGTTGCATTCGAAGATGGACGACGCATTTCACGGCTCGAGGAGTTGCTGCTCGCCGAGCTCTGCGCAACGCAACGAATGGGCGGAGCCGAAGTGTGTCTAAGAGGTACAAGTTGAAGTGTTCCATGAGCGGGCGCAACAACAAGAGGCGGGCATTGGGCCGCCCGGCCGCCTCTTCGACAGATACGACTATCAGTGTGTGAAGACGAAGAAGACGAAGACGATTGGTAAGGAAGAACAATAATTCGATCGTTTTCTTCTTCAATGTTATCTTTTTGGTCAGTTCGTCTTCTTCTCATCTTCTATTTTGTTGAATATTCCCTATCGGCGTCTTCTTTTCTAGCATGGCATAAAGCAAGTAGTCAGCAAATTGAAGCAGCAAAAATCATTGGAATACAAGGTTGGCTTGAATTTGAAAAATTAGATTAATTGCACTTTTCTAAAAGAGATGCTCATAGTTTTTGAGAAATAAGACGCTTTGTCGTGTATTCCTTTTCCTTTTTTTGTCTACCTACGTGCCTACCTACCTTTCTCGTGATTCAAATTCTTTCTTAAAATTTTTTCTAACCAAATCCATTAAAGTCAAATTAAGATATGAAAAAGTCTGGCAGTTGGTACAATTAAAGTAAAAATAAAGGATATCCTTATATTCAAAAAAGTGTGATAGATGAATAGAAAACAGATAAATCGGAAAATAAAAAAAGTAGATTTTTTAGAATATTTAAAACCAGAAAATTTAAAAACTAAAAGTTTAAAAATTAATTGTCTATAATTATAAAAATGTTATACGTTTTTAAAGTTTATTTTTGAATATCGAAAAATCGAAAAAAAAACGCAAACGTTAACTTTTAAAATATTTAAAAAGTTATTAAAATGAAAATTCTAAAATTTTCGATTCGACCAAAAATCTGGAAACCAAAAAATTGTGAATTAAAATTAAAATTGAAAATTTTTTAAATGACCAATTTTGAAATTTTTGAAATTTTTTTTGATTATTTTGAAGTTCAATAAGCTGTTTACAATTTATCAGTTTTTCAATATTATTCTATGTAAGAAACTGCATTTCAAAATTTGGTAACTACACTTGGCACGTCATTGGCCTTTAACTTTTTTGTTCCAATCTTTTTCTTAATTATCTTTATAAGAGAAATTGAGAAAGAAAAGCCTCGCTGAACTTTTATCAAAATGAATTGAGTTGAAATTGATGCAAAAAAAGAAAAAAAAAGCGGAAAAGGAGCTAAAATGGTGGTTGACACTTATGATGATGTGGATGGAAAAAAGATAGTAGTTGAGAGAGAGAGGGTGATAAATGCATTAGAGAAATATAGAAAATATGAAATTTTTTGGGAAGAGCCAGAGAAACACTCTACGTGAGATATTGACATATCAAGCCATATATTTTTAGTCGAGGAGATGAAGATATAGAAATGAATGAAGAAATTACTAATGGCTCATCATTCATCTTTCTTTGAGCACTTACTGAATGTTGATAAATTGAAGGAAAATAATTTTGAATTGAAAAAATCCTGAAGGAGCTATTGAGCTACTGAAACCAATGAACTAAATCTCATTATATTGAAGACCAGCAAAATAAATAGAATTTGTGCCTGGAAAATGGAAAATTTTACTTTGAAAATTTTACTCCAAAAACTGTGTTTGGTATTTTTTCTTCAGATTGTTTATACCATGCATATACTCAACATTGTCCATATTAAAACAATTTTAAAATATCATAATTAAATAAAATCTGGCCCAAAATAGACTCAAAATAGACCACCTAGTTTTTAATTGTTTGCCGTTTTCAAATCACATTAGAAATTAAAAAAAAAAGAATTTTCCGATCTTTTTGATATTCTTCTTCTTGGAGTCTAATGGCAACAAACAACGTTTTCCAACACAAAAAGTTAGTAATACCCTGGGAAACTTTAATACTCGTTGTCAGACTTGTCTAACTTTCTGCCAAAGTTTGTCAATTTTTTGGCAAACCCTTGAAACTTTCCGACAAACTTTGGATACTTTCTGCTAAACTTTGACAGATTTAATAGGCTTTCAAATTGTTTGCAGAAATTGAGCCTTATGCAAAAAATCAAGAAAAGAGCCAAAAACAGGCATATCAGTATAAGTTTCCTTTTAATGTTTTACTCAAATCTGATCATTACTGTACTTGTAAAATTTTTGGTTCAAACCAAAAAATGATGTTCTTCATTAATGTTCAATCTACTTGCGAGACATTGAAATTTGTGTTTTGATATCTCAAACCAGTTTTCCAAAATTTCAAATGTTTTCAGCTCGTCATGTCTATTCTCAAGCCATCAAATTGGACAGTCTCTCGGCAAAAGATCGGTAGGCATTTTCTATTTTAGTAATCCTTATCTTCCAAAAATAGTACACTCGTATCTCATGACGTTATCATCTTTTCACCTTTCTTTTGTCGTCAAAAAAGTAATAGGGGGAATAATGGAAAGTGTGAAGATTTTACACTTCCGTTGAGGGAACGATGATAATGACCACAAGAGGTTGTAGTTATGATAGAGGGGAAATCTAGTTGTATAGGGGGAACAGAGGAGAAACAATAAGTTTCCATAAACTTCTTACAGTTTTTGTCTGCTGACTGTGACGATTAAGTTCACTGAGATCACTAGACAATCACAGAATTTATGATTAAGCACGGTAAAAATAATAGAGTTTTTGAAATTTTTCAGAGAAAATCAAAAATCGAAAAAAATAAAATTGAACGTTTGAAATTCGCAAAATTTTTTTATTTAATTTAGAAACAAATCCAAGAAACAATACACATTTATTTAAAAAAAACATGTTGATTTTTTAAAGCAATATATAATCTTCAAAAAATTCGTTCTCACAGTAAAGTTTTAAAGAAAACAATTTTTTATCAGAGAAATTCCAAAAAAAAAAATTAATAAAACTTTTTTTTTTTTGCTTTGAAAATACTCGTTTTAAGTTATGAAAGTCACAAGTTTTAACAACTATCCCATCCGTGATGTAGTTTGTAGTTTCTTCACTTTAGTTATTTATGTTTTGATGAGCTCTCTCTCTCAAAAAAAAAACCAGCTCATTCGAATCAAAAGCTTCCGGAAGTATATTCTAAAATGATGATTTTGTGGATGTCTGATCTTGCGGGTTGATGAGAATTTCTAATAAATATTTCATTTTCCAGACATTTGCTATGTCTTGATGGACTACAAAAATGCAATTCAATTGATGACGAATTGATAGCCGATATAGAAAAGAATGTTGTAAAAAGGTTTGTGGTCAATTGGATTTTTCAAATTTTAAGGACATTTGTTGAATAGACACCTAAAGATATTACAATGGGGCATGTTTTACCTACACGTTTAAAGGCTCCTACTTCTGAATTTTTTAAAAGGTACTCGGGAACAATAAATTTTTTAAAAACCTCTTAAAATTTTTTGATTGATACATTTTCTCCTTATTAATTTTTACATAATCTTTGTATAAATTATTTTAAAACAATTCTGAGCCCCCCCCCCCCTCATACATACGTAAAATTTCAGAAGCTATCGAAAATCGGATGCCACTGCTCTGAGAACCATCGGGCTTAACAAATTCTTCGCAGCTTTTGTCACTTTACCGCCCGTTGATATGAAGAAAGTTGTGAACTTTGTATGTATTTTTTTATTGTAGAGTTTTATAATTATAGAAAACTTGAAGGCTTGTTTGATACATTTTATGACCTCTGAAAAAAATCTGGATTTTGTAATTCAAAAAAAAAATTCAGGCGTGTGCGAAACACGAGCAGCAACTTGAATGTGGTCTTTATTATGAAGGAGAAGAAAAAACTAATCAAAGAATTGCTGAATTAATGCAAGATGGAGCTAATAGGTATTATCAATACAATTCGAAAGTATGAATTTTTAAACCTTTTAGACAAATGTTCGAGCACGAATGTGTCGAAGAGGATTATGCGACAAGAGTTTATCCATGTCTTGGACAGACTCAGCAATGGATGGGTTCTTGTGAAAAGGTTTTTATTTATTTTCTTTCAAGTACAAATTGGGTTTACATGTTTCAAAAGATTATATTGGAGTATACTATTTTGTTATTTTGGTCTCCAGGAAATAATAAGTTCAATTGTTTTTTTCAGGAAATCTCCGAGTATTCAGTTCTTCGAGAAAAAGTGAATAACAAGATCAATTCAGTATATAATTCAGCAATTCAAACTGTGAAATCTTTAAAAGAGAGAAGAGAACAAGTATTCACAGACACAATGAAGTTTATCAATTATGCAGAAGGATCAAAGTGTCTTGCTTTTAAAAAGGTTAGTTTTAGATGATGTAGCAGTTGTTTTTAAAATAGAACAATGCCATAACTCTACAGTTATCTAGGAAATTGGGTGCAACTTTCTGTCAAAACTTTCTTATAAAAAAATTGTACATTTTGTAACATTCTGCAAGACTTTTGTAACTTTCTGCCCAGCTCTGGCAATGTTGCCGATTTTTGTCAGCTTTGTGTCCAACTTTTACCAACTTTTAGCCAATCTTTTGCAACTTTCTACTAAAAGTTTGTTACTTCTGCTAAACTTTGGCAGCTAACTGCCAGTTACTTTATAATAAAGTTGTCAAGTTGCTGACTGAAAGTTGCCTTCAAAATCACTCAAAAAAGAGTCATATAAAAGTAATTTAAATTGTGTAGTATTTTTGGATACGTATTTTCCAAATTATTGTTTGAAAACATGGAGCAGAAAGTAACAATCAATTTTCAGATGCGTCTATGTCTTCTCGAGCAATTGGTTACCGTGTGTGGTGTCCAGACCGCCCGTGCTCTAAACACAACTCTTTCAGTTGGATACTTGGCTTCTGAGAGATCGATTCGTCTTCAACTTGATTTCGAAACATTCGGATATCCAAGTCACCCATTTTGTGAAAAACTGTAGATATATGTTTCATATTTTATACTTTAAAAGTGTTGAATTTGTTGAAATTTGCATATTGATTCGAATTGACGGGTTTCTGACTTTGAAACCAAAACGATTGTATAATAAACTCTTGCCTAATATCCCATTCAAGACTAATACAGTCCAACCAAGTTCTTCGCGCACGTCTTGCTCTCCCGTTGTGCAAAATCCCGTGGAATGCTCTTTGTAAAATGCCTGCCATACAGATTCTATATGAATAGTTGCTCTAGCCACATTACGTACAAACTACACAAAAACAAAAATTGAAATGATTATTATTTTATTCATTAATGAAATCTGAAATAAAATAAAGAAAACAACAAATTATGCAATTTACCGGTTCAAAAAAGCAATCAAATGAGAAGTGAAAACCCGTTTGTATGAAGTGGGTGTGTGTGTGTGTGTTTATCCTGATTATCCTGTAGTAATTTAAGATCATTTTAAGACTTTCAGATGAAATCTGGAAATTTCACTTTCCATATTTCATTTCATTATCCAAGTTCTTTACCTTGTGTTGAAGTAGATCGATGTCCAAAATCTGGAACAGTCTTCAGGCAATAGCATTCCAAAAGTCGCATCGCCGTCGGTTTCAGTTGTTTTTTCATTTGAGGACTGAAAATTTAAATTCAAAAACCTTTTAATTATAAGAGTTACTTACCTCCAGAAAATGTACATATAGAATAAAACAGCATGATGTAAATAATAGATGAGCAAAGTAACATAATATACAAAATTGAATAATGGTCCAGCTGAACTGATTATTGATTGAAGAATACGCATTGCATAACTTGGTACATTCAGAAGAACAAATGTGCTGAAAAATAATAAAATAAAAGTATGATATTCTTATTCATCTTACCTAGTGACAATGATAAGTGTTCTGCTCAATTGTAAATCAGAACTTCGAAGTTTTCCGCAATTTCTGGATTGAGTTGAACTCGTGGGAAGATTTGAATGTGTATTGTCTGTGCTCAGAAGATATTTTTTCACTGTTGTCTCTTCCTGAAAAATAATATTTATCAGGTGTTTGATTTTTTTATTCTAAAATATGTTAAGTTAGTACGGTGTTAGTGCCAAGATTTTTGAGAGGCCAATTTCTTTAAAGCAACTTTTTCTGTAGTTTCCCCAAAGTCTTTCACAATTTTTAAAAAATATTCCAAAACTACTTCCATTTTGCAAAAAGTGCAAAATCGTTAATCTTCGACGAGATCAAAACATCTTTTACAGTTGTTAACATTTTTCAAAAAAAAAATCAATTTCCGATGTTTTATTGAGATACTCCCTGGTCCATTTGGCCTCAAACTCTTCAGAAACCAGAAAAACAATAAAAAAAGAAAACTAATAAATCAGTGAGAAGAAGGCATCATTTATCCAACTCATCTCTTGTTTTTTATGGATATTTCTTTGTTTTTCCTTGTTGCTTTGTATTTTCAAAGAAACCCCGACCAAACAAAAAAAGCCGAAAGAAACAAGAAACAGAAGACTTACAAATTGAATGGTATCATTGTTGAGTTGTTGCTGCTGTTGTTGAGTTGTTGGAGCACGCACAAATCGAACACGGAGCACGCCAGACGAGTAGATTTTCATGCATTGACGATACCGATATGTGGAGAATGAGTTGACAATGATGATGAGAATTGCTGGAAGAAGTGTGCAAAGAGCTGTATCCATGAGGGTGAACATGAAGTAATGTTGGTCCACTTGGAATCTGAAAAATTTGAAAATTGTCATTTTTGATAAACGTCGAGTATTGCTACAAGTCGAAACATAATATTCAAACGTGAAACAGGCGGTCTTAAAATTCTTGAAAAGTTTGAAAATATCTAGTTTGAACTTGTTTTTTCAAATTCTTAACTAACCCAAATAAATTGACATCCTGACTCAATCCACAAAACGTGTTTTCAGTTCCATCTTTTAATCTATAAATTTGAAGACCAGCAAGTAGAAATAGCCAGCTGTAGAGGACAACTGATGATAACACAAAGCCAATTGTCATGTTTCGAGAGAATTTCTTCGTGCAAACCCATTTTCTGATTCCTGGAAATAGAAACATTTGATTTGAAGAGTAATAAATACTTACTAGGTCTATAAAGTACGATCATTCGATCACAAGAGATCAATGAAATCATCCAAACACAGATAAAATCACTAAAATGAGCAAGAAATGAGAAGAACTTGCAACCAAGTTCAGATTCTGAATAAAGTGGTAATCCCATATATGTATCTGCCCATGAAATGATAACCGTAAGTAGAAAAAAACATGATGATACTGATAAAGTGCAGAGGTAGATGTTTGATGTTAGCCTTCTCAACCAGAAATTTGTCCTGAAAAATTAATCACTTGTTACAAAATATACATGTTTCGTGCTCAATTTTCAAATTAAAAACTGAAAAATATTTCAAAAGCAAAACTGAAATTTTCCGCATAAAATTTCACTTCAATGTGTGTGTTGATAATTCAAACAATAAATTGGCACATGGGTAAAGTTCATGCTTCAACGGCCATTCGATTTTTTCGAATGTAAAAGAGTTTGAAAGCTCGTGCAAATAAGTGTACTGTTTCTAAATCTTGGCTAGAAAAAAATACTGAATTTCTAGAGCAAATAATTTCCAAAAATATAACTCTATGAAAAATATAGAGAAAATTTATGGGAAAAAATTCTCTACAAAAAAGGTGAGAAATCCACTAGACTTTTATGTTTGTTTTCAAGAATGCAAAAGTTGAAATTCGAAAAACTAAAATTTTCAGAAAATATTTACAGTAAATTTCAAAACCATTTTAATTTTATAATTCTAAACCCAAATTTTGTTCCATTTTTCCCCTTGGCCTTAAGAATCTTACCACATTTCAAAAGCCAAAACCCACCTGATCAGAATCAATGCCATAGAATTTCCAAGAATTCCAATAAAACAAAATATAGGCAATAAATGCCTCAAATTAGTTCGAATCCATTCAAATGAACTTGAACCTTGAATTGATTCAAGAATTACTGCAATTGACATAAATGTTGAATCATCTTCTTCAACAAATGTCGAGTTTAATTCCATTCAATTTCTGAAAATTTTTACAGATTACTGTCAAAACTAAAAATGAAAAAAAACGGACTGTAAGTAAATTTCAAAATTCATTAGAATTTTAAACCAAATAATTTAGATCATCGAACCTATGCAGAGAAATACATGTTTTTGAACAATAAAAAGCTGAAGTGAGTGAGAGAAGAGACGGAAAAGCTCTCTCCAGAAGACCAAAAACGGCAACTAAAAAGCCGTGCCGACACTCTGACCGATTCAAATATGTAGTGAAGTGGAAAATGTTTGAAAGACGTGTAAACACCGAAAACTGGGGTCTTTTGAGGGGAGTTCTCCTGGGAGGATTTGTTAAGGACAAGAAATCTCAAGGAATGATGTGTTTAAAGTTCAATGATCTAAATGTACTAGTTGTTGAAATATTACAAGTTCATTGACTAGTGAAATATTTCTACAAAACTAGGAGAATGTTTTTTTAAACTCCGGATTCCAATGCCAATGTGTATAAAAATTTTATTTTTCAATATTTCTCAAGGAAAATGGAGAAATTTAAATTTGAATGAAGGACATTTTCGATTAAAAATTTTTAATAATAATCTCGGAAAATTGGACAAAATGTACCGGAAAACCGAAAAATTATAGATTAGTATAGTGATTTTTTAACATTTTTGGAACAATAAATAAAAAAATAACTGCAAAACGTAACTATTCGATTTGGTTCAATTATAGAAATTAAAAAATAACCTGACGAGAGAAATAATTTCAGACAACATGATTTTTCCGTTATGAATTCAAAAAATTAAACAAAAACACGATATCCAAGTAGCTATAGTTCGATATAGTGGTCTTCAAAAGCAACACTTTGGCAAAAAACACGAAAACGAAAAAAGCATAAAACCCAAAGAAATACATTTGAAATGACAGTTTGATGAAGCTTCAAATGGAAAAAGAGAGGTTATTTTTAGATTTTTTCTGGGATAGAAGAAGAAAAAGAGATGAGTCAAAAAGGCCATGAAGATTTTGGATGAAAGGGACAACTAAGTAGCCTCCAAAATCTAATGATATTAATTAGGTTGGTCAAAGTTAAAGGGTTCTAGGTTAAACTTTCAGTTTTTGCAAAGTAGTCACTGACCTTTGAATCTTGTAAATCTTTGAAACAGCATAAGATATAAGAGCACTAGCTCTATGACATCATAAGACAAGAGACATGAGAAATTTTTTAGCTTGAGACTTTTTACAATGTTATGTTTTTTTTCAAGACGAGTTTCTTCAGAAAAACTGTAAAAAGCCTCGAATAAAAAGAAATTATTCTGTTAAAAATCTAAATTTTTCCGTTTTTTCCTAATTCCCACGCTTTTGTTAGAGCTTGGTACAATGGATCGATCTTGCATCCAAAATGCATTCTAATTCTCAGTTTTTACTTTTTTAAATTGAGTTTCAAGGTGTTTTCTTGTGTTTTCTTAGGTTACTTAAAAAATATAATTCAAACTTATCAGAAAGTGATCAGAAAATCAATTAAAATGAGTGAAAACCTGATTCTCCGTGTTCTCTGAAGAAGGAATTTAAGTTGAGATTTGGCAAAAATTGCAAAATAGTATCAGCTTGAAATTCAAAATTTCTGAAATATTTTTGGAATACCCCAATCGCCAAAAAAATAACTGAAAAATTGCTTTCAAACTTCTAGTGAAAGTATGAAGGTTGCCGCTCCAAGAGTATCAGACAATTATCTAAAAGCACAAAGGAACACTACAGTAATCTTGCCACGTCATAAATAAATAAGTAAATGTAGTCAAATTGAATTCATCGTGCTAAAAGTACGTACCTATTCAATTCACTCCTTCCCTTCTCCCCAATTGTCAACTCATCCCCCGAGAGAGCAATAGAAGCACAAAAAAAAATGAAAGAGGGATAAAAAAGTAAGAGAAAAGTGGGCGGGATATAAAGAGGGATAAGAGAAAAGAAAGGGACCCCCGAAATAAATGTGCGGACACTTTTAGAGACTGAAAAATAGAAGAAGAGTTCCAAGAGAATCGAGAGAAAAGATGGACGGATTGATGGAGAAGTCGGAAAAGTGAGGACAACTGGTCCCGCTCGAATACAAGAGTGAGAATTGGAGGAAGAAAAAAAATAAACGGAATGTTGCAATTTAGATGGGTCAACTGATCATAAAAACATTGGAGCAAGATAGAAGAAATGAGGAGAATTCCTTGGCTCAACAATAAAAAAATTTAAGCAAACGATGAAAATGATGAAAATGTTTAATTTTACTAAAAGGAAAGAGTAGTGGATGTGGGGTAGTTATGTGAAATAAAAATTCCATTAAAATTTTGGAAGAATCTTCAAAATTTGAATTTCTGTATAAAATAATTTGCGCGCGAGTTTGAATTGCAGGCTCTTTAATTTCTTTTTTATGATTTTGAAATGGTTTTTCTTCCAATTAATCAACAATTTTCCCTTTTTTCTTTGTTATACTTATTATATTGGGAGTCCAAACTTTCAGCTTCAATGATTTTCCCGTATCCTCTACTCTTTTAAAAGAACAGAAGTTCTCAAGTTCCGAAAATTGCCCTCATATTGGAAAAAACCCAACATGAAAATTACAGTTCAAATAGTAGAAATCAACAATAGACATTCCTAAAGAAATCAGCTTCATAAACCCGCAAAATGTTAAAATATAAAAGTTTGAAAAGTATTCTAACAAGAAGATCAATGTAAATGCAATTTTTATAGACACATAATTTGTTCCGAGAACGCCTGGTACAGAGAAAATGGAAGTTGGAAAAGATGATGAAGAGGAAGTCAAAACACGGATGGAAAGTTCAAATATTTTTATGGGAAGAAAACAACAAAATGCACGTAAAAGCAACAATTAATTGATTGTAAATACGAGGCAACATATTATTTGGTTGGACAAAAGTAGGAACTTCAAAATTAGAAATTTGAAGAAAGTTAAAAAATATTTTAATCTATATAGTATATTGTCTTGAAAAATGGGTAGTTGAGAAAATCAATGAAACTGATATACTGGCAAAGTTGGTTGAGTATTAGCAAAATGAACTTCATCTAGATAGTTACCCCAAAGGCACTACTCCCTGTCTGAGATTTTAAATATTTATACTTTCAAATACCAGATTTACAAGACTCTTTTCATCAGTAAAAGAAAAGTCCTATAAATTATGAAAAGTATTTAACTGCGTTCTAAAAAACATTAAAAAACGTCGAGAAACTGAGTTAACTTGACAACACATTTTGATGGAATGGGGGAATCGGTTGGTTTTGACGAACAACTGGCTTCCAATAATTTTCGATGTTGTTCGAAAAATATAAAAGATCAAAACAAATGTTAATTATTGATTTTCTTTGTCAAGGAATTAAATATGGGAAGCAATCAATATTAAGCCAAGAAAATACTAGAGATTTTGGTAGATCCTAACCGGAACTTAGAAATTGTTCTGTGAAAGGGTAATTTCTCAAATTCAAATGTAAAGTTTACAAAATCAAAGGAATAAAGTAAAACTATCTGAGCTAAAACTATGTTTTCAGAAAATGTTAAGACTCCTTCAAAACCTTCAAAAAAAGGTATCCCTGTAAAGTAACTATTTCCAAAAAGTTATCGCTGCCCGCTTTCTGAACTAGAAAAAAGCAAAATTGTGTCATAAATCGTCTTGTTTTTCCATATTCTTCCCGTTCTCTCTAGTATCTTCGTCCATTTCCCCAGATGAGCTCAATTTGTCAAAAAAAAAGTCCCGTACGTGTCACATTCGTAAAAACAACAAAAATGCGGTGTATTTTCTGTTTGTGAAAGTTTTTAATAGAAATCTTGTTGAAGTTGCTCACTACTGTATTGAGAAAAACTGCAGTTTGCTGTTTACAGAAAACAAATTTGCTGTATCCAAAAAAAAAACTTAGAATGCGACAAAAAGTAAGATGTTAATAGTCCCTAGAGGAAATGTGTAGTGAATATGAAAATAGTTGGTTTTTGATTTCTAATTTTAAAATTAGAGGAGAAGAATAACGAATTGAAGGCGGCTTAGGCTTAGGCTGAGGACTTTTTTTTTTTAATTCTACATTTGGTTTGAAAATTTAAAAAATTCTGTTTTCATCTCATTTTCCACTTATTTTTCATATTACTTTGTAATTTTTTTTGTTGAAAAATCTTATAGCCGTTTCCCTGTGCACATTTGTATATCTCACATATTACTTGGTAAGTCGCGGCTAATAATTAAATATTTCAATTTCTAAAAAGGTTATATGACAATTCAAACTTCACAGAAAGAAAGGAAACCAAGTCCAAAATATAATATCAATATATTGTCTAAAATAAACATATTAAACTAAAAACTGAGTTGGGTTCAAAATGCTATCTAGACATAGTATATGTGTTAAAACTCGACGACAACTACGCAAAATGTGTGTAATTTGACACCTGAAGGAAGAAAAAAAGAAAATTGAAGAAAGTCTAAAGATCTGAAGAATGTTCAACTGTTTTCTTGTACTGAACCGGTTTTATTTTTTTAACCTCAAAAATTTGAACTTAAGTAGAAAAAACAAAGAAAAGCGTTTTTCTCATAATTAACGGGGAGTGAAGTGCACAAGACGAGAGAGAAAGATTGAGAAGAAACTGACACTTTTTCCACTGAAATTGAAGAGATCGAAAAACAAAGATAAAACATTGGAAAATTTAAATGAAGTTCTATCCGTGAAAGAGCTTGTCTGGTGTATTTCCATCTCATCAGTGGAATAGTTCAACCGGAAGTTGTTCTTTCGAAAAAAAAAACTCAAATTTCAAATGCAATAGACCTATTTCTGTGTCTTGCTCAACTTAGTTAGTCAAATTAACTAAACTAAGTTTCCATGTAGGCGGAAGCAGTTTTTTCTTAATTATTTTTTCTTTCAAAAATTGATATTTGGATCACAATATTTTGTTGTTTATTTTTATAAATTTAAATTAAATGTGGAGTTGGGTGATCTGTTCTGAATGAAATGAAACTTTCTAATATGATCGAAAATTGGCATTTTTATGTTCTCTAAATTTCATTTTAACTTTGTCACAATTTCAAATTTCTGAACTATTTTTGAATTAAAAATTTAGCCT
Organism: Caenorhabditis elegans; assembly: GCF_000002985.6. Lineage (NCBI taxonomy): Eukaryota > Metazoa > Nematoda > Chromadorea > Rhabditida > Rhabditidae > Caenorhabditis > Caenorhabditis elegans. The sequence continues at coordinate 10,142,257 of NC_003279.8, read as the reverse complement.
ATTTAATAAAATGAACTAAAGATGTGGAAACACATTGTAAAGTCAAATGAATCGATTTTAATTTTAAAACCTAACTTTAATTTACAAAAACATATCAGTCGTTAAAGGGGGAGTAGAGTTTGTGGGGAAATATATGTTTCTGACTCTAATTGTGCTCCTGATACCGAATATCGATGTGAAAAAAATTTAAAAAATTTCCCTGATTTTATATTAATTTTTAAAATCCGCAAATCCATTGGATGCCTATATGTGAGATTTCAAACGCAAGATTTTCCCGCCAGAGACGCCCCGCCCACGAAACCGTGCCGCACGTGTGGGTTTACGAGATTAATTTTTTCCTTCTATTTTTATTTAATTTTATGCCGATTTTTTCGCTGTTTTATATCGAAAATGTTGTTATTTAGCGTTAATTTATGCCTTTTTATTGATAAAAATCAACAATATTCCATGTAAAGTTCCATTTTCAGCACAAAATCGACGCGAAACGAGGTGGAAGCAACCATGGACAATAAATTTATCATTATTCCGTGTGTAATACTATTGTTTTTCATAAAAACCCAATAAATATATTATAAAACTATTTATTTTTAATAAAATTTATAAAAAATCACATTTCTGGAAAAAAACAATAACAAAAAAAAACAAAAATTGAAGTTTGTCCTTGGGTGCACTACGAATCAACGTATTCCGGATATCTGGAATGTTAAATGTTTGTATTAATGTGGAGAACTTTCGTTATTGTGATTTGTAAAGGAAATATGATGAGTATTTGGATGAAAATTGGAATTTACCGACTAAATCGACAAACTGTTGATTTTTTAAAGATGTTTTAGGCCTAATTTTTTAGCGAACAGAATGCTTTTCACTTTTAAATTGTTTTTTGAAAATGTTTTTTAAATGAAATGCTCACTTTTCCTAGAAACGTCGTGTCGCCGTAATTTTCCTTGTTTTCCGTCGATTTTGTGCTGAAAATGGAACTTTACATGAAATATTGTTGATTTTTATCAATAAAAAAGCATAAATTAACGCTAAATAACAACATTTTCGATATAAAACAGCGAAAAAATGGAAAAAATCGGCATAAAATTAAATAAAAATAGAAGGAAAAAATTAATCTCGTAAACCCACACGTGCGGCACGGTTTCGTGGGCGGGGCGTCTCTGGCGGGAAAATCTTGCGTTTGAAATCTCACATATAGGCATCCAATGGATTTGCGGATTTTAAAAATTAATATAAAATCAGGGAAATTTTTTAAATTTTTTTCACATCGATATTCGGTATCAGGAGCACAATTAGAGTCAGAAACGTATATTTCCCCACAAACTCTACTCCCCCTTTAATTTGAAAACGGTATTTTCCTTCATTAAAAAATCCATTGGCTTTCTTCCCTTTTGCATAGTTACATCGATTTCAAAGGCAATAGAAACATTTTCCCGGGTACTGGGAAGTTTCGCATCATTTTCAAATCTGACAAAGACTCTGAGCAAATTTAGAAGTCTGTATATAAAAATAGACTTCGCCGTTTGTTGCTTTTCCTAGTATGTTTTCAGCCTAAGATTCTATTCGTGATTACTCCTTGTTTTCTACGTATTCTATACTATCAATTGGATTACAGTTAGAGTTTTGAGTTGTCATTCTCTGAAGCATCTAGGTGTTTTTTTTTTCATTTTCAACTTAATTTCAAAGCAAATACTCGAATTTCTAGAAAAAGACAAAAACAACTTGAAACTAAGTTTTAAGAAAAAAAGAATCAGAAATCTTTTGGAAAACCGAGTGAGAAGATAATTGTAGGGCATTCATGTAGGCATACAACTATCTAACCGCCTGCCTGCAGGTATGCAAAAAAATTGCTTTGGAAGGTACCTACATTGAGGTGAAAAAGTTATAACTTGTCCTAAGCGAATGCATTGTCAGATATTAAACCCTGAGTGACTACTTTTGAAATTGAACAATTTTTAATACTACTCTACAGCGTGTTTTATTGCAAAAATGTCGAATTTCAAAATAGAAACCTTCTCTTTTTCATAATCTTCGATGTTTCCAGAGATTTTTGGTGTAAAAACAAATGAAATCGGATATGTGTGTTGTTAAACAAGAAGACAAAGGTATTATTAGTCAATCCACGTTTTCCTTTCATTTTTGAATTCTGAAATCTTGAGTGAATCCAATAAAACTGCATAAAACATCTAGAAAAATCAGATAAGAGGAAAAGGATTAAAATGAACTCTTTTCCGACAAACTGGGTGTCTCGAAAAAAAAGAGGAAATAACAACGAATTTAAAGACGACAATTTGTTTTTCCCTAGTTTCTTTGGAGTTCGGAGATGATTCGATAAAATAAATCTGAAAGAATATAAAACTAAAAATGTTTTTTGGGAACATTGAACGTTTAATATTACAGAAGAAAAAGAGTAGAATAGAAAAATTTTTTTCTAGACATTTTCGTATTACTTACCATTTGTGAAATAAATTATCTTGTCCATCCAAAAAATTCAAGGGAAATCTAACAAAAAAGGAGGTTAAGCTCATTTTTTGTTTTAAAGTGAAACCTAATTTATTTAGTAGAAGAGCGTGTAAATAGGTTTCTACAAAAATGTAACGACAGAGGATATGTTTTAACTGGAAAAATCAATCTGAAAATGCATCACCTTACTTTCCACTCTTTCGGGGCTCGTAATTTTTTTCCAAGCGTTTTACAAACATTGGAAAAGTTTTTAGGATGATTTTTTTCTAAACTGTAACCGATCAAAAACTTCAGATATTTTTGAAATGTTAAAACTTTCTGAAATCATTTTCAGATCGACACCAACAAAAACGCATGGTGTCAAACTAGTTTTTGAGGTGAATTTTTTGCATTTTTAAGTTCTCAAATCTCTACTAATTCAAAAAGCAGGAAATATAAATATTGAAATCTCATAAGTTGGAAGGCAAATTTCTTTGGAACTTCTCAAGTAAATTTGGCCTTTGCTGTTTCTCAGCTCATGATCAGCAGAAAAAAACGTTTCGACTCCTTTTAATTTAATGAGAAAAGTATAGAAATTTTGCATTCTCCGAAAAAGAAAAACGGAACTTTTATTTTCTTGCAAAAGGAAACGAGGAAATTCTTTTAAGCGAGGTGTTTTCACGGACTTTAAGGGTACAAAAATCGCCATAGTGAAAGTTCAAGTTGAGCTTTATTTTCTGGAAACACCTCAAGACCAATTTTTTAAAAATTTTCGAGGGGGCATTGTACTCAAAAAAAGGGAAGAACTGAAGAGCCAATGGGCGGTGAAAATGACGAGTACCACACTTACATACACAAGGCCATAAATCTAATTGTAAAAAATATATATGTGAGTTGAAGAAGAAAAAGAAGAGATGAATAGAGAAAAGAGAAGAAACAATAAGTGAAAGAAAAATAACGAATTATTAAAGAAGCACACACTTACTGACACAGATTATATTGGGTTTAAGGGGGTCACTAATATTTCTGAGAAGACGCAATCATTCTGTAGATTTTGGTTGGAAACTGAGAGGAAATTTGATGTAAACTTTGTTTGTTCAATATTTTCAACATTGTGCCAGATACAAAAATACCACTAAGATTTGAAAACAGTTGGTTGCGGGGCGCCTCTCAATCGCCTTTCTCAGGCCCTTCTGAGACTTTACCCGGGAGTTATGGTAGAAATCCCACGTAGAAAATTCTCCACCACCTATATTCAAGTGTCTCGGGGCGCCTCTATTCTGCCTCTACACACGCCTTTCTCGTGCCATACTGGTATTTAGTCTTCGATATGCATATTTTTATTACCCCTCTCTCCTTTTCGGAGGCGTTTACAGGGCGAAGGAAGGGAAGGCGGACGAGCTTCTTGGAGGAATTGAAATGCTGTACATTCCGAAGATTGATTATTTTTGTAGAATCCCACAACATTGACTATAAAGCTACACAATCACTCATCCTAACAAAATATACATTTTTATTTCCAAAAAAACAGGAAACCGAGATATATGTCACGTTCCTTATTCGTCACTTTTTCTTCATTTTTTTCAGTTGCTGTCAATAAAGCACGAAGAAGCCGAGAATGCCCTTGAGATTTGCAGAAGGCGGCAAAGCTCTTCCGCGTACTAACTAAACTAATTACCACGCCTTTTTCCCCCATCAGTTCGTCCCTTTTTTATCGGGAGTTCCTCAAAATCTGATTTACAAAGAAAAAATAAATAAACAAGCTAGGGCCTCCGGCAATTTGAGACTACGTCACTTTGAGTTAAGGGGATGTTCTGTTCTTATTACAAGATCAAAATGTACACTGCGTTTCTACCTTTTTTGAACTTTTGCACTTGAATGCTACGGGCTGCCAATAGGACGGGCGAAGGGAGTAGTAGTAGTAAAGGAAGTTGTATAGGAATTATGATAGTTGATTATTAAAATATAGTAAACCAGCCGCTGACCGCGCCTACGGCGCGGCCAACGACTGGCAACATTTGAAATGTTTGACACAATCATTAAAAAATGTCTTATGAAAAAATAATGAAACTTTCACATCTTCCCAAATGTTCCCGACTCTAAGCAAGAAACTATCAAAATATCTTGACATTATCCTCACCAATTCCCAAGCCAATACATTTTCAAAAACTTAAAACGCAATTTTCCACCAAACTCCAATAATCCTACAATAATCCTACAGCACCCCAACAGTACCACTACAGTACCTTGACACTATTCCCTACCAACTCCCGAGCCAGCACTTCTTGAAAACGTTTTAAACTCAAAATTTCCTAAACTACAGTAACCCTACCGTGTATCTACAGTACTCCTACAGTACTACTACAGTACCTTGACATTATCCCCCAGCAACTCCCAACCCAAAACCTCTTCTGTAGACAAAAACTCAATTTTTCCCAAACTACAGTAACCCTACCGTATGCCTACAGTTCTCCTACAATACTACTACAGTACCTTGACATTCTCCCCCCACCCACTCCCAACCCAATACCTCTTCTGTAGACAAAAACCCAATTTTTCCCAAACTACAGTAACCCTACCGTATACCTACAGTACTCCTACAGTACTACTACAGTACCTTGACATTATCCCTCACCAACTCTTAACCCAATATCTCTTCCAACTACAGAAAAGAGAGTTGAAAGATCAAAGATCAAACTACAAACTACAAACGGACGGAAGGACACGCGCTTTATATATAGTAAATGATTGCAAGAGTTTTTCTAGAGTTAACATTTTCTAGAGTTAGGCACTCTTCGAGTTAGATATTCCACCCAGGAGTGACTTTTAAACGTTCATTTTATTTCTGATTTTTGTAGCAGGCTACTGACTCTGTGACCAGGGCTGTCGTCGAAAAATTTCTGCATTTGTTAGGTTTTGTTTTTAAGGTTTTTAGAAGCTGTCGTAAATTTAAAAAATTAAAATGTCGGAAAACTGAATGAGAGAAAAGTAACTTTTAATGAAAAGTATAAAATTTCACCCAAAAGTGGATAAACTGTATGAGATTGTCTGAATTATTCACAATGACGAATTAATAAACAAAAAATGAAGAAGGTCAAAAACTAACAATTCCGAAAACTTCAGCCCTCGGGCATTTTCCATAAAGTTGACTGAAAAATGCAAGCTTTATCCGCTTAGCTGTGAAAACCGACAAAAGATAAATCTCTGTAAAATATTACAAAAAAAAACAGACGAATGAAGTTGCGCATTTTCTTGAAAGAAAAAAAGATTCTCAAGTCAGATGATTGTGTTGTGTGGAGCAAGAAAAAAAGAGAAGACGATGAGGGAAAAGGAAGAAGAGATTCCGAAGAGTTGATTGAATCATTCGAAAAAGGGGCACTGACTAACTCTGTCAGAAAAAATAGGAAATTTCTAAAATCGGACGAACACTTGACCTTGTCTAGTTTGGTACCAATTTAACGAGTTTTTGGTGTTTTCTAACGGAAATCATGGTCTCATCACGAACAAAATATGTTTAACAGGCTGCGCAAAAATGTGAGCGTCTTTCAGTTGTACAGTAACCCACCCAATTTGACAATGTTTTTGTTCGCTGCAATTTCATCCAAGTTGAGCGCACAGACACGCGGACACCGAGATAGAAAAAGTAAACAGAAGCCAAAAAATAACAGGATCTAAATATAGACTATCCTTATCTTGGCTTCATCTATTTGAACCAAAAAGCATTAGAAATTTATAAAAGTTGATAACATCCTTTCAGGATTCACCATCCGTTCGGCCCATTCTTTTACATTTTGTCAGAAAAAGGACCTACACTTTGTAGAGAATATGTTCTTAAGTATGTAATTCCTTATTCTGTATGACATGGTAGATAGTTCACTTCTAGTTTGCAGAATTGAAAATAGAAATCATAGACAACAAGAATAGGCAGTTCCCTCGAGAGACTATTAACTTCCTCTATGTAGATTTCAATTTATGCATCTGTTTTTTTTGCCTCCAATTCATGACCTATTTATTTATTGGTTGTTTTTTTCCTAGAAGAAAATGTATTCTAAGAACAAATCAAAGCAAAGAAAAACTGCCAATAAATTTGAAATATAAATTCTCGGACTTTAAGAAATAAATATTTTCGTATAAATAAAAAAACTTTATTTCCTTGACGCACATTTTGAAAAAAGTTTTTGACAAATTAATCTCGTCTAGGGGGAAATTGAACCGAACGTCAAACAATGGAAACAAAATGGGGAAAAACAAGACAATTTTCTTGGCATTTTTGAGGCCCTTGGAGCATTGAGGGTTGGGAATTTTCAAGTTTTGGAAAACAATGAATGAACTTTGCGGAAAATTACTGGAGAATAATTTATCAGCTACCGTACCCGCGAAATTTGAAAAACCAAATAGCTCAAAAATATGTTTTTTCAAAACTGATTTCTTAAAGATATTGGAAATGAAGGACGTAAACTTCGTTGTGAAACATAAAGTGGGTTATCAATGTATTTTTGATCTTCCCTGCAAACATTTCTTTTTTTGTTTCATTTTTTCAGAATAGCTTTTGGAAAAATTACGAAGGAGATTAGGATGGGATTTGAGGGAAAAAATAAACACTTTCGGAAAATGATAAAGATTTAATCGGAAATGGAAATATGTAGAAAGATGAAAATGAACGTAAAGAAATGATGTATGTTTTTTTTAAGTTTAAAATGACGATTCTAAGAGGAATTAGGGTTAAGGAACACTCATCGTATTAAAACCTACTGGCCATTGAACAAACCTGTTTTTGAAGTCAATAATTTAAAATTGGGTTTTCAAAAATTCCAGAAATCATGTGCAACCCGATCATGAATAAAACAGAGTCTCGAGCAATTTTTAAAATGAAAGCTGTGATTGCACCTTTAAAAGTACAGTACCCCGTTCTCACAACTTTCTTCAATTTTCCACTTTTTCGGATGATTATTTTGTGGAAATTTGATACAACATGGATCATATGAAAAATGAAAATAATTTTTTTAAGTATAGTTAGAAAATATGGAAAAAACGGAAAAAATGGGGAAATGATTACTGTACTTGTTAAAGGCGCACACCTCTTCGAACTTTCTCTAAATAAAAATGATTCGGCATGAGCAGGTACAGTATTTTTGTAGGAAAATTGTAAAATTATAGAACATGAAAGATTGAGTATAATAAATTATTCCAACAAATATCAATTGACCAAAAAATTAAATCGAGGAGCAAAGAGCACAAAAACAAGTAAAGTAAAATACAAACAAAAGCAACGACAAGAAATATTCGTTGTCTCTATTTTATTCTCGTCAAGGCTCATGTCTACCATTTTTTTCGGACAAAGCAGTGCTCCAAAAGCGTGCACAAAAATACTCTTTTTTGGTCTTCATCTCAATTGAATTGGTCATCCGGAGTAAAAGAGAATTGGGGGAGATAAATGCGGAAAAAAAGAGAGAAAAAGGGAACAAAAACTAAAAAGAATGAGGATAAAAACCACTTGGCAACATTTATGGAAGGGGGTGGAATGACAGAAAAAATAATGTTTCGGAGATATTTTGAGAGAGAAAAATGATTGGAATTTGATTTATGAGTTTCCCGACAACATTAGTCTCCCAATGGAACTAAATGTTGCACTTTTCTAGTCCCACCACGATTTACTTCATTTTTATACTATGCAATTGTAATTTTATATTTTGTAACTGTGCTTTGGAGGTTTTCACTGAAAAAGGTACGAAAAAGGTATGAATACACGAACGAATAATTTTTAACCGCAAAAAGGCATGTGCCTTCAAATATGACAGTAAACCACGTCCTGTTTTTGCCGATTTTTTGTGGTCAAATGAGCAATTATTGAGAGAAAAACATGTGGAAAATATAGGAATGGGTTACTGTAGTTTTGAAACTCAATTTGAAAACATTTTTGTCCGCTGCAAGTTGAGACACGCGAACACGTAGATATGAATAGTAAGTTGAAGCCAAATAACATGATCTAAATATAAGCCATCCTTATCTTGGCTTCATCTATTTGAACCGAAAAGCATTATAAATTTATAAAAGTTGATAAGATCCTTGTCAGTATTCACTATGATTCAACCGCCAGACAAACTTATAAAAATCAAGGCCGAATGGTCTAGACCCTAGCTAGTGGTATGACTAGCTAGTGGTATGATTCTCGCTTTGGGTGCGAGAGGTCCCGGGTTCAATCTCCGGTTCGGCCCATTCTTTTTTCGGGGGGTGAATGAAAAAACTTTTTTATTTGTATCAAACATCATGGGAAAGCATTAAATTTACTAATAATGGTAAACAAAACAAAAACTTCTAGTTCCGAAAAAGGTGACGTCGAAACGAAAATGACGAAGGTGGCGATAAAAAGCTGCTGCTCGACGAGCAAAAGTGAGCACCCACACACACGAGCCGCCCCGTAATTGCTCAAAAGTCTCGCGGATCCTAACGAATTCCGTGAGAGGCAAATTTACGGAACTCAATGCATAATCCATCCGATTTCCATATCCACTGAGGCATTCTTGTGGGGAAAAAAGAATAAATGTATAAATTTATATGAGAAAAATAAAGGAACACAAGAAAAAAATTAAAGCTAGTGGTTTCAAAAAAACGATTGCTAAGCATTGATACTTTTTTTTATAATCTTCAGGATACGAAATAAAATATATAACAGCGGGAAAATTGGTAGATCGACTGAACATTAGAGTAAATAAATTGGCAGAACATTAGAGTAAATATATTGGCAGAAAATTAGAGTAAATATATTGGCAGAACATTAGAGTAAATAAATTGGCAGAACATTAGAGTAAATAAATTGGCAGAACATTAGAGTAAATAAATTGGCAGAACATTAGAGTAAATATATTGGCAGAACATTAGAGTAAATATATTGGCAGAACATTAGAGTAAATATATTGGCAGAACATTAGAGTAAATATATTGGCAGAACATTAGAGTAAATATATTGGCAGAACATTAGAGTAAATATATTGGCAGAACATTAGAGTAAATATATTGGCAGAACATTAGAGTAAATATATTGGCAGAACATTAGAGTAAATAAATTGGCAGAACATTAGAGTAAATATATTGGCAGAACATTAGAGTAAATATATTGGCAGAACATTAGAGTAAATATATTGGCAGAACATTAGAGTAAATAAATTGGCAGAACATTAGAGTAAATAAATTGGCAGAAAATTAGAGTAAATAAATTGGCAGAAAATTAGAGTAAATAAATTGGCAGAAAATTAGAGTAAATAAATTGGCAGAAAATTAGAGTAAATAAATTGGCAGAACATTAGAGTAAATATATTGGCAGAACATTAGAGTAAATATATTGGCAGAACATTAGAGTAAATAAATTGGCAGAACATTAGAGTAAATAAACTGGCAGAACATTAGAGTAAATAAATTGGCAGAACATTAGAGTAAATATATTGGCAGAACATTAGAGTAAATAAATTGGCAGAACATTAGAGTAAATAAACTGGCAGAAAATTAGAGTAAATAAATTGGCAGAACATTAGAGTAAATAAATTGGCAGAACATTAGAGTAAATAAATTGGCAGAACATTAGAGTAAATATATTGGCAGAAAATTAGAGTAAATATATTGGCAGAACATTAGAGTAAATAAATTGGCAGAACATTAGAGTAAATAAATTGGCAGAAAATTAGAGTAAATAAATTGGCAGAACATTAGAGTAAATATATTGGCAGAACATTAGAGTAAATATATTGGCAGAACATTAGAGTAAATAAATTGGCAGAACATTAGAGTAAATATATTGGCAGAACATTAGAGTAAATATATTGGCAGAACATTAGAGTAAATATATTGGCAGAACATTAGAGTAAATATATTGGCAGAACATTAGAGTAAATATATTGGCAGAACATTAGAGTAAATATATTGGCAGAACATTAGAGTAAATAAATTGGCAGAACATTAGAGTAAATAAATTGGCAGAACATTAGAGTAAATATATTGGCAGAACATTAGAGTAAATAAATTGGCAGAACATTAGAGTAAATAAACTGGCAGAACATTAGAGTAAATAAATTGGCAGAACATTAGAGTAAATATATTGGCAGAACATTAGAGTAAATAAATTGGCAGAACATTAGAGTAAATAAACTGGCAGAACATTAGAGTAAATAAATTGGCAGAACATTAGAGTAAATAAATTGGCAGAACATTAGAGTAAATATATTGGCAGAAAATTAGAGTAAATATATTGGCAGAACATTAGAGTAAATATATTGGCAGAAAATTAGAGTAAATAAATTGGCAGAACATTAGAGTAAATATATTGGCAGAAAATTAGAGTAAATAAATTGGCAGAACATTAGAGTAAATATATTGGCAGAACATTAGAGTAAATATATTGGCAGAACATTAGAGTAAATATATTGGCAGAAAATTAGAGTAAATAAATTGGCAGAACATTAGAGTAAATATATTGGCAGAAAATTAGAGTAAATAAATTGGCAGAACATTAGAGTAAATAAATTGGCAGAACATTAGAGTAAATATATTGGCAGAACATTAGAGTAAATAAATTGGCAGAACATTAGAGTAAATATATTGGCAGAACATTAGAGTAAATAAATTGGCAGAACATTAGAGTAAATAAATTGGCAGAACATTAGAGTAAATATATTGGCAGAACATTAGAGTAAATATATTGGCAGAACATTAGAGTAAATAAATTGGCAGAACATTAGAGTAAATAAACTGGCAGAACATTAGAGTAAATAAATTGGCAGAACATTAGAGTAAATAAATTGGCAGAAAATTAGAGTAAATAAATTGGCAGAAAATTAGAGTATATAAATTGGCAGAACATTAGAGTAAATAAATTGGCAGAAAATTAGAGTAAATATATTGGCAGAAAATTAGAGTAAATATATTGGCAGAACATTAGAGTAAATAAATTGGCAGAACATTAGAGTAAATAAATTGGCAGAAAATTAGAGTAAATAAATTGGCAGAACATTAGAGTAAATATATTGGCAGAACATTAGAGTAAATATATTGGCAGAACATTAGAGTAAATAAATTGGCAGAAAATTAGAGTAAATATATTGGCAGAAAATTAGAGTAAATAAATTGGCAGAACATTAGAGTAAATAAATTGGCAGAACATTAGAGTAAATAAATTGGCAGAAAATTAGAGTAAATAAATTGGCAGAACATTAGAGTAAATATATTGGCAGAACATTAGAAAACAGTTCCGTTCGCTGCAAGTTGAGACACGCGAGCACGTAGATATGAACAGTAAGCCGAAGCGAAATAAAACAATCTAAATATAGATCATTCTCATCTTGGCTTCATCTATTTGAACCGAGAAGCATTAGAAATTTATGAAAGTTGATAAGAATCTTTTCAGGAATCACTATCAGTCAAACGCCAGATCTACTTATAAAAATCACGGCCGAATGGTCTAGTGGTACACACACACACAAACCACCCCGTAATTGTTTAAAAGTCTCGTGGATCCTAACAATTCCGTGAGAGGCAAATTTACGGAACTCAATGCATAATCCAGCCGATTTCCATCTCCACTGACATGAGGCATTCTCTTGGGGGAAAAATAATAAATGTAAAAATTTATATGAGAAAAAGAATGGAACACAAGAAAAACAAATATTTTAAAGCTATTTAGTGGTTATAGAAAAACTATTGCTAAACATTGATACTTTTTTGTTATAATCTTCAGGATACGAAATAAAATATATAACAGCGGGAAAATTGGGAGATCGACTCGTAAAGTTGTGATTCCATTTTTTGCTTGTTTTGGGGAAACTCTGATATCAGATGTAACTGGCAATTATTGAACGAATCAAATAAGGGGTTGAGAGTTTTTTGCAATAAAACACAAAAGGGAATTGAATGAGGAAAGGAATGTGGAATAAACAATAAACAGAAGAATTCAGTTGTCTAGATAATTCGAACAGATATGACCGAATTACGAAGTTTCTGACCATCGAGATCCATTGAGGCACGGCGAGCGTTCTGAAAAAAATAGAACTTTAAGAAATACCTCACCTAAAGGAACTATCAATGGGGATTTCCATTTTAATATTTTTTATTCCAAACTACAAATAAAAATCCTTTTCGTAATCGAAAAATTTTGATTGTTGATAGAACTTTATATTAAGGGCTATATTTTTACTTCAAAGAAATTGAGAAAAAAAACATCCAGGCTCTTGTACCTTATTAGGTTACAAAAATGTATTGACAAGACCTTAAATTTGCAAAAAAGTTGAATTTTTTCTAATTTGAGAATTATTATCATTTTTCTTCTGTAGTAGCTCAGTGAGGATCGGGGATTAATTTTCCAATAGTTTTTCCAAAAATTAACTCGAATTTATTTTTAAATGTTCAAATTAACGCTCTAATATTACAAAATTTTTCGTTTTTTTGTTGCTTTCAAAAAATAAATTTGGGAACCAGGCCTGGCTGGGATAATTTTTTAATATTTTTAAAAGTGAAATCTGTATTGACCGAAGTCCAGATCCTTTTGAAGATTTTTACAAGAGTATAATATAATATCGCCTTTCCGACAATTTTTTATTTGAACATTTAAATATTCTTACCTCCTGATTTTGACACGCCAGCATACATTCTCCAGTCATTACACCATCATCTCCTCGTCGTATCCGAATGGAATTACGATCCGGTTCATAATCATTGAAAAACTCAACCTGGAAATATTATTTTTAAATTAAAATCTCATTTATTAACAAAAAACCAACCACATCTTCTAACGTAACATCTTTCGGGAACCCATTACACGATAATACAGTTCCACGTGGACCAATTGATTTGATCAGTTCCATAAGTTCAGATTGTGATGGTTGAGAATCATCACCACGTGAACCTCCTTGGAATCCACCTCGACCTCCACCGCGTCCACGATATCCTCCTCTAAATCCTCCACGGAATCCACCATCATTTCCCTGATTTCCTCTGAATTGCCCTTGTTGCTCTGGCGGACCATTGTTAAAGTTGTTGGGACCATTTTGATAGAAATTTTGAGGTCCTCCTCCTCCTCCATGACCTCCTCTTCCCATCATTCCACCTCTCGATTGTGAGAAATTATTTCCTCCACGTGGCACAAATCCACCTCGCATCGGAGCTCCATTGAATCCATTTGGTGGAGGTACATTCATTCCATTTTGTTGGCCTGATGGAAGAGGTGCAGTACCATTTAGAGGAGGCATTGGTCCAGAACCACGAGTTGCAGCTGGAGCATTGAAGAAAGATGGGGGATTGGCTTTTTCAGCTACTTCATGTTGGAGCTGAAATTAATTGAACACATTTTTTCGTTTTCTAGTAAATCGTTTTCTTAATTTTTTTTAAATTTTAGTTTTAATTTATTTTAGAACTAGGACTAGGAAGATTAAATTTTGAGAATGCGTAGCATATCTCGTGGCGAAAACTACAGTAATTCTTAAAATTAATACTGTATAATTGATTTCGATTTACGAATTGTGACAATGATATTTAATTTTCCTCCAATTTTTCGATTTCAATAAATGACTAAAACAACGTTACATCGGACCAGTGCTACAGTAATAATTTAAAGGATTACTGTAGTTTCCGCTACGAGATATTTTGTGCGTCAGATATGTTGCGCAATACGCATTTTTAGAATTTAGTATTCCATAATAAATTCAACTTACTCTTGCTTCTTCGTTCATTTGACGTTTTCCTTCTCCATAAACATCTTCTATTTTCAAAATCTCATCGGCCTTTGCATTGTCAATATAACGCAATCGAAGAGTTCTCCCGGTACAAAGAGTACGAATACCGAATGATCTTTTCATTAAACTTTCACTTGAAAACTCTGCAACCCATCGATCTGAAGCATTTCCATCCGAGTAGAATGTTCTGGTTAGTTTGGCAGGGCGAACCTTTTCAGAAAACCATCTGTAATTTTATCAATCATTTCATTTTATTCATCTAAAAAAACAGATTTTTGAAGATAAGATTTTAAAGTTGTATATGAATACTATAAGAAAAACTACAAAAATTATTCGATTTTCAAATTGGATCATAAAATTCGTAGAAAATTTGTTTTGATGACTTCCAAAATTAGGTGTTTTGATCATAAATTTTTGTTAAAGTTTTCATATATAATTTGGTCATAAAAAACAATTAGAATCAGTTTGTAAGAATTTTTCAATTAGAAATTTTTCTTCGAACATTCTAGTTTTTCGGCAAAAAAAATTATATTTTTGGAAAAAATAAACTTACTCAAGAAGTTCTTCATCTTTCATTCGAAATGGAACATTAGTGACTTGAACACACCATCTAGTTGGATCAGTATGTTCTTCCCGTCTACGTGGACTTCTTGATCTTCTTCTTCTTCTCGGTGGACTTCTACTTCTTGATCTATCTCGATTATCTCTTCTCAGTGGGCTCCTTCGGGGACTTCTTATCGGACTTGTATTCTCCCAACGGCTTCTTCTCGACTTCTTATCATCATCTTCATGACTTCTTTGTTCTTTTGAAGGAACCATTGATACTGATGGAATCGGAATTCCATCAATTGCCGTATCAAATGATTTTTTATCAGATTGTTGGATTTTGATTCCTTGTTCACCATTCCGCCTCATCATTGTTGCATAATCAGCAATTGAATCCAATCGAATAATAGTATGCATATGAATTCCTCCTGGTCCAAATACAGTTTTTACAGAAGATAAAGTGAGCGGAGCAGTTGGATGAATAAATGCTTCGAGAGCAGCTGGACGGAGTAAATCAGTTGGAAGACGAGTCAATTCGATATAGAACTTTTCAACAGCTGCTGCACCCATTGGCTTGTTAACTGGAGGTACAATCGGTGTCATGACTGGAGCTTGAAAAACTGGAAGTGCTCCACCAGCTCCTCCTGGAAAATTTTGTGGTGGAGGTCTGACCATAGCTGCCGGCGGTGCAATCGGACGTCCCATGTTATTCTGAATTACTGGTGGAGGAACTCCTGCCTGGAACGGTGGTGGTCCATTTCTTCCTAGATTCCCTGGGGGTCCAGTTTGAAATGGCCTATTAACATCATCTGATGGTCCATTTGTGAATGGTGCAGGAGCATTTTGAAATGGTGCTTGTGGAGTTGGCATCAGAGTTTTCCGGCCAGTTTGTGGTGGTGCTGCACGGTTTTCGGACAAATCAGTTGATTGAGCATTACGAGGTGGAAATTGATTGAATTTGTTGCCTCCGTTGAAATCATTGTTGAATTCAGGTGCTTTGTAGTTATTTTTGTATTTATTTGAAGAGTATGCATTATTATAATTTCCCTTGAAGTCGTTTCTCGGCGGCCTGAAAATTGTTCCAATTTTGACTTTAGTTAATATATTTTTAAAATCATATTGTACATGTTTTTTTCAAACAATTCAATAACTGTGCGGATCAGGGCTGTGCAAATTTTTGCAGTATTTTTTGTAATTTGTTTAGAATGTGGAATACGGTCAATTGGGATTATTATTTAAAATACTTCATATAGGCTAATATACCAAAATAAAACTAAAGAAAGGAATAGTGAAAGACACGATTTTTGTTTTCTAGTTTTGGTATTTGAATAAACTAGAATACTATAAATAAAGATCCTCATTTACCATACTCCACATTCAAATATTATTATTTCTAATTTTGTTCAGAAATAAATGAAGATTTAATTTTTTTTAAGTTTTGGGAACTCTAAAATTAAATTTTGATAGTTTCAATCACTTCACAGGAAACTTTTCAAATAAATTTTTATCCTTACTGATTGAATGACGTGTCTCTCCATGAATCTCCACCCTGAACTCTTTCATTTCCAGATCCTTGAATGTGATTTTCCCTAGATGAAACATCGTTATTATTTCCCAATTTGTTTCCGAATTGTTTTTCGGGTGGAAATTGTGGAATCGGGTGAGGTGGTGGAGGATTATTGACAGGCGGGAGTGATCTCGTGTTGGATAGATCTGCTGGTTTTGATGGTGGAGGACCTGATCCATATCGATTGATTTGTGGAGGTGGTTGCTGTTGGAACTTGTAACCACCGTAATCACCTCCGAATGGATCTTTCAATTTTACAGAATTTTCCTGATGGTTCTGAACATTAATTTTTAAAACTCCCGTGCTTTTTTTTTTTTGAAAACTAGTACCTGTGAAATTTCTTGACGGTTACTGTAACTATTCTGATTATTGAAACTTGTGCGTGTGGCATTCGAGTTTTGTGGTGGATACGATGCTTCATATCCTGCTTTTGCTGCATAGGGATTTCCAGCCGTTTGAGAATTCCAATTTTGTTCTTGCGCCGGCGTTGGTTGTGATGGAACCGGCGGAACATATTCTTTGTATACTGGAGAAGTATATGTGTTATTTTTTCGCGCCGCGATTACAGAGTTCTGTTCTGATTTGGAGGAGAGAAATAATCGAACCTGAAAATATTTTGTTGGGAAAACGTTATAATTATTTCCATATAAGAATGACTCGAGCATAGTCGTTCCTGATACTGATCCATTTTTACATTTTTTTTTTAACCCCAACTGACTGTCAACTTGAGAGGTACATATTCAAAATTAAACGAAAATTTTGCCAGACATGACGATTTAAAATTTTCAATTTGAGTTCAAAAATTAACTGCTTCGGGGAGAAGAAAGCCTAGTGATAATTTTGGATTTCTCCCATTTATTCAGTACGTTTGGCAATGTTTTTTGTAAAATGACGATTCCAGGTTTCGGCACGATCGAAATAATTTTAGATGAAGTGAGGGCAGAAGAGCGTGCACCTTTTCGAGGAATGTTATGACTTGATTATTTTTTAGCGCGGTGGAAAGTGAGGAGAAGAGGAAAAATCAAATAAAATTGAAAAAAAAACTGGGAAGTGATTTCTACAGTACCCCTTAAAGGCACACACCCTCTTGTGTGATGTTTGATATGAACGATGTTTCAATCGTGCTGAGACCTTCAAATGTGGATTCATGCATCAAAAACTTGAATATTTTCCCAATGACATTTTTTTTAAAACTAGTCACAATGAAAGTTCAATAAGCTGCCTAATCCATTCTGATGAAAATGTGCTTTCAGTAAATAATACTTATTATGTTCAGAAAATAACTTTTTGAAAAATTACTTCGAAGTATTTCAACCAGAAAACAACAAGTTTTTATAAAACGCTGAAAATTGTTTGATTTTCAGAACTTAAATAAATTTTTTGAAGCGTCAATAACTAGTGTAATAAAAATTAGGATATATGCAGAGATTGAAAATAATGCAGTATTCTGACGCCTAGTTGTTCACAGATCATCTGTGATTTTTAAGTTCGCATAACCCAGTTCAGAGTGGAGAGCAAATGCGGTGGAAAAGAAGATCAAAGCCTATAAATATCATATAATTCCTAATTTTTCTGGTGTTGAAAGGTGATTGGAACATATTTTATACAAATTCAGTTTGGTTATCTCGTTACGAAGTCTACAGTAACTTTGGAAATGCTACCGTAACCTCAGCGTCTATTTTTGACGTTACGGCAGTAATTTACAGTTACTGTAGACTTCGCTACGAGATATTTATTGAGTCAAATATTCTGCACACTTTCATTTTTCGATGTGGTAATTCAAAATAGAGGTTCAACATTACATTCGCTGCAACCCATAAAAGTTACATGCACCTAAAATGTTGTTGTTTAGGATGGATTCGAAAAGTTTGAACTTGATGCCGCTTTTGAGATTGTTATTTTCTCCTTGTTGTGAGGTTCATATGTCGAGTGTATCGCGAGATATTTGTCTGTGATTCAGGAGGAAAAAATAAAAGTTTTTCGCTAGTTTTGAAGTTAAAACTGTTATTCAATTTCGAATCTAGCAAAGAACACGAAAATGCTATATGAATTTTCCGTTTCAAGGTTGATATAATTGTTGTTTTACTTTGAAGTAGTTTGTGATGTTATCCAACTATTAGAATTAACTAAAATCATTTTTCATTTTTTGTGATATAAAATGTTATATGCAGATTTGACGAAACACTGTTCATTTTCAACGTAAATGTTGAAAAGGTTTGGAAGTGTATATTTTCCTTATCAGTATTGAAATTTTTCATCCGGAAAGTCGACATTTTTTAGAGGCCTATTGTACGATCGCTAAAAATGGGAAGAACAAAGGATGAATTAGTTTTTCGATACCGAATAGTTTCCAATCTACCAAAATTTTAAAATACTATTGTTAACAATTGTTGAACAGTACTGAATGCCAATAGGCATTCATTTCTGACAATCAAAAAACTGGGTCTGTTTCTGAAAAATCGTATCCACAATGTTCAATTTTCAGCATTTCGCGTGATTACAAAAGCTACAAATACAGTTTTAAAAAAGATTGCTGTTTTCTCGTTCACCGAAAAAGGTCAGCCACAAAATACCCCTTACAATCTTTCATGATTAACAGCAAGCCAGAAAATTGTCAATCTAAATTTGTTTTATTAAATCCATTTAACTATTCTCTTGTGTTCTGTGGAAAATGTTTTCTTTTTCAGAAACCGGCATATAGTCCGAAAAAGTGCATTACTCCATTATCTGCTTTTTGATGAAAATTCGGATTTTCAACTTTAGTATGTACTTCTTCTGTTGGAATTAGTGTACCCTGTTTAACTGTATTTTAGATACATATGGAGAGATGTTATGTGTGACGACAATGATCAGCAATCAGAATCGGAGTCATTCCCGCTGCGTCCGCGTGGTTTAAATTATTTTCCTAATATTCCATTACACAAATTTAATAATAACCAGGAAAGTTCAGAGTCGGAAATAATAATGTCCATCATATAGCTAAATTAAACACAAAACATTTTTAAATGTTCTTCGCTTAATTGGCAACACTTTTCTGCTATTAAGAGCGTTCAAAAAACTAGGTGGCCGCTTTGCATTCACTAGAGAAACATATAACACGTGCAAGCACAGAAATATTTTGATTATTGTAAGACCAGACTGCAATCTTAAGCGTATATCATACACTGGTTCACTAACAAAACAACTATATACTTGTAGAAGAAACTATACAGAGTGGATCAGTTCAGGAAGACGTGGATCGATTTTCTGAATACCCCAACACAAACCTCAGCCCCGTGAATCATCAACCGATCTTTTGTCATTGCAAGCCTCGCATCATCATCGGAAGAAAATCCGACGAAAACTTCTCCCTCGTCTCCGCCAATAATATGCACAGCCCCATCAGGAATTTTCAAACCGGTGAAAAATGTACGGACATCCGAAGCGCCTGCCGTCATCGGCAAATTTTTCAGACGGATTATCACCGACATCCTCGTCAAAAAATGGAGGATATATCAAACTCCTAACTTTAATTAGTTCGCTTCAAATCTGGAATGAAATATCAGCATGAGACAATGAACTAAATTGCAGAAATATAGAATGACAATAAAATTCAGAGAGACGACGGCAGGTGACCATTTTTTGCATATTTTCACCTTGAAAATAGATATACCTTCAGAAACAAATCTTTAGAAAACAAAAAACCTAACTGAAACTATTAAAAATTCGCTGAAAACGTGTAAAAACCGAAAATATTGACTAACGAGAGCAAAAATCGACAAGAAAAAAAGCTGCTACGCAAAGCGTTGCGTGCGCGTCGCGTGTCAGTAAATTCGCTCCACTGCGAATTTAAAAACAGAAAATGGCAAATTATGCAATTAATTGCAATTTTTAATGGATTTTTCAGGTGGAAATCTAAATGAAATGAACGATGAAATTATTGCGATCACTCAATTATGGAACTCTATGCAAACTATCGACTTCAGCGCAATCCTTGAAAAAATCTTCCCGACTTCTCAAAAAGCAACCGAAGAATAAGATCTCTCTGACACCAAAATTTTTGGACAATGTTAGAGAATGGCCGAAGATCTTTGAAGCAGAAATCGAAGCGCAATTTGAAAAAGTAAAAATCTGAATCGGGATCAAAAATATATTATATTTTCAGCTTGATGAGATGATCCGGAACAAAGTAGGATGGAGAGTGATCGAAGAACGTGGGCTCTGCGTTGGGAATCTGATCGTGACTTCAAAATATTACGATTCATATTGTGGAGAGGTAATTACCCTATCTGGTGACGCAATTTTAAGAACGAGATGGCTTAAAGCAGGAACTCCAGTATTGTTGAACAAACTGAATGAAGATGGTCATTTGCAAAAAGTGTCCGATGGGCATGTCGTTGATTGTACTGCTGGAATCGTGAAAGTATGCGCTTACGACGATAAAAATGTGGATTTCTCAACACTCAATTACATTCTCACTCCATCAACAAACAGCGGAGCTCTAAAATTTCTTCAAAGTGTAATTAAGTATGGTGGCTACCGTATACCAGACTTGAAAATATGTATTCAATTTTTCAGGAATCCATCATCATTATCCAGTGATAGTGTCCATTTAGTCAATCTCGCCTATCGATCAATTCCAATGCCCTCTATTCATGGTATTTTCAAAGAAGTTGAATTCTCCTCAATTAAAAGTTTTCAGACAGAAAAATTGGAAATCTTCCGGAAACACTCAATCCAAGTCAGGTAGCAGCAGTTTCAGCAGCAATGAACACACAAAGAAATCTATTATGTATTCAAGGACCACCAGGAACTGGAAAAACTCGTGTGATTGCTGAAATTGTTCATCAACTGATGAAAAAGAAAAAGAAAGTTTTGGTTTGTGCCCCAACACACGTTGCTGTACGGAATGCAATGGATGCAACCACGGGAAGAATGATTGAAGAAATGCCTGAAGAGAAAGCCGAACAGCGTAAGAATTTGTAATTTTTTTTTTCAAATATCTATACTTTCACAAGAATATCCTTGAAAAAGTTAAATTTAACTTCTGTAAAGCCAATATTTAATTGTATGTTGTTTCAGAACTGTGCCTCCTCGCAAACACGAAAGATGAGTTTCAAAACCACAAATCCGCTTCAAAGTTAGAAGAAATCAAAAAGCAACTTGTAAGTGAGTGTTAATCATCCCTATCCTCAATAATTTTAATTTTCAGTCAACAATGAGTACATCCGATCCTCTCTATAAAAAGATGTCATATGAATACTATTTAATTCGAAATTCTATTTTTCGAAGTATCTTCTATCCAAAACTTGCTGTTTTCTCAACATTGGGAACATCTTCAATTCAAAAACTACCGGAGTATCATTGGAATGCAGATGTCATGATTGTTGATGAAGCTGCACAATGTACGGAACCTGCGACTTGGGTGCCAGTATTAACCACACCATCTTGTAAGAAACTCATTCTTGTTGGAGATCAGAAACAGTTGCCTGCCGTTGTTTTATCAGACAAGTGAGTTTTCAAAAATGTCTAGTTGAGTTTGAGGATATCCAAAAATTATTTCAGAGCGATGAAAGGCAACTTCAAGCTTTCCCTGATGGAGAAGCTTGCCGAAGAGTTTTCTTCTAATAATATCAATATTCTACTCAATGAGCAATACCGCATGAACAAAAAGATTATGAATTGGTCGAACGAAGTATTTTATGAAAATCAACTGACAGCACATTCAACCGTTTCTGACATCACTCTACGAGATATTTGTCCAAATCTTCCGGAAGATCACGTATTAAATAATCCGATTATGATGATTAATATGGAAAATGTTAAAGATAGATCCCACGAAGAATTCGAATCACATTCATTCACAAACACTGACGAATTGAATTTGGTAACAGAATATGTCAATCGATTGGTAGTTGACTTGGGAATTAATCCAAAGGCAATCGCTGTAATTTCACCGTATTATGCTCAGGTATCAACTAATCTTCTAATATTCAAGTATTTACAGTGTTTTAGATCGAAAAACTACGACGATCTATCCCCTTCCGAGTCGATGTCAATACAGTTGACGCATTCCAAGGTCACGAACGTCAAGTGGTCATTTTCTGTCTTGTCAGAGATAATGATGAAGGTGGGAAGAAAAATTGTGACGATCTAGTTACTTGAAATTTTCAGGCCAAATTGGATTCTTGAATGAAACTCGCCGATTGAATGTTGCAGTTACTCGAGCAAGAAGACAATTTGTTTTGATTGGAAATGGACGAATGATGAAAGGAAATAAACATCTTTTAAAACTCTACAAGTATGGGTTTTCTTGAATATTTCTGGAACTAATGAATACATATTTTCAGACACCTTCAATCGGAAAAAGTCATCTTCGGACCGTCAATTCTCGAAACCTTCAACGATCTTGAGGAAGCTGCTCTACCAAGATCGGATAAATTTTGATTTTTGGTTGAGCTTAGGTTTTTAGATGATAGTATTCAGTTTCTAACGGATATTCACTTCATGTAACTATTATTGATTTCATATTTTTATGTTTTTGATCTAAAATTGATTAGCGTCTTGATATTTTATGAAACAAATTGATACTGAATTTGAGAAATAAGTAGGAGAGAAGAAGATAGAATCTGATAACAAGACAAACAAAAAGGGCCAATTTTGGCAAAGTTTTGTTTCCGTCGATTTCCTTTTTTGACATGAATCACCGTATTGTTCTTATTTTCTATTGTATTTTTTCGACATTTTCCATATCCCAAGCTGTTTTAAAATGCTATACAGGTTATTCAATTATGAAAGGTAATAAATATAATTTTGGAAGTAATTTTTAATATACTACAGTTTAGGAAGCACAATTGGTACTGAAACAAAAGAATGTGGTAAAGAAACTGACTTTTGTTATAATGGAACTGCCGATATCTCCAGTTTCAGCAAATTTCAAAAAGCTGGGTGTAATACAGTTATTTGTCAGGTAAAGTAGAAAAATCATGAAAAAGAAAATTACAGAATTTTTAGAAGGTGATTTCGGTTTCTTAGGCTTCTTACTTGAGGCTTCCGGTTTCATAACTCGATATGTTTTAGAATAGATATCACCCAATCGCGAAATTTCCTGATTTTTCAGCCAAATTTCCGTATCCGGTCTCGCCACGAATGAAACATATTAAAATTTTATCTGCGCGAGAATGTATTTATGCACCTTTAAAAAAGTACAGTAACCCACCCCTCCAGTTTTTATCATCGGTCACCGAGATTTCGATGTATTATTTTTTAAATTGAATTGTAGTTTCAATTTAGTTTCTCAACCAAAAAATATATAATCGAGAGAAAAATACCTGGAAAACCAGGAAAAATTCGAAATGGGTTACTGTAATTCTTAAAGGTGCACATGATTTTGCGCGACGTCGATCTGAAAATATTTTGCTCGTGGTAGGACATATTACAGTACTTTTATTGAAACGAAGTAGAATTGAGCACCTGGGTAATAGGTTCTTCCAAAACGTTAAGCAATCATTTGAAAATTAGTTTTTTTCAACGGGATCTAATTCAAAAAAAAATGTAGAAAATTGTCTGAAACCTACCTGAAATGCCTAATCTTAAAATTACAGTTTCACGCAAATAAATGTTTCGAGCAAAATGTTTCTGGACAGTTGCTAACTTTTTGCTGTTGTAATACAGATGATTTGTGCAATGGTGGAGCTGTTACGGTAAGATCATGTTTTTTTAATTGATGATGTAATGTGAAATTATCAAAATCGAATATTGTATTTCCAATTCTAGTTGGAAGATATGTTTTATTTCAGGATTCTGGATCTCTATTCGATCGTGGATTATCAGTTCTGAAAGGACTTGTATCTGCTGGAAAGAAATAAGAACAACCCTTGAAACCCATTTTATTTACACGACACAAACACGAATAAATTGATTTTCTTCATTCATCCTCTGAGCATATCCAAAAAGTCCTTTGCTCTCTGCTTCGTTTTCTCGAAGAAACTCATGTTCTGAAAATGGAAATTTTTTGAGAGTCGATATATAAAAGACTTGAAAAAGACTTACTGTCAATTTGGAGTTACATAAATCTCCAGTATTACAGCAACAAAATTGAATTTGAGTTCCGCCAATCGACTGGGTCATGCATTTGTTACGAGCCAACTGAAAGTTTTTTGATGTTACTTGTGATTGAACAAGATTACTCACAATACACCTGGTCGATGAGCATCCACCTTTTTTCACATTATTCAGAGATGTTAAGTCAGCTGTCATATTATAGCAGTAATCATTTGGTGACGGACATGTTTCTTTTGAAGTTCCTGGAAGTGACTCATGAAATGAATTGAGTTTAGATTGATTTGGCTGAGTAGCGACTAGACAGTCCATTCGGGTGAGGTGTGGCCTATTTTGAACACAAATTTACGGTAACCGTTTTTGACACAAGTATTTCTCGTAAAAGCTAAATATGAGCAAAATATTTAAAAAAAAATAAATTGCCCCAGTGCTTCCGGGTACGGTATTTAGCTTATCGTACTTTGCACCAAAAATTTCAATTTTTTGCAAGCGGATAATAGTTAAATTCAGCAATAAATTTTTAGCTTTCTCACTTCACTTTCTATTATTTTCTGTGGAAGTTTTCAGTCAATACTCAAAAAAACACTGTTTTCTTCATTTGCTTCGAAATACTAGGGAAACCCAGATTTTGTTCAATAGCACCAATTCAATTTCATAATAAAAATTTTAAAAAAAATCATACCAACTGATTGAGCTTTCAAATAAGTGAATCCTGTATAGCATTCCAATGAAAATACAGTAACCAGCAACGACAGAAATATCAGGAAACGACAGGAAATCATATCAATCACTGCAAATGTAAATGAATAAAATTTTTAAATGTATTTATTGTAAAATGAATGGGAGAAACGGTGAATGCCAGTGATTCATAACCACTTGACACAACACAAAAGTGATAAACCGAGGGAACATGATACACAGAGAAACGAGAAAATTACTGTGTCTACTAGTCTGGGTCTCGAAGCGAAAGGGAAATATAGTGAAGGAAAGAAACGGTGTTCAAGGGCAAATCTCAGAAAGTTCAGAGATCGTATGTATCACTTAAATAGTCTATTTGAAGATAATTGATTGATTAAATTCACTCGTGAAAAGGGAATGTTCAAGTTGAAAATAGTTCCGTTTACTTTTCAAATTGAGAGAGAAAAAACCTCTCGAGATGCGTCGTTTTATTTACTTTGCAACTCAAAAATTCTATTGAAACTGCACATTGTGAACTTGATCATAGTCAAGCTATTTAAATTCGGTTCAGATTGGTTTAGCGGCTCTGAAAACAAGATAGCTAAATATTCATAACAATAGTAACACAACATTCCGATTGTATATCGTGACAGTTTTGTGCTCTTTTCAAAAACCAACGAAAAAATTCAAAAGAGTTCATATGAATTGATACTTCAAACATTCAAAGTTCTTTTGAGCGACATGACAGCTGTCGGGGATGTGACGTTCGTTTGATTCTCCGCACTCGGAAGCTTTGTCAGTTCAAGTTTCGATGGTTCTTTGGAAACCTTGACTTCTTTTGTTTCCTTCGACTCCTTTGATTCCTTACTGGGCACAACTGGTGGAGCAGGCGGAGCTGGAGGGTGAACAATTGGCGCTTTCAACGAAAATCTGATCTCATGCCGTAGAATTGCGGCAGCATACTGTTTACCAGAAGTACTATCATTTTTCCTGAAACACACTCTAAATCAATTATTCAGAAATTTCAAACAAACTGAGCAGTTTTGTAATCGTCGAGAGTGATCACTTGTGAGACGAGAAGCCCATTGGAAAGTGTGCATTTTGGCCTGAAATTATGAAAATAATCAATGGATACCTTAGGATTAACTCACGTGAAAATGAGATCGAAAAATGGATGAGAAAGAAGTTTTGGACCATGAAGCCTCTCGCGTGGACGATAACGAAGTATTGCACCGAGGAAGTCAGCCCATTCTTGGTTCTCAGTTCCAAGAACCTGAAATAATTGGTTTGGAACTAGAATTAAAAAATGTTTGCTTACCTCTTTCAATCCAATAACTTTAACAGCTGATTGTTGGTCAATCATACTCGAAACTTTCATGTAGTCCAGATCTCTGGCCGATGGAAGTCCGATAGCTTGAACAATTAGTTTCAGCATAATTTTTATGGACGCTCCAGGAAATAAGACTTTCCCTTTCATCATTTCTCCAACACAACATCCAGCACTCCAAACATCAACCATCCAATAGTATTCTTTAGCGTCCAGAAGCAACTCAGGCGGTCTGTAGAATCGTGTCACTTGATACGATGTCGAACTACTGCCACGTAGCACAACCTTCGCACTTCCAAAATCGGCAATTTTCAGAGTTCCTTTGTCAACATCAACAAGTATATTGACTGGTTTGATGTCACGATGAACTATCATATGCTGAAATGGAAAGAAAGTTATAAAAGATTGTTGTGCAGACGGAAAATTGCACAAAAGACTGCCGATATGGCGAGGGCAGGTGAAGAGGCGAATAGGAGGCGCCCCGTCCCGCCTTACCGATTGCAACTTACCGCTTGCAAGTACCGTATCCCTTCAAACAACTGCCACGTGTAAAGTTTCATATCAACTTCCGCGAGACGGGTCTTCTTCAGAATATTTTGCAATGTGTACGGCATGAACCCGAAGACATACGACTCGCAAAACTAAATTTCTAAATTTTGAAATTAGTTAAAAAATTCAATTACAAACCGAGTGTTTCATCTCCAATCCCTCTCCACTTGTGGTGTTCCGTGAGAATGCAAACAGCATCTGAACTATATTTTTATGCGGTTTCCTGCGTAATCCAGATAAGAAAAGTAGCTCGAAGTTTCGGTACGGAGTTTCTAAAAATAGATTGTGGTAAAAATTTTTTCAGACATTTTAACTCATTACTTGGCCAAGTCTTCTTTATTGCAATTTCCTGTTCTGTCCCGGGAGATAAAATTGTTCCTCTGAAAATAAGCGATTGAAATAGCCTCAGATTCACAGTCAAATACCTGTACACATTACTGAAAACTCCCCTCGCATGAAGTCTTAGATTCGCCATTTGCATGCCTACACGCTGTTGAGAGGGAAGTTCATATGCAATCTGAAAATTTCAGTGAAAGCTGAAACTTTTTTATGGTAGAATAAACTCACTTGAAATACAATTCCTTTATTTTCATCCTCGTTCATTTTTCTTATTATTTCCAAACGATTATCCAAAATAAATTCAAATCTGAACTTTTTTCTCTCTTCGGATTATTTTGACGTATTATTTTTAAAGAAATTTCACGTTGAATTTTTCAGTGTTTTCCTACTATACAGAATTCGAGCAATTTTTAAAAATTCCATACCTTTTCCTACCGTACTTCTTTAGTTTGACTACAGTAAACAGGTAGTTACTCTAGACTGACATTATTTATGATTTGCCCAAAGGTTTCTTAATGATTTTTACTAAAACTACAAATACTACAAATATTATAAGCTGTGAACATCCGTAGGTACAAAACCAAAATGCTTTTAAGGCATCCGCAAATTGCCTGAAAAGCGAACGAGCCGATTGATAACTTTTAGTGATAAATAAGGCGACACTGTGATGAACTAAGCGCGCCTTCCAGGCAAGCAGGCAGGCATTTTTGTACATATGAAATCTTGCAATATGGATCAAGTTGTTTTTTTTAATTATGAAATTATTTTTTAACTTCGTGAACTAGAATTTACGCGATTTATTATTTATCCCCCCCTCCTCCCTGTTCAATAAAAAATTTATTTCAAATTTTAATAACATGAGTTTGCATCCGGAGCAAATTCATAATGCAATAAACTGCTGTAAGTTAAACGTGTAGTTGTCTGACATAACATGACTCTTTCAGTGTGTCTTGCTGCCACGGCTACCGTCGCTGGAGCAATGATATCAATGGGATGCACAACTGGGCAACGATCCAACTCAAGAAACAGCAGAAAAAGCTCGAGATCGAACAAGTCGAAAAGATCGCAACGAAGCAAGCGTCGAAGTGCTCAACGGAAGAAGTCGAGTTCGAGACGGAAGAAGAAGTTGAGAAAGGAAAAGAGCAGAAAAAGTCAGAGAAGTAAAAGAAAGAAGCGTGAGAGTGAACGACGTAAAAAGGAACGGTCGAAGAGAATTGCAAGATCTAAAAAATCGATTAAAAGGGATCGAGAGAGGGACAGTGACAGCTCAAGAATCAAGAAAAGTGGATCTAAAAGGAATTTGGAGAAGAGTAATAGAGATGATTCTAAACGAAAGATTTCAAAAGATAAAAATAGTCGTCGTAGTTCTCAAGAGAAAAGTCATAAGTACTCTGAACCACTTTTCATTCCGCCAGTTGATTATGATGATAGAGATCGGTCACTGAAAAAGAAGAAGAGTGTTAGAGACAATAATGAAGAAGGATCAAGACGTTCTAGCTCAAGAGATAAATCAAAAGATATGAAAGAAAAATCGCAGCAAAGCAAGAAGGATAGTTCCAGAAAGAGCAAGAAGCAGCAAAAGTCTGAAAAGAAGAAGAGTGCTGAGCAAGACAATCGTTCTGATCCTGAGGATGATCGCGAAGCTGAAGCCCCGGTTAATAGTTCGAAGAGCAATAGAAAGAAAAGATCAACAGATGAGAAAGTTAGAGAATTGGAGAAGAAGAAGGAGAGCAAAAGAGGATCAAAACGTGAAAGCTCGAAAGACAAGAAAGTCAAAAAGAATGAAGAAGTGCCGAGTAAGAAGTCAAGTAAGATGAGTAAGAGAAGCAAAAGATCGACTGATGAGAATTTGGAAACAGCAAAAAGTAGCCGAATCCTGAAAGACAGTGAACCAAAAAGCTCTCGTTCAAGTGTAACATCGCAGAAAATTGACTCAAGTCGTGGAATGAGCAAATTGAGAGCAGATGCACTCAAGAGAATGGAGCCTAAGCTATTGGTGGTAAGCCAAATTCTAGTAATAAAGTTTCAATTGAATCAGATTATTTCAGTCTCCAAATGCAAATTCAGACCGTTTCCAGTGCAATGAGAAAGGTTGTCAAAAGGGTCAATGTTCGAGTGAAGCACGTTATGCTCAAAATGTCAGACGCTCTGCTTCTCAAAAATCATTGAGAGCGCCAAAGGAGAACAAATTGAAGGATGGGTCGGCAAAGGTGAGACTATTGTGATTGCTGAGTTTCCGTGGAAGGCATGCATGGTTTCAGGTGTACGTGCCTGCCTACCACCTATTTTCTGCGTTACAGTTAGTATTTACACGCACATTCCCATAGAGTTCTTCAGGGAACTATAAAACCCACATTTTTCAGACACCTAAAGTTTCATCCACAACAACGCCACCCGTTGACACCATGAGAACACCAACACAAGAGCCTCGATCAATCTACATTGAAACTGGGAAATCGACATATGGAGAAGCGTCGAAGACTTCGGGAAATAATGCAAGATCCGTTTACTTAGCGGATCCAGTTTCTGCTCCTAAGGCATATTCTGTAACTCCACAGAAGTCTACGAAAACTCCTTCGGAGAGAAAGTCGGAGAAAAACTTGGAGAAAAAGGCATCGAAAAAATCAATCAAGGTTTAATTAAAATGTTCGACTCCTCGATATCTATATGTCATATTTTCAGTCATCAAGATCTGGAATTCAGCAACGCGAAGTCACAAAAACGTCATCGAAACATTCTTCAAAACATTCGAAGGCCCCATCATCAAAGAAATCTTCAAAGAAATCGTCAAAGAAAGAGCAAAAATCACGTGCATTGTCAAACAGTTCTTCAAAGAAATCTGTTGGAAGTCATAGAAACAAGTCGAATCGATAGATTCAACGAATTTCTACAAAATCCTTCTTTCTTCACTGTCTCCTATTGTTATGAAACAAGCTCAACTGATTCAGAATCCGAATAAAATCTACAAGTTGTTCCAGTTTTTATGTTTTCTTTACAAAAAAATCTAGCGTATAAATGTACGTAGAAATATGGTTACTTGCTATTTTAAAGGCGTTTAATGGGTGTGAGGCGGGCGGGCGTATGCTTCTACACCAAACATCTTGCCTTACTTCTCTAATCCTTTTATTTTAATAATATTAAAGTTGAATCATTTATTTTATAAACATTTTATACAACAACAGGTAATTGAAAAAACCAAAGAATTCAACAATTAGATTTCAGTAGATCAGCATTATCAATTTTCAGTTTTTCCAATTTCCTTTCCATCTGTTTTTTCATCATATTTTGTTTTCGAATCTTTGCTTCTTCTTCATCATTATCTTCAGGATTCAGCTCATTTCTGATTTGACCACGGAGTGTGTTGAATTCCTGAAATTTTAAAATACAGATATGAAACCCTGGCCTCCTAGAAGGCATTTTTAGGGCGAGAGGCGGAGGACTACCTAGCAAAAAATAATTTTGAACTTACATTGACAGCAGAGCTAAGATTTTTCTGCATGTTACTCATGTATTCGTTGATTTTCTTTTCAGTTAACCAACTAGATTTTCGTTTCTCTGTAACTAAATTCCATAGATCAGATTCACATTGAACATCCTCCGACAGAATCTTCCATGCTTTATTTTCAGATTTCAATTGATCCAATGTATTCTTCATTTCATCAAGTTTTCTTTTCGAATCTTCATTTTCATATTCTCTTCTAAACCGAAGAACATTTCCATGAATCGTATTATTTTTGGAATCTTCTTTAATACTTTCCAAATCTTTATACAATTTTTCTTGTTTTTTCTTCAAATGTTCCGTAAATCGAATCGTATCTCTTTTCCGTGTCACAGCCTTGAATTTATCTTTCAACTCATCCAAACTCATATTCAAATGCTCTCCATAATCAGAAATTCTCGTTTTTCTCCATTTAATTTCTTCATTCATATCCTCATTTCTTTTCTTCAACTTTGAGCATTTATCACTGAAATACTTTTCAATGCGGATATCTCTTTCAGGACTCTCCAGGAAAAAAATTGAATCGGAATTATCAATTCTTTTGACAACCATTTTTTTAATTGATGGCAATGAATCTGAAAAAAAAACAATGGGTGTAATTGGGAAAGGATCTCAGAAAAAGAAAAACAAAAATACAATAAAAAGTAAAAAAGGTTGTTCCAAGCCGAACTCAACATGAATGAATGAATGGATTGTTGTTCTGCAAATAGAAGAATTGATGATGATGACGTGGCAAACAGATGTGTTCTTCCAGTAGTTGACCTAGCGTTCTTCCAGTAGTTGACCTAGCGTTCTTCCAGATTAATCTATCGATGGGTGCGACAATTAGGAAAGAATCAAGTAAATTCAATCGATACCAGTCAGAGTTGTTTTTGGAAATTTAATTGTTGCGGGAGTTCAATTGTTTTTTTTCTAATAAGTTCAAATCAAAATTCTACCGAGAGAATGCCCATATTTGAACGATTATTTATACTTTTTACTAATTAGTTTTGCAGATCTATTCTATTCTATTTTGATAGCTCATATCCCGCTCATTCAAACTATAGTGTTTTCAAACAATAGATAGATGCGGAATACATGTTTTGTAGGTTTATAGTTTTTTGATAAGACCAATGATCTGCCAAAATTGGCCAATTTTTGAGATTAATAAAATAAGTACCATTGTCTTTTTAAATATTTCTAACTTGCTGTATGGCAATAATAGAGAGTTGCCTTTTTAGGCAAGCCAGTAATAATCGTTTTAGATAAATTGGAAATCTTTTACGTCATTTAAATAAGTAACTGTATGGAAAAGAACCTGAATATAAATTTAAATTCTCAGCCATAAGGACTAGAAACTTCCGAAAATTTGATGATTTGGAGTTTCGAACCTGCTCAATATATTTAATAAATCTTGTAGATTTGGGTCAGATGAGATTTGGTTTCCCCACAAGAACACTATTAAGTTCACTGTCAATGTCAGTTTTCTTTCTTTCAGTCTCTTTACCCCTTTACGTGTCTGTAATTTCGCACTACCTTTTCTTATGCTCTTCACCGAAAACTGGGAAAAGGCTGGGCTCTATATATCTCTTTTACTGTATCTTCTTGTTGTGAACAATGGTGTGCTCATTCTCTGTGTGCACCTGTTATCTTCCAGGAAGATCGAGGTCAGTCTCTGAAATCAATTTTAGACGTAAGTCTAGAACATATGTGGCAGTTGTCTTCTTTTGCTATTTTACGTGTAGTCTTCGAATATCTCATTTATTGTTTTTTTATTAAATGGACTATATTTAGGTTATATTCGTGTAAATTTTCTAAAATGTAATTTTTTTAAACTGATTTCAATAGCACACCACCTTTGAGTAACTTCTGAAAATGTACTGAAAATTGTTTTGCATTTATAAATTGTTCAATCCAATCAGAAATATTCAATATCGATAGGGGTTTTCAAATGTTTTATATAAGATTTTCTCAGCACAAACTCTGGGTCTCACTTCTTTATTAACACTTTTTAAAATTGAGTTTTATGCAGGTTTTCTCCAAGAAACTCTCCACACGACTTGGAACGTATTTTATGAACAATCGATCGATTTACAATTCGGTTTGTAGTTTTCTTTGGTTCCTCAGCATTGACCAATTTCCCATCTGTACGATGTGGTCTTGAGCGCTTTTTTGTAGGAAAACTCAGGTCAAATGTCAGAACTCTTCCCGTGCACACCATCTTGTTAGAGCTCGAGCATAATACATTAACACATGTATCATACAGTTGAGTTGTTAATGGTTGTGTATTGTACCACTTCTAGTACATGATTATTAGCATCTGTAACATTTCTGAGAATTTTCTGATTTATTCTGATTTTAGTTTATGTTTGTTCTAACACGTTACTTAACCGTCGCTCTTGTTTTTGAAGGCAAATATTTTAAACCTATAAGATCTCCTAAGAGGAAACATCTTCCAAGTTCCTCAGTAGTTCTATTTCAGATATGATAAGACTTTTTGAAAGATAAGATAATTAAACGCCGAAATAATTTTGATTTCCCACTAGGCACTAATCAATATTTTGGATACATCAAAATATGTACACTCACACCTGTTCATTATTTTATGGTCCAGGTGTCTGTAGTGTGACAATGTAGACCACGACAAAATGTTAAGAACCATCAGACGATACACCTGCATTACGTCTGTTTGGCTGAGAATTGATTTTATTTCCAACTATTCTTTGTCTCTCTCTCTCTCTCTCTCTTATTTCTTTTAAAAACTCAATTTTTTAAAACTAAATAATTTTTACTTTTTTTTCAGGAATCTCAAGGCTCAAAGCTCCAAAAATGAGTTCAAACGGATCCGATAGAGTTGAGGCTATCTCAGGAATGAAATCTGGAAACAGTAAGAAAGCAATCTTGAAGAGCGAGACGTATAATGCGAGGATTGCTCGAGACAATCTCACGAAAGAAGTTGCATCATTGAGAAAAACAATGGGAGTTCAATCAAACGACGATGCAGAAAAGTTGAGCCTGATCAAGAAGATCAATGAAATGGAAAAAGAATCAGAGAACTTGTTGACTCCAGGAGATGAAACAATTGAAGAACTCATTGTTAACATCAGTTGGCTAGAGACTGAACTGGAAGGACGAAAGGCTGAATCAATTCACAAAGAAACGATTTGTCTGAGAGCAGAAAACAAGCATAGGTTGCAACTCCAGGAAGTAGAAAAAGAGATGAAGAAGATG
This sequence comes from Caenorhabditis elegans, assembly GCF_000002985.6. Lineage (NCBI taxonomy): Eukaryota > Metazoa > Nematoda > Chromadorea > Rhabditida > Rhabditidae > Caenorhabditis > Caenorhabditis elegans. The sequence continues at coordinate 10,108,346 of NC_003279.8, read as the reverse complement.
GAGATGGAAATCAAGTTCTATCAAAATGAAAATTTCTCATTGAGAAGAATGATGATGGAAACAACACTTCCAGAGCAGCAGCCAGCATTGAAAGAGTTGTTCAAAATGACATTGAAACTGGATACTTTGGAGAACAATTTCTACGAATCAAGAAAATCGATTAATACGAAACTGATCAATTACATGGAGGTGAGCACGCTACTGTTAACATTTTTCTGTGCCAAACATTTATTAGAAACGATTTTGTGCACGCACCTTTAAGACTATTGTAGAACAAAAAACATTGGGATCTATACGCAAATTCTCTACAGTAATCTTAAAGGCGCACAAACAAAAAACCTCCTTTTTAAACAAATGCGTCTCCCCTGAAACTGCACTTTTTAAAAAATTAATTTAATAAAATTAATTTTCAGGAATGCAAACTTCTGCAAGAATTGAAAGATGAGATGCTCACCCAAAAAGGATTTCTCCATTCAATCGCCAAAAAGAAACAAACTGAAGATGACACCGTAAACGATATGCTTGGAAAAATGAAGATTTGATTGCTGGAGCAGCAAGAAGGTGTACGGTGCAGGAGTTTCAAAAATTATAACAATTCTTCAAACAAAAAACCTAACAAAAAAAATTAAAAAATCCAAAAACTCAAAAAAATCTCTATTGCTTCTCTTCCTTTTCCCTCATTCAAAATTTGAGTCTTGTAACTTTTTTGTAAACTCTCAATTTCCATCCACCAATTTCTCGTTCCCTGCCAGCAACGTCCATGAGTTAGAGTGGAGGTATATCATGAAATCTTTGAACCAAAGAGTTCATCATAAGCTCTACCAACGAATAACTCGGATGCCTGGTGACAGGAACGATAAACCCATGTGAATGTGAGTCTTGAGCCTAACTTCTACTTTTTAATTTTTCTCATAAATTTTATCTTCTTATCAATGCATTAAATATATTTTTTCTTGTTTCTGTGTTTTATCAAGTTGAAATAATGAATCTTTTACTTTTTATTTTTCGTTTAGTTACAGAAATAGGTTTGTGAGGACTGATCATGTAAATAAGTTTATTAATTACACAAGAATACGGTACCTGGTCTCGAAGCGACCGACGATTTTTATGAATGAGTACTGTATCTTGTAATTCTCGATGTTGTGCAATGTTCTTCGAATTTATTTTTTGTTTTCAACACATTTTTAGATGCATTTTTTAGTTCAACAATGAATGAAGGTTCAAAAATGAGAAAAATACGGACAAGGCTTCGAGGCTACTGTACTCTTCAAAGGTGCATATTGTTTTCGCAGCTCTCCATTGAAAATATTTCGATCGTGTCCAGACCGTATTTTTGCGTCATACGTCTCCAAATTTTGAATTATGACGGGAATTGAGCCATATTATAAGGAAAATCGTTAGAAAAAATTACACTACTTTCTCAAAGTTTGCATTTTTAATCGGGTCTATAATTAGATTATTGGATTGCCTAATAATGTGTAATAATGAAATATCAATACGCAATTTCCGAATGATGAATGTGTGATAGTTTGTGCATGGAATGCGTAATAAGTTGCCTTCTTCTTTTTCAAGAAGAAGCTCTTCTCATCTATTTCTCTTAAGTGTGTCAGCCATCTGCTGAAATACCACACAAAAACCAAAGAAAACAACTGCGTCGAAAAACGTCGAACATTTCCTCGTTTTTTTTCAGACTTTTTCTATCACTTATCCATTTAGCGTCGACAAAAACTGAAAGGCTGAGAAAATTTGTTTGTGAGGGTGGTAGCCAAAAGAAGAATAAAGAATTCTCTAGAGATTTTAATTTTGAACAATTTTTCTACATTTTTATTGCATTTTTATTTATCCACTTCGGAAATCTCGTTTTTTAAATCTCCTTGTTCATGTCAATCATTTTTATTGTTCAGTATACTTGCTTTCATACGTCACAATTACTATGACCATTGGCTCTTTTTTATTTCTGGCTGTGCGATTTTTATTAATGTAAAACTTGAAATTTCGACGTTTTGGTTTCCATAAATCTTCGTTTCCGTGTGGCCACTGCAGTTGCGCCCCATGGAGAACTCCGCACACTTTTGAATATTTTGTCGTTCTTTTTCAATTTTTCAGTTTTTTTCTTTTTATTTTCTTTTCATTTTCAATAGTTTTCATTTTTCACTGTTCCTCGATAAAAATTAGGATTTCTTTTAAGCGTGCTCCGTTTTTCGATGTATTTTTCATATCCTAAAGCGAAAATTGTCCATTGTTTTCGAAAAATTGAGCTTTTCAAATAATTTTCGAACATTAATCCGGTCGTTTCTGAAAATATTGTTATATGCTCTCATTAAAATTGGCATATTTTCGTTAACTCAATAATTTCCCACGAATTTCTTCATTTATGCTTTCCGATTTCTAGGAAAACCGATAAATTTTAAGTTTTTTCTCTAAAATCATCATAAAATATACTTTTGTCGACGATTTTCTTCATTCCTGTGAGATTTTCGGTTAAATTACTTATCCTGCGCTGACTAATCCCGAAAATTTTATTTTTGAAGTTCGTTACAAATTATTTCCAAAGAAAATTGTCTGAATTAATTCTGATGCATCACGCTTCGTCATGAGCAATCAAATTCAGGAAGCGAATAATTATTTTTTATTGAAAAAAAAATTGAGAAAAAATTTTCATCGGCTCGTCTCTCATTGCATCCATTCTTCTCAGAACGTGTGATCAATCTGTCGGTCGTTTTGTGTACGTGTGATACTTTCGTGCCGAGATCCCTCATGATGTTACACAACAACGTTTTGAAGAGGAAGACAGCAAAAACGGTGCAAAAAAGAAAAGGAAAGGAAAGCTCTCTGATGAAAAGAGAGAGAGAAAGATTCTATGTTCTTTCCGTTTCTCTTTTGAACTCTCGTGTTGTTTTCTCTTATCCGTATGTTCATCAGCCACTGCAACAGAAGCCACCACTTACCCCTCATCTAGTAGATTTTTCATTGTTTAGTGGAAATCCTCAAAAACTGTTTAAAAATCAATTTTGACTCATCTAAAAGCAGACTAAAAGTTAATTTTTCTAATATGTAAGCTTTAAGATCCAAGATTTTCTTCCTATTTTTATTTCAAATACACATTTATTCGAGATAATAGTACAATAATTTTCCGCTTCGCTGTATACTCCCCGCCACCTCCCGGCATTTTTTATGAGTCACCTCCATTTTCTACTTTTTCAATTTTTTGTGCACTCTCCTCCCTTCGACCACTTTTTTGTTTCGATTCGATTCGTCTGACAGCACCGGAAAAATCAACAAAATGCTTTCTGAAAATATTGATTCGACTGTCGCCTCAGACATGAAAAGGTACCATACCTTATCGTTTTGTTGTCTCCCTTTCAGTTTTTCAGTTTACGACGCTTTTCTCTTATCAATTCGTTTCGATTGCTTTCTCCTTCATTGTAAATTTCGAAATTATTATACCGACGAGTCTGTTAAGTGCAGTTCTGTGAAATTTTTAAAGATAATGAAACTTTTTACAGTTGCACTCTTTACTTCTCTCTGATGATCTCGCGAGAAAATTATTTTTAATCGTTTGATCCTTTTTTTAATTCTAAATCTAGTTCTGCTTGCAACACACATCCGATTTTAACTTTCCTCGTGGTGGTAAATTTGTCAAAAATCAAAAGTAGATGTTTATTTGCGAAGCCTGTCGATTGTTTGCTCAATACTTCAAAAACTAACTGAGCCACGGCAGCTAACCTTTTATTCATTTTGATCCAGAAATATTGTAAATCTCGAAATTTTATTTCTGAATTAACATTTGTTCTATGAAATTCCGGCGTAGATCTAGATGTTCAGTGCTTGGAATTTCAATCGTTCCAAAGATCTTTGGGCAATCTGCGTCTCTCTTTTTTAACAAAATTCTTTCTTTCCAGCAACTCTTACAGTGTCTCGTGGCTTTCTTCTTATGTCTATGTCTCTCTCGTTCCCGCCCTCTAACCTCCCTTCAACACCTCGTTTTTTTTATTCTCCCGCGTGCGCGATTCTGAGGGTTGAGAGACTTATGGATGGAGAGAGTAAAGGAAAATTTCAGGTCTCTAGTTCTCTCTGTCTCCAGGTCTTTTTCACGTAGATCCCACGTATCTCGTCTTCAGAACGTTTCTCTCCAAATGACTGTCGAATTTCTGTGTCGTCTCGGCGCCTCACACACGCTTTTTACCACCATTCCCGCCTGTTTCCCTCTTCATTTTTTTTTTGGTAGATTGTTCGTCACGCTGTTTTGATTATCACAAAAAGAAGCGTGTTTTTCATTGGATTCCCTCTTTTTATTACCGTTACTCACTAAGAAAAATTCAGAAAAATCCAGTTCAAGAATCTAGAAAACCAACGTTACTGGTTTGATGAAAGGGTTATTCAGAAATTTTAAGCGGCGAGAAACATACTTTTTGGTGCATACTGGTAACTTTTTCCAAAATTGAAGTTTCCTAAATGCATTGCTGCAAAAAATCCAAAATATAACTAAATTCTAATTTCCGAAAAACATAAGAAAAAACAACAAAAAAATCTGAAAAACTTTCACTGCACTGATTTCTCCGACACGAAAGGTCATAAAAATCCCATCATATGAGGGAGAAATCTGTGTCCTTTTTCTTTTTTTTCTCACTCCCGATGATTCGACCCAGTATATATAATCTTTTGTTGTTTATATATGAAACTCGACACAAAGTACATGCCGCCACTGCCGATTCAACTGAGTGAAGCGCCAAAAACTGAAGGTCACCGGAATTGGCAACAATGAATCTCGTTGTTGCTGAAATGTAATCGAGAGAGAATTTGTTCGACCTGTCCTGTCTTCTTTTTTATTGTGAATTCTTGGAAACCAATTCAATCATAAGGGGGAAGAGTGTAGCAGAGAAAAAAGTATGTGTAACATGATGCCCAGGGAGAAATTTGGAAATGCGGGAAATTCCAAAATACCACCAACATCGCCAAGCCATCACCATCACACAATCCTAAAGTTCGCATTTTCTCCCTCTCCAATAAGAGATCGAATGCGGTAACCAGTTTCATGTGAGGGTGTGTGTGACCAATTTTGGCATGATAACGAGACCTGGTAATTGGGTGACTGTCACTTCAAGCCGACGTCAATCATGTAGACGGTCAGTCATGATGATCGGACAACAATAGAAAGAAAGATTCGCGGCAAAGTTTCCCGCGCTTCTCAAGTTTTTTGTTTTTTTTTTTTGAAATGCAACTTTTGAAAAGTCTAAATTCATTTGTATGATTCCGCCCAATAATTCTTAATGCTCTAGAAAATCAAAAATGACACCAAAAAACAAGTTTAAAATTTTTTTTATTGCCATTCAAAATTTCGAAAAAATTCCTAAAGCCTGTTAAAATATTCAATTTCGTCAACAGTTTCACGTGGCAGCGGTTGGAAATTGATTTTCAAAAAATTGAACTTTTATTCTGCTCATTTTTTTCGTTTTTCCATTTGAGGTATATTTTGAGTACTCAAATTTAGTAATTTTGTGTACCTATCGACTGAAAAAATCCCCGAATCACTAATACGACCGAAAAATTCAAAAAGAATGATAAAAATATTAATTTCCAGCCTAGAAGTTGGCTAAATCGATTTTTTTCACTGGAACAAGAACTGTTTTGTTTTTTTTTGAAATTTCAATATTTTTGAAATACTTTTTCATGTCTCATTTAAAAATTCCGTATATTTCTGCCATTTTAAGTATTCTAGAGAGCAATTAAAATTTTGTTAATAGGTTTTTTATTTCAAATTTGCTTTCTTCCGTAGAAACAAATCTGAGAAAGAACTTTCGCATGTCAACTGAAACCAACCATTACAACACACAATAATCTATAAATATCAGTGCTCATGGAGCCCGTGAAACATTTGTCGTGTCGCATGCAATACGAATCGAAATCACCTTTTCTCTTTCTGTTTCCCATTTCATTTTCTCAATTTTCAGTCAGCTGTTATCATCCATCCGATCATCGGTTTTTCTTTTTTTTTTTTCGATTCTCTCTCTCTCTCTCTCTCTCTCTCTCTCTCTCTCTCTCTCTCTCTCTCTCTCTCTCTCTCTCTCTCTCTCTCTCTCTCTCTCTCTCTCTCTCTCTCTCTCTCTCTCTCTCTCTCTCTCTATCTCAATCTATTCTCGTTCATTTTTCCACTTGCTTATTATTATTATTATTTTTTATCATTATCTCATCATCGTCCTTTGGACCTCAATTTCTTCTTTCCATTTCTTTGTTTTTTTCTCTCTTTCTTTCTCTAATTCTCTCTTTCTCGCTCATTATTTTTAAATGCTTCTTCGCTTTTTTCTTGCTTCTCACCTCTTTTCTTTTCTTTCAGACTTGACCTCATATTCCTGTGAGCTCAGTGGCTCCTTGCTCCTCCAGAAGAAATCAATCATTTTCAGAGAGAGGAGTTGACACAATGAACAACGGGTATGGTGTGCAGGTTCGTTTTTTCTTTTTTTGAAAAAAGTGAGTCATGACTGTACAGTGTTTGTATATAAACCGAACATATATATATACATGTTTTTTGGTTAAAAAGAACAGGATCGTGTTTCAAAAACCAGAAAACTTGATGTTTATAGAGGTGCGAATATTATTTTTGTGGAAAATTGAAACGAAGAAATTCGATCCACATACTATGGTCTACTACGACGTGTTAAGCAAGCATTTAATGACGATTTGAAATTTCGAAGTTCTGTCTTCTAAAAGCAAACAAAAGAATCAGCTGATCTATAAAATATTTTAGAGTCTAGGAATATTCGAGTTGGAAGGGTTTTTGATTCAGTTGAAAAAATTAGAATATTTATTAGAAAAAAACTATTAAATAAAAAATTATGAGCATTCTCTCTTTTTTTGGAAATATTTTTGGAGATCTTTGATTTAAAACGCAGGTTTCCAGCACTATTTTTTTTTTTGATTTTTTTTTCTAAAAATTGAAACAAAAAATTTATTTGAAAATATGTTGGTTTTAACAACAAAAAAAATTAACATTCTTCAAAAATAATAAAAAAAATACTAAATTTAAAAACATTTTTTGTTTTTTTTCGATAAGGCCCAACTTCAGAAAACGGAAAAATCGAAAAAAAAACTATTAATTTTAAATATTTTGAGTAAGAAAAATTCTTCAAAAAAAAACCCGAAAATTTGAAGAATAATTTGAACATTTTTCCGATAAATCAAAAGTAAAAAAAAACAACTTTTTTGAAAATCGAAAAATCAAAAAATAAAAAAACGAAAAAGTAAAAATTCAACGTATTTAAACATGTTGATTTGAAATAAGAAACTTCGTTAAATAAAACACAGAAAGATGACCGAAAATTAAAAAAAACCAAAAAGTCAGATTTTTCAAGAAATTCTAAAATTTTTAAGTTTTAGTGTGTGATTTGGTGATTTGATTTTTTTTTTAAAAGAAAATCGAAACATAAAATTTTCGGATTTTTCAATGATCATAAAAAAATCTTTTTTTTTTTGAAAATTAAAACCCCCACAAAAACTACAGTAATCCTTTTTGAGTTTCTTTTTTTTTATATTTGAATTTTTAACAAGAAAAATGAGATGTCAAAAATTATACATTAACTAAATTCCAGGCGGCCACCGAAACAACAATCAGTGATTCAAGCGCAGACGTTTCGTTCGTAAAACCAATTGGACAAGTTGCAGGAGCAGATTTCATCAAACAGACTTGTACGTTCTTTTTTTCTAAGTTTCAAAAGTACTATTTAATTTAAAAGTTAAAAAAACATACATTCCCGGGTATTTCATTCCATTATCTGTTATCCATTGGATATATTAATCGTTATCTCTCTTTCTGCCATATCTATCTTTTATGAATTGGAAGCATAAGAGTGGATGATAGAAAATGGAGAAGAAATGATAAAATCAGGCGTGTTTTTCCGATCAAATCCGAGGATTTCATGAATTTTTATGCCATTTTCATTTTTAATGAAATGTTTTCGTCACTCGAAATTGTCCAATTTGAAGCGGAAATTTCATCTTTTTGTGAACAGAATGTGAATTTAATTGAAAACTGATGTGCAAAAACGGAAGAGTTTTTACGCGACGAATTGAAATTACACGAAGAACTTTAGTCTTCCTTCTAGTTTTTTTTCCTATCTAACATTTCCATGTCTCTATCTTCAAAAGTTCTTCCTCATTCATTTTCTCTCTTGTTTTTGTTTTTGTTTGAAACGAAATTCTGCGCGCTCGCCCACGTGACCTTGTAGAAAAGTGTGTTCGATGAGTATTTGCCTCCTCCTGCCAGCTGGTTTCCACCTTTTTTCGAGATTTGTTTTTTGTTTACTCGTATATTGGAAATCCTGAATTGATTCAATTTTTGAATAGTAAATATCACTGAAATTGCCCCTTTTGCGTCAACCAAAATTACCAGTCTGCCCTTTTCGGTAAAAAATTAAATCAAAAATTAATGTAGGAATATAGAAAAATATGTTATTGATCTGAAAGTTTTCTCCTTTTTCTGGAAAGTTACTGCCAAATACTGCTGGGATAATTTTTTTTTTGACAAAAGTTACTACTTTTATACAATTAATAATTTTGTAGATTTACCGCAAACCCCTGAATCAAATTTTAATTTTTTTAAACCAAAAACTGCCTCTTTGCATTATTTCCGGATACATTTCAATTGTCACTTCCAGTTTCCGTTTTTTTTGTTTTTGAGTCTACCAAATTCCAAATCACCGATGGCCTTCATGAATCGTTGTTCGAATCATCGAATTAGGGACAGAATACATTTTATTGACTCACTGAGTCCTCTTCCACACGCTACCATTTCACGAAAAATGTGTGATTTTATTGCAGAAATCTGGAGTTTGTGATGAATCCCTCATCACTTTTTTTTTCAATTTCGTTGGTTTTATTAAACAAAACTAAACTCTGTGGTTTATGAAAGAGGCACATACACAAATTTACTTTCTCCTCTTTTTTCTTTTCGAGTCTTTCAATAAACTCGTGCACCCGTGTGCCCTTTCCTATTCATTGCCAGACGATCTCTGATTCTCGGATACTCTATGTTTTTGCGCTGAATTCAAACTTTGCGTTTTTCCAACAAAATGTGTCACATGACTTTCTTCCGCTGTATATTGTTCATCGGATGAACATCTGGTCGATTCTGACAGCACGAAACATGTTGAACAAACGGAATAAATTCATGTAGTACTGAATTCCTTTGGTAGTTGTGCTCACTTGATACATCCATGACCCTTGAGAAGGAATCCAAATTGATGAAATCCATGAACTGACATGTGCCTACTTTCCGCAGACATACTTAACATTGACAGCAGCTGCCGACATATCTGTTGAAATTCTCCAACTTCTTTTTTCCACCAATATTTTCAATAATTTGTCTTCTCGCAGAATTCCTAGTGATTGTTGATAATTTATCGATAATTTTCGACAATTGACAATCTATGATTTCGACAATTCTCGACAATTTTTTTCTTCTTTTTTTTTAAATCGTCGTCTGCTCGAGTCAGTTGGGTGCACGACGTACGAGGTGTTTTATCTTGCAAGTGTTTCCTAGGTTTTAGAGCAACTGTCTATTGAGTAATACTCTGACGTTTCGAAATCTTTGGATATGAATGAAATATTTAAGTTTCCAATTCAGCAGAACTGGCTTTATTCTGTGAGATATCCGAATAACAACTAAAACTTCATTTCCCGAATAAGTATGAACTACTAAGAAATTTGTCTGAAAACAGTTCACCAGAAACCCTATGATTTAGCAACAAAAAAAAACTGTAAGTTTCTCTGAAAACTTTTCTGCATTTTCTTGTTGCGTGTCAATATTTCTTCTGAAGAGCTCTCTCAACTTTTCGTTTTCTTCTCTTTTCCGTTCCATTATTCAACAGTTAGCACCTCTACGTTCAGAATCTTTTGAATTCTTTGTTCACTCCCTACAACATTCAACGACACTTCAACATCTTTCTTTTCGTAGAACATTGAGCCCTCAAACAGAGTTTTCCATCCACAGAAAGGTTTTGCTCTAATTCGATCAACTTGTCTTACATCTTCTCCAAAAAAAGGTCTTTGTCCTCTTTTGAGTAATTGAGGAGCAAGTTGGTACCTGTTGGTGCCCGATCGTTACAAGGCTGTGTGGATGATGTACGACTTCCTTCCGCTTCTGAAATGTTTGGAGATGCCTGGAGAAACAATTATTTTTGTGTGTGCTTACGCTTCAAAACCTAACAACTTCCTCCTTCGAAAGACGATAGATTTTTGAAAAGTAGGATTGTGTTCAGACGAGGTGTTGACGGTGCTCTAAAAACGCGCCCTCGAGAATTTTCAAGTAGTACCTAGAAAAAGACGCTGCTCGAGATGCTACACAAATTACTTGCAAATCTAGAATCTCAGTTGTCTCTTTTTTAATTCCATTTTTTGTAGAATAAACTGTAAAGTAAAATTGAAGTTTCTGATATTTCAAAAAATCACTATAAAAATTGTTTCGTGAAGAATCGTATCCATCGATTCTATTAATTTTCTGAAGTTCGTACGAACTTTATTGTTTTGCCGAAGTTGCCCTCCGGAAAAATGTTGAAAATACGAAGATCATTCAACTCAATGACTCCATCCTTTTTGTTTTAATCCATCTTCTTCAATTGTTCGTCTGGTTTCAACCGGTTCTTCTTCTTCTTCCTCAATAACTCTCAGAAGGCTGCACCCAAACTGAAGAACATCTGAAGTGACATCTCTCGTGGCGTTCTCTGTTCTTGCCTAAAAAAGCAAGAAATTGAGAGCATGGCTCTCAGTGTCAAACGGCTCGTGCCCACGTCGTCTATCGTCGTCTCTGGTGCCCGTGAGCCTCCACATCCAACACAGTTTCTCGTCAACCGCCTCCCTCCCTTCATCAGATGGGCTCTTTTTTGCCTCCACAAACCAAGATACACACCGCCCCGGTTGTTTTGTTCCTTTTCCTCTTTCGTTTTCATCTCTCCGTCTTTATTTTCATCTTCATCGTCATCCTTTTTCTTATTTCTCTTCATCTTCTTCTCACTCACCGTGTCATTTTTTAGACCCATCATTATGGGGGAAAACTCCTTCCTCTCGTAACACCCTCGGCTCACGCACATCACGCACACAGACATACATACATAGACGGAGACAGACACAACTATTTTTTGTTTACCACACACAGCAATTCGTGTGCCCCCAGAAAAGGTTCCGATTTCATTTCTCACACGACCACTCGTTTCCCTTTTTCATCCATATTCACTTATGTAGACGTCTACTTACCTTTGAAGACATCTCAAGAAGCTTAAAGGGAGAGACACTGGCTTGAAACTACCTAAAAGTTCTTTCAAAATTTCGAATCAGAACCGAATTTTGTTAAAATCTGAAATTTCACCAACTTGTCCTTGTGGCAGCAGCTGTAATAAAATTTTTATTAAATTTTCAAACTTTGTTGCATATTTTTGTCGATTTAGGTACATTTTAGGTTGATATAAAACCAATTTTCGTAATTTTCGGATGTATATTGACTGGAAATGTACCTAAAAAGACGAATTAACGCGAGATAAACTACGAAAATATGCAATAAAAGATGAAAATTTAATAATAATTACAAACCCCCCCCCCCCCACAAACTCAATTCCCCATCTTATTGGAGAAAACGTTATTTTTTGAAAATATAACATTGTCAAGTTTTAGAAAATCGCTATTCGCAGAATAAAAAACTTGAGAACTTCCAGAAATTAAATTTTGAGTGTTTTTAGTTCGTTGAATTTTCTAAATTTTTTAGAAATTCTAAACATTATTTCCTCACAACTTCTCAGAATGACCAATGACTAATCCATCAGAAAGAAACGTTTATTTTTTTTTCGAAAAAAAAAGAAAAGAAATCTCATAATTGTTCGTGCCTATGTATTTTAGAGTTTTTAAGTTTCATCAAAATCATATGGCTAATTCCTAGACCGGTCGTCATCAAATATTTAATATTCAGTTGTTTTTCAGTTATTCCATTATTATTATTATTATTATTATTGCTGAGCCAGGCTAAATAAATCTGATCCATGATATTTATTTTTGTCGCTTCCCTCCAATTTCCGTAGTCAAACATCATCAGCCGATAAATTGTTTTCTGTGCCTTCCCGCCGAACATACAGCAATTAGGGAAATTACATTGTCGAGCATGAAAGTTCTTTCATTTTTTCGCCCAATTTCTTATACATTCACTAGAGTTTCTTTCTTTTTTTGGAATAAAAAGTGTTTGTTGTTTTGCGGCGGCCACCAGACACGTTCAAAACAACAAATCTTGTGAGTTTTATTGCTTTTTGAATTTCTTTTAAGACGTTTCTGAGCAGATTTTGGATGTTTTTCGAAGGGAAATAGAATATGGAAAAATATTTAAATATCTAATTTTAAAGTACACACGAGGCACAATATTCTGAATTCTATTACCGTTAATCCGTTTCAAAAGGTTTCCTTGGTAACCGAGAGAAGCGATGTAATTCTTGTGAAAAACAATGGCATAGCTTTTTAGACCATAAGGTATTTTTGAATATTTTTCTGGAGACCCTTGACCTCTCTAAATATTTATTTTCCCATTTCCTGCTCCATCATGAATCGAGTCCATCAAAGGAAAAGCCATTTGAAGCGTGAAGAAAGTCGCCGTGAGAGCGACCTTGTTGAGTGACGCCTGCTCCTTTCTTTTGCTCCACGACATTTCCTTTCATCGTGGTCCTTATTTCTTTCTAAAAGCGTGTATATAAACTCTTATTATGATGATTGACGTCCACCTCATGCACCCGAATCTATTTTTATGTTCAGTAGCAGCTCTTTTGAGCTCTCTGGGCGTTGCTTTTCAAAAGCTCAACGTGATTGGCACATTGCCAACATGTGAGACCTGCCGCCGACTTCCGCGCCCTTCATGATCCGCCACTAATCGGTGAGCAAGTACTCGTTGAAGTGAGCAGCAAGTTTATATTACTTATGGTATATACACACACGTCGCGCCTTTACCCTCACGCGGCATACGGCATACGGCAATGCTTATTTGTTCTTTGTCAAGCACTTCTTTTGCACATTTTGGCAGCAGCGCGCACGGAAGGCGCCGCGTTCTTTGCAATAACCAGACTGTGCTCTGGGAGCAGCAGATGATTTAGGGGAAAGATACGAGAAAAGAGAAACAGAAAGAGAGTAGTTTGCGTGCTCATTTCAACAAGCACTTCACCTCTGCCCTCGGGATACCTCAGATAATTTGTGTTTCTGAAGAAGCTAGTTCTTCTTTTTCTTCTTCTTTGTTCTCTGCTCTTTTCACCTCTGAAACCCCTTGAATGTCAATGTTTCTAAAACCATTGAAATTAGATATGTTTGGGTTTTGCCCCGTTTATGCGTTGAAACGAACAAACATTCTATGTATCTTATGTGAGACAAGAAAACAGATTTAGTTCTCTCCAGAGACTCTCCCATCAAAACACACACCTGTCTGTTTTTTTTATTAGCCAACCACTTCCCCATAAATTCTTGCCATGGACTTTTCAACAATAACAAAATTGTTTCCTCATATTTTTATTATTTTTTCTTTCTCTCAATATGTCTAGAGTTTGGGCGGCAATTCTATTATTCGGAAATGAATAAAATTTTGAAAATTTGAAATTTGACAATAGTTATCGGAAAAAAGTTCCGATTACCAGAGATCAAAATCCTCATATTTTTAATAAGTTTTGATCATTAATTTTTTTGAATCATTTTTCTAAAAAATTCGAATTGTCGATTATCGAATTGATTTAAAAAAAACGATTTCCGCCCACTTCGTAATGTTTCAAATATTCTACTTCTTCAATTTTCTTATTAATCTCTATTTCTCTTCGAACATCAAACTTATCATATTCCAAAACCCCATTTCCTTATTTCAAGAAATATCTCGTCGATCCTCCATCATCCACCTTCTTCCCCAGTCATCATAATCATCGGATGACCTACGCTGAATCGACTCGATCCGCCGTCGTCTACTCGTCGATTGTGCCTCCACCACGTACTCCAGTTGGTCCGCCGATGTTGAAAGATGGCGTGCGGAAAGGATCCGCATCGCAACCACTTCAACCAAAAAACGGTGCCAACAGTTTGGACTATTGGAGTAAATCGGAAGATGAAAAGTCTGGAATAACGTGTTACTACAGTCGTCATAATATTCAATTTCCACCACCACAGAGGAAAATGAAACCTGTAAAACCAAATCCTGTGGGAAGGTCAACAATAAATGGATTCACACCATCGACATCATCACCACAAAATGGTCTTAGATATCCACCATTTCCACAGAATACACCAGAATCTGTGATGAGTCCTCCAGTTGGAATCTACCGTAATATTCCCGCAATGCCACGTGCAAAACTTACAAAAGATGAGAAAAATGGAGGGAAAATGAATCGAGATGGTGGAGGAGAAAACCCAAAAAATGTAGTTTGGGGTGGAACATCAAGAAAAGATGATGATACGGCTAGTACACCGTTAAATTCATTTTCAGCCAATGGTGAGATAACCGGGAATGTGAAAAGTTAATTTAAAAATAAACTGAATTGTTTTTTTTTTTGTAATTAATATTTTGTATCAGTTTCAGCATCAATCGAGAAAAAGCGATCAACAGCGAGAAGGAAACCAAGATGGGCACGCTGTTTTCAGACACTTTTCTGTTGTGTGACTCCACCCAGAGAGATTGGTATGTGATTTTTCATTTTAAAATTATCAAAATTCTTTTAAAAATTTGGGGTTATTTAAGTTATGTAGAATGCTCCAAGAGTTCACTAAAAAAAATTTAATTAAAAAAATGAATTTTCAATTTCTGAAGAGAAAATGGATGTAGTCTGAAATGATCCAATTTGACTACAAAAATTTATCTTTTTTCGGGAGTTTTCCTTCAATTTTGCAAATTTTTTTTCAAATTTCTGAATTATTTGTTAAATTGCCACCAAAAACGGTTACTGTAACTCAATAAATTTTTTTAAATAACATTATTTGTAAAAAAAATTTCCTGGAATTTCTGTATGCTTTTCACACTTTCCTATAACAAAATAGACTGAAAAAATTTTAAAAAATTGTTTTGTTTATTTTAAGCGACAAATTTTTGAAATTCCAGAAAAATTTAATATAAAGACATGTTAAAAATTTTTTTTTGAAAATTTCCACAAGAAAAAGCTAAAGAAAAAAAGGAAATTTGGTCTTGTTACAGTAACCAGTTTGTGCGAAAATTTGAAAGTTTTGCAAAAAAAAAGACAAAATTTTAAACACTTTATAGGCATATTCGATAATTTTAGACTATCTTCTATTATTTAACAATTGAAAAATGTTCTTAATCATAGAAAAGTTCAAAATTTCGAGTAATTAATAACGCCGCTTTTATGTTTTCTAGAAAACGAAATGAGTGTTTTCATCTTCATTTTTTCTTTATTTCTCTTTCTCTTCAGTGGTAGTGTTCCAGTTATTACACCAAATCTTCCATCTCTTTCATTTTTATCCATCAAAAACTTCAATCATCAGTCGGAAACCACCCCACGCTTCTGATTTCCCATTCTTGTGTGCATTTCAATATTTCAAAAAAAAAACTCATAATTTCTCCTTTACCCCGAAATTCGCCAATATTTTCCGATTTACGAACGCGGCTATCAAACTTGTCGATAGACAGCAAAGTGAGTTGAACTTTTGCGAAAAAGGAAAAAAAGGCGAGGGCAGCTGGTTTTGATTTATTTGCAAATAATCTCCCCTCAGGCAATGTGTCATGCATAAATACGCAGCTCACGGTCGGAGGGAGTACCGCAACTTTTTGAACTTTCAATGTTTGCATATGAGAAATGAAGGAAAAAAATCTCGTTTAACATTTTAAAAGTAGCATTAAAAATTAGTATTAGGGATTTTGAAATACCAAAAACGGCTTTAAATTATCCAAGATATTCAGAAATTCAGAAATACCAAAAGAACAAATTTAGAACTTTCAAAAATAACGCATATAACGATAGAAAAATGTATTGATTTGTTAATGATTATTTAAAATTGTTTGTTTGGAAAGTTTCTCAGCGATTTTCTTTCTTCCGATTACTAGGTTTTCTTTACAGAAGAATTCCTGAAAAATGTCACTCGTTTGCGCGGGAATTTAAATTGAATTCTGCCGTATTTTTCATTTTTGCAAAATAGGAACAATCATTTCAAAAACAATACTTTGGAACTCTTCCCAGACAGAATCTGTCCTTGTCAAATCATCGATGTCAAAATTGACAACTTTGAAACAAAGAATATTATTTTCCCAGACATTTTCTTCCTCGCTGCTCATCAGAAAATATCATCATTTTCTTTCTTATCTCGAATTTCAACGAAAAAAGATGATCAGAACCCCCGCACAGTTGGATTTTCGGATCCTTTCGAAACATCTGGTGCCACTCGATTCCTGGCACAACGCCTTTCACAAAGAACTATGATTTATGAACATGAACTTTTTTTTAAAGTTTTGTGGGTGTAGAGATAAATAAAATTTAATGATTTTCCGATGAGCATGCATGAGGCAACTGCTCAGTGATCAGATATCACAAAAAATCATCTTAAGGGTGGAATACCGAAATCTGGGAATTATTTTTAATTGACTCCAAATTGCCCCTGAATAACGAATGTGTGAAAAAATTCAAAAAAATTATCTGATGTTATATTTGATTTATATTTTTTTCACATAAATATTCGGAATCAGGGGCAAATTTTGAGTCAATTAAAAATATTTCTTAGATTTCAGTACTCCACCTTTAACAACAATTACCGTAACCAAATTTCGGCAATTGAATGAAATTCTAACAAAATTGGAGAAAATATTCATAAATTTTCAGAAAAGATACAATCAAGCCAACGAACGAACAGTACAAACAACAATCATCAGAATGGAAGACCATCTACACCAACAAATACAGGACCACCCATTCAGCTTATCACACAGGTACATTGGTTTCTTCTGAAAATGCACAACATTGGAAAGAAATTGTGCATTTATTGAAATGTTTCAAGAAACATGTACTTTTGAAAGTAGAAATTTCGAATTTTTGCATTATTTCAATCCACAAAAAATCTGAAAATATCGGAATTAACTACGAAAAAATTGCGGAAATTGTTTTTTTTTTCTGGAAATCCCACTTCTTTTTCAAATTTTGTAATTAAAATTGAATTAATTTCAAATTTTCGTAACGCGACTTTATTTATTTTCCATTTAAAAAATGTATAATTTGATTACAGTAACCTTTTTCAAAAATAAAATTAGAAGATTGCCCGCCAAATTGAAGTGGATTTTTTGACAAACTAAAAGGTTTTGAAAGTTTTCATAAATACTCGGCATTTCGTGTCTTCTTTCTCCCACCCTTTGGCCACCTTTCTACCACCAAAATGTAGAAAGGCGAAAAATGGATAGGGAAAGGCGGCAAAAAGGTGGCAACGATGCTATTATTTTTGTTTTGTTTTCACTCTGAAAATAAATAAAAACAAACTGCAATTAGGTTATACAATCTAAATTTATTTTATGAAACATCATATACATCATTAAAACATTTTAAATAATTAAAAATTCGTATTTTTCCATAGTTTGCTGCCACATAGCACGAATTTGCCTGTTTTTCGTGGCATTCTCTTCGATATCTGCAAAAACATGAATAAGATAAGGTTTATTTATTAATGTAGAATTTGTAAACCCTTACATTTCAAGATCCGGTGAGCAACCAGTTCAGGTCGAGCTGTCTGCTATCTCGTTTTACCTATAAAATAGAAATTAAAATAGAAAATAATTGTTAGTGCAAAATGATTACTTGTAACGAAAAGAAAAGATTAATAACGATTTACCCAACAAAAATCTCAGACTACCTACTTTTTTCCTAAAAAAATCGATCAGAAAACGTAAAAAATAGATTTAAAAACGTTAAAAGAAAAAAATTGTTTAAAAAAATTAATTCGAAGAGTTATCCGTGCCAGGGTAACATCCGAGAACGTGTCAGCAGTATCTTTGCGCATAATGAAAGGTGACAAAGTGCTCCAAAAAGCAACAAATGGTGGCAAATGGTGACAGTTTTGGTGTCACCAGAACGCTGCCGCTGCTGTTTCAGACCACAATAGGTGGGAGAAAGGTGGCAAACGCCACTGAATTTCGAGTATTCGTTGAATAATTGTGATATTTTTACAAAAGGTGGGGAGAAGGTGGCAAAAGGGTGGGCGGAAGGTGAGAAGGCCACAAAAGGTGGGAGAAAGGAGGCACTAAATGCCGAGTAGTTATGTTCGGTAATTTCAGAATTTGACTATGATTTAAATCAAAATTTCCGAAAATTCGCATGCGCTCTTGGTCTATGCAGCTAATTTTTAAATGCAACTCTTGAAAATGTAAAACGAGAATTCAAAATTAAAATTTCTAGGTTCATCGTGATGGAACAGTAACTGGACTACCGACGACCGGTCAAGCATGCCAACAAAATGGAAGTGGTGATGGAGTGACACCTTATGATAAAATTGCTAATGATTCAGTGGTGAGTTTTTGAATTTGAGTTTTATGAGTAAAAATAATGATGGTTCAGCGGTGTTCATTTTCAAATTCATAGTTTTTCAGAAAATTTCTATCCAGTAAATCAACTTTTTTGGTGTCAAAACATGTTTTAGCTTTAAAATGATTAATATCCATTGGCGGCTTAAATTTCAGTTCTACAATCTTAAATGTGTTGGCATATTTTTTGGTTTTCAAACTGCATAGCCCTGATCAGAGTGTATATTTATTAATTGAATGGGAAAACGCGGATCGTTCTGTTCGCTTTTTCAAAACATTTTCAACATTTTAACTCGATCATAAGGTCCCTGGAACATTTACCTCGTCAACAATGGAATTTGAAATGGCTTTTCTGCTCGATTTGAACTCTTACTCTTCGACCTTTGTTCACATTCTCGAGCCCTTCTTCCTCTCACTCCAACGCATTTTTTTCTGCAAAATATCTCTTTTCGAAAACATTTTCTCCTCTCATTCAGGTGTGCTTTGCCCCACTCATAACAGTTTTGTTTCATCTTTAACTCGATGGAAGGGAAAAGTGAGATAAAAAGAAGAAGTGCAGAAAGGAAGAAAAGGTGTAATACCTTCTTCTTCTTCTTATCCTCATTCCTTTCTTCTTTCCGGAGCACACATATTTTTTATCGAGGGGAAGTCACCGGTTCAACTTGCGGCTCAATTTTGAGGGCAGCTACGACCTCATTCAGTTTTTGACAAGTGTTTCGTGTTTGTTCAACATTTGAAAGTTTTCTGGCATTTCGCTGATTGTGTTCCTGATTAAAATGTGTACTCCCCAAGGAGAAGTGTGATTTTTTTCATAAAATAATTGCTAATTACCCACATAATTATTGTCTGAAATTCTTGGTCAGTTTTGCTACTTTTCAAATAATCGAAAATCAAAACTGAAAATCCTCTAGAAACAATTATCCTCGAGGAGTACACGAACTGCGCGTATTCAAGGTAATATATGGTAACTACGACAACGAATGATTATATTTTCCCAACAAAAATCCACTCTTCAACTCGATTTCCTCTTTTTAAAAATGTTCCTCGTCTATTTTCTGATAATTGTTAATTATGAAATGTTTATTAGAAATAAGTATGCGGGAACCACAACATGTGAAAAGGAAACAATTAATGTTCCAAGATGAGTTTGATTATCGGCTCAATTATCGAGAATTAATTGAATGGAAACCTGGAAGAACTCCTTCTGCACTAGAAATTATCGAATTGGGATTACTTCACTGTAAAAAGGTTTATTTTTTCAGTAGATTAAAATATATAATAACACCGCTGAACCATTATTTCCGAAATTTAGCAGAACATTTTCAATTTAGTTTTTTATAAAGTTTTTGCAGGGAACAATAAACGAGAAGCCACTTCTTCCACCATTATTACCACAAGATTCGAATAAAAAATGTCTGGTGATCGATCTTGATGAGACATTAGTGCATTCTTCGTTCAAGGTGAGGTGTCGCTTCTTCAGAAAAATTGAAAATTCCCAAAAACAAAAATTGATTTTTCGAAAAAAAAAAGCTTCAATTTTTGGCTATTTTCGTTCTATCCAGAAGAAAATAAAATTAGTTTTTCTCATAAAAATAAATAAAAATTTGATTACAAAAAAATTGAATTTTTGTTAATTTTTTGAACATTTTTTTCCGCTTATTTGGAAAATTGAAAAATCGAACAATTTTCGTTTTTCTCTGAAAAAAAGAAAAATCGGTATTTTAGTGGCACTTCTTGCTATAAAAATTTGAACTCATATAAATTCTTAAAAAAACAACAAAATGGAATGTGTTGACGTAGAGCTCAGCTCATGAGAGCAGTTGTTCAGTACTCTTTGAATTTTTCAAATTTTCAGCCCGTGAAGAATCCGGATTTTGTGATTCCCGTCGAAATTGATGGTGTCGAGCATCAAGTATATGTACTGAAACGACCGTACGTCGACGAGTTTCTTGCGAAAGTTGGAGAACATTTTGAGTGTATTCTATTTACTGCGTCACTTGCTAAGGTATGGTTTTAGTTAATTTTAGTTTTCATTTTTAAAGGTACAGTAGGGGTGGCGATAGGTCGCAACATGGCGCCCTATCGCCACCCCTAAGGTACAGTAATCCTAAATACGCATGTGGCACAATAAAAATCGATTGTCATTTTTGAACACTTATAAACATATTTTTACTTTAAAATTAAAAAAAAAACGGTTTATATCTAACTCAATTCCAATTTTCTCGTTTTTGCCATCAGAAACTTTAAAATTACGTAAAACTGTCAATTTTCAGACTTTTCTTACAAAATTTTCTTACTACGGTAGTCGATCGATTTTTTTTCAATGAAAAAATTCTGAAACTCAAATATTAATTTTCAGTACGCTGATCCTGTGGCTGATTTATTGGACAAGAAACGGGTATTCAGAGGACGACTTTTCCGTGAAGCGTGTGTATTCCATAAGGGTAATTATGTAAAAGGTAATGGTTTTTAGTTTTTTGGAAAATTTTCGATTTTTCTTTATTTTTTCGGGGAAAAGTCTATTTTTCATGATTTTCTAAAAACAAAAAATGAAAATAAAATCGAAGAAAAATCCGATTTTTCTGTATTTTTCCAGAGAAAATCGAATATCTCAGATTCCTTCATATTTTTTTCCGAGATTTTTGGAGAAATTGATTATCGAAAAATGAAAAACTTGCACTTTTCTTCATATTTTCCGGAGAAAATCGAAAAATATTGTATTAATATTTTCTATTTTTAAAAATTGCAGAGCGTATTTTTTGTTGAAAAATTAATATTTTACAAATTTCTTTTTAAACCCCCATTTTGTAGATTTGAGTCGACTGGGAAGAAATCTGAATCAAACTTTGATTATCGACAATTCACCAGCCAGTTATGCATTCCATCCTGAAAATGCGGTAAGGATACTGTAGTTTTTCATTTTTCCAATTTTTTTCCACGATAACTTCAACTATAATTCAAAATTTTATTTTATTTCAGGTACCAGTGACGACGTGGTTTGATGATCCTTCAGATACAGAGCTTTTGGATATTCTTCCATCTTTGGAGCACTTAAACGGGGTTTGGATTTAATTTTTTTTTTGAAAACTATTTATTGGCCAAAATTTTCTATGAGAATTAATTGGGCAAGTTTTTGTTAAGAAAAAGTGACTGAATACTGAATATACTGGAAATTCAAAATTATTTTGAAAAACTCTTTCAAAATCGCCTAATTTAAAAGTAAAAATAACATTTTTCAGTTCTCAAGCATCTATGATCTGTATCGACCAGAAGAAGGACCACAATCCGAGCTTCTGAATCACTGCTCTTGCTAATTAATACGTCATATCATAAATTCACAAAGTAGCTGTTTTCTTGTTCGAGACGTCGTCGTAGCTCAAATCACAAAAGTACTATAATTGCCTTTTCCCAAATAAAAATCCAAATCTTTCCGAAATAAATTCGAATGAAAATACATATCCACTCAGGATTCCCCACTCTCTTCCCATTTTCTCTCAGATTTCTAATTGGATTTTTTCTGTCCCACTTGCCCTTCTTTGTTTTCCTTTTTTACCAGTTAAATTCTCCACAGTCCCCCCCCCCCCCCCCCCCATCGCATCATCATCATTCTCATCCGAATTGTGATCTTTTAATATCAAATTATTGCCCCTTATTAGTGTTTCCAAAAAAGAAAAATTTTAGTTTCAAAACCGTCGTAGTGTGTATCCTTTTTTGGACAACATTTTTCTCCAAAATAGTTTCACCAAAATTTGCAAAATTTGTCATTTTGTGTTTTCTTGTATTTTTCCCCTACGTAGTTGCACTTTGTCATTCGTTTTAGTATAATTATGCTGTAAATACGAGCTATTTTCTCTTTTTGA
This sequence comes from Caenorhabditis elegans, assembly GCF_000002985.6. Classification (NCBI taxonomy): domain Eukaryota; kingdom Metazoa; phylum Nematoda; class Chromadorea; order Rhabditida; family Rhabditidae; genus Caenorhabditis; species Caenorhabditis elegans. The sequence goes on along the minus strand of NC_003279.8, from coordinate 10,085,987 downwards.
ATCTAATATTTCTGAAATTCCAAAGAAAAGGAAAACAGTAATTAGATTCAAAAAGTTGCCAATTCTGAAGCAATCACCCCCAAATACTGAAAACGTGCATCCCTCATCCTCCATCCAGTGCCTTCGTTCCAATTTTCAACCCGAGTTTTCCCTTCATCCCTTTCCCAGAGACACGTATCCCTGTTTTGAATTGTCACCGTCACCACCAATATTCGTGCAGTATTATTATTATCAGTTGACTCCCGGTTCTTCTACTTTTTATAAATATTAAAACACAAATTTGGACTCGTAAAAATATTAATTAGGAAAGTTTGGCGATTCAAGTATGAAAAAACAGGTAATAATCAGTAGGCAGTCAATAAGAACGAAAATTAAAAAAAAAAAACATGGGTTTAGAAAAAATGAAAAAATTGAGACGAGTGGGTGAATACAAATAAAAATGGAACAGTAATAGGAACAAGTAAATTCTTAGTTTCGGATATCATCTTTCAAAACGACATACGGCTCAATGTCACCTCTTTCCACTATAGCAACCGATGAAGAATCTCTAATATATTGGACAATATCAATGTACCGAGGAATAGCAGGACGTCTGCTCACTTCTGTTCTCAGTTCTTGTACCTGAAAATAATTCACTTTTAACGAAAACCTTTTCATTAAAAAAACTTAACATAAAATTGGTACAGTTACTCTAATCAAGAAGTCTTTTTGAAAGAAAAAACATGGCATTTTTCGAAGTAAAAAGCTTGTTTTAATTATACGAAAATATAGTGTAGAGATGATTTGAAAATACTCTTTATTTTTAAAGATTTTTTTCGTATGTGTCAATCAAATTTTCTCGTAATACTTTTTATATAATTACTAATATCACATCGTAGAACAAATTGAAACTTTCAACGAAAATTACTACTTACTGTCAATACTGTCAAGTTCATGCTTCGATAACGGAGAATTATATCTCTCAATTCCTTCTCAATTCCATCTTGAAATATTAATTCCCTGTTCGATGGCTGACGATTCGAAGAGAGAACACTAAAAGATCTTTGAGCTTCCGGTTGATGGTTTGATTGTCCTCCGTTTTTATTAAAGTACGGCGCAGAATTTCCGTTAAAATTGTCATATCCTTGTGGTTGTGACTGATGAGGCATATGACTTCCGTGATGGTCAAATTGATGTGGATTTTGACTGTATCCGACTGTCATTCGATCTCTTTCATAATCAGCAAGTTTGAAGTTTCCGTGTGGATCGTATTCTGGAGGATTTGGTGGAAACTGATCAGGTGATCTTCTTCTTTGTGATGAATGATCTTCATGATAAACTGATCTACTGCCATAATGATTGAATTGTGGATTACATCCATAATTTGGATCGGAAGAAGTCGGACCCTGATTCGGATTGTACGAATTTTGATATCCATTTTGATTGATATGAGGTTGATTGCTCATATGTGATGGTTGTTGGCCAACGTGATTATAAGCAGGTTGTGGCACTTGAGAATAATTAAATGGAGAAGGACCATGTTGAGGGTTGTTCTGAATTGAATTGTATGGTGGATACTGTGGTGCCGGTTGTTGATAGATTGGTTGCTGCTGATTAACTGGCGGATACTGTTGGCCGTGCATCGGTTGGTGGATTGGCCTGAAAAATGTTAGTTTTGTGAATTTTTCTGTTTTTTTTTCTCAATTTTAGCAAAAAAGGATATGTCTTTTGCTTGCATGAAAACCCCAAGACTACAATTATTACGCGAATTGTTTTACATTACTTTTAAAGATGGTCAAATAATATCAAATTTCTTGAAAATATTGTCAAATTTATGAATTTATTAACCGAAAAAGAGTTTTTTTATTTCGGAAATTTTTGCGAAATCTTATCAAAAAATTCGATTTGGGTCCATTTGAGCGTTCTTTATTTAACTTTTGGAATGAATTTTTAAGTATAATCCTTACTGTTGATGATGTATTGGTTGAGGCGCATATTGATGTGGTTGAGGTTGTTGTACAGGAAGCTGTGGCTGATATGTTGGCTGTTGAGGGATATATGGTGCACCCGGATGAGAGTTTTGATACTGAAAAGATAATGATTATGACTTCAAACTTGTAGGATTTGAGAAAAAAACGAACATGGTTAAAGAAATATGGTTCAAATACCCAACGCATCACTTCGAAAAGTTTCTGACTGTGTTGGACAATAAATTAATGGAAAAGATCTTCAGTCTTTTAAAAGAATGTCCCAATTCTTGTTCACGTGAACAATACTGTTTTCTTTCAGTTTTTCTGTTAATTTTTTCTGTCTTCCAGAGAACTCAATAAATTATAATTTCACATTTCTCTCAACTTTATCCGAACTGTGAAGCAAAACTATTTCGAAAACAGCAAAAATAGATCGAAAATGTAATCATGTGAACAATTTTTCGCAAATTTTCAAATATTTGTTGTAGATACACAGTCAAAGTTCTCAAGACTACGGTCATTAAAATTGGATCACTATGAAATTTCAGTGGTACAGAAATGCACGGAGGCATTAGATTTTTCTAACAATTTTTTCTAACGTAAGTGTGGATAGAATGTTTAGACTTAAAATATTATTAAAAATGAAATTACCACAGCTGTTTGCATTGGTTGATTGGCTGGTTGACTTTGGTTGACTGGTGGTGGTGCTGGATGTGATGGCAGTCTGCAATAATTTTTTTGGTAATTGAAAGATTAAATTTTAAAGCTAGGAACCTTCTGTTGATGAAACCATTGGCTGAAGGTCGTTCTTTCAAAAGCGGATTCCGTACAGGCTCTGAAACTGATTTTAGGCTATTAAGACGAGTCCTAAACTGCTTAAAATACCTTTTGGCGCAACTTTAATCGGTTTGTGCGTATCCGCTGGTGTGAAAGGAAGTTGAACATTGCGTCTATCCTCGTCGTGATTCGATTTAGAGTAGAAATTTCCGACTTCTCTGAGTGGAGCTGGATTCTCAGGTGGAACGACGACTTCAGGACGTGTCGAAACAGGGATTGACGGTGCTGCGGTCGTAGAAGACGATTCTACTACTGGAGTCGGGAGAGCTACATTCACAGTGTCAACTGGAGGTGTATTGGAAGTGTCAGTAGCAGATGATTCTGATTTTTTCTTGTACGTATTGAATCGAGTCTCAACTGAAATAGATTTTCATAAATTTAATAGTTCAAATTGGTGATTTTGGAAAATTTTTGTAAGGCGGAATATCGTTGGTGTTTGAAAGTTCAAAAATTTAAAATAGTCTCAAGTTCAGAAATACCACAATAGAAAAATGAAAAAAAACGAAGCATCATCCCCATTCACTAAACTCCGCTTTGGAAATGATAAAATTCGTACTTTTCGAAGGAGGTTGCTGCTTAGACTTCGTGTGCTTCTCACGACTTCTTAGTTCTCTTTCCTGTTTCTTTTTAAGTTTATCCTTTCTTCTTTGACGCTTAATCTCCTTTTGCTCGGGATCTTCATCAGAGTAGGATCCTTCAGAAGTGATTTCACTATCTGATGTCGTATCACCGACATCTTGAACACGCTCACCACGATCTCCATATGAAGGACCACGGTTACCATTGGTGATTGTGCTTCTGCTAAGAGCTGGTGCTCCACCAAATGGATTCGGAATCGCGGATCGTTGAGGGGCTCCGGACGAAGTGCCTTGGCCCATTAGTGGATCTGTTTCCATCACACGATTGACTGGAGAAGTGGGTGCACGTGGAGGACGAGATGTTGACCGATCAGTATTTCGATTAAAGTGCGATGAAGTTGTTGGTTGCTGAAAATCACATAAATTTCATTTCTATATTGCACACAAAGAATTTTGTGAATAATGAATGTTTTTTTTATCGCACTCACCAACGATCCATCATCATCTGCATTGTTAGAAATGCCCCCAGCAAAAGTCGATGGTTGATAATTCGGATCTGGTACAATTACATTTCTGCGTTGTTGTGGACCACGACGATCATCTAGAAAAGAAAGATTTTTAGATAATCACAAAAAATGCAATGTACCTGATCTCTGTCCACCGGCCCTATAATTGCCTTGGCTTCCGTAGTTCTGATTTCTCTGATTGCCGGTTTTCCATTTGTTCCTAACATCCGCAATATGTTCATCAGTGAAAAGAACAACTGGTCCTGAATGAACAAACGTTGAAAATAAATCGAAAATATTTTTAGTTACTCACGGTTTCCTTCATCGTCAGCTCTAAAATAGAGTTCTACAGTTTTGCCGTTGGCTTGTGAAACCACAATTTCAGAAAATCTTGCAGTTGTTAGAAACTTCTTCAGTGTTCCTCGATTTGTATACTCTTTGAACCAATCATTATTCCACAGTTTTTCTGGATCGAGTTGAAGAATATCCTTATATTTTCGAAAAATATTCGCATGTGCCGCACCAGTAACCATATTTGTATAAGCAGTTGAAAGAATTTGATATTTAACTGAACGAATGCTATATTCATTTCTGACAGCCATTAACAATTCCGCAATCATGTTGAATGTGAGTAGAGTACGAATTTCCTTCTCTTCGGATTCAAATGTATCTGCTTCCTTTTTCTTCCTTTCCTGGCGTTTGTGCCTGCAAATTTTATACGCCATTTCGAGGAAACACCACCGATCGAAGAGACTGTGTTTTTTTTGTGGTGATTTGGCAAGGAGAGCTCAGAAATATTTAACTTATATATTTTTTTTTTTTGTACTGAAATATTTTCTTAATTTCTCTCGTGAATCGGCACAATAGTCATTCGATTAAAAAAAATGGAATTTGAGCAATTTCGCTATTGATTTTGAAAAAATATGTTCAAAACAAGAATAAAATAATTCAAATTCGATTATTCCATGAACATAGGGAATTATATCGATTTACGAGAGCAATTATGACGGGGTTTCAGTGCAAAAAACAAATTAATTGCTGTTTTTAACAATAATTCACATAAAAATTTCCACAAAAAAAGCCTGTAATAGCGTCTCTCTGATCGCCGGTGCCTTATTTCGAGTCGTTCAGAGCTTTTCGTGACAAAAAAAACGCACTGTTCTTCGGATCCATTCATCAACGAAACAACAGTCTCACGTTCTGAATCGGAAATGACTGGAAAGAATGCGCCCTCTTTGGACTGCAGCCAACCTCCTCGTACAAGTGCATGGGCGTGTTCGGTCTGAAAACAATTAAGTTATAGTCTCCCTATGCACATTGTAATTTACCTTGGAATCGTTTGGAAGCTGAGAAATAATTTCTGGAGGAAGCAATAAAACAGCTGTTACTTGAAGACTGTATCCCATACAAGATTTCAAACAATCATCCAATTCATCCGAGGAGTATCCAGAACGGAATTTCAATGGATTGCTCAGCAATGAAGAGCTCAGGAACAGCTGAAGATCACGCTAAACCATTAGGTCACGAGATCATATAAGTATTTAAATACCTTCATGATTTCTGGATTACTTGCATCGCTGAAATCATAATCGGCGTTATCATTTCTTCCGATGACGTTTTGTATAAGATTGTCCGGTATCGTTTCTGGTGGAGGTTCATCCATATTGTCATTCTGAATCAGAAAATAAAATTGAAATATACGAACACGAATCTTACCGCATAGTAGGCATCCACGTCAAAGTCATCGTCTCCTGAATCCAAATAACTATCGTAGTCATGTTCACCCGATGAATTTCCATAGCTATTAGTGTCATCTTCAGTTCGATTTTGCATGGGAGTTTCTTCACGATCAGTTTCCGTATACGAGGCGGGTGGTGGACCAACAACGATCCCCAATGGATCGATATATTGATCGGAGATGTCTAATTCCGGATAATCATCATCACTTTCGGACATTTTCTGCAAATATCGAGTATTTGAGTGGGTTGAAACGTTTGAACGGCAATAAATGAGAAGTAAACGATAATTTGCTAGAGGCATTAAAGAAAACTTTCTATTCCAGGAAGTATTACGATTCTGGGACAAACAAGCGAAATTTGTAATAAGGTCTCTCAATAATATATATAATAGCTAAAACTTCAAGTCGTGCACTGTTGCGTTAATTCATTTCATTTTGAGCCGATAAGTCTGCAATAAACAATAATCATAGATTATAAAGATTTTTAACAGTTAATATTTTGTTTTGTTTTTGAATTCGGAAGCTTGTTCTTCAATTTCCAGTGCTTGAGATTTAAATGAAATTCGATCTGGAAGGCAATTTTGAAACAAACTGATTGGAAAACTGTTTAAATGGTTTTTTCAATTGAAATAATGATAAAAAATGTTAAGGAGCAATAAAACGCGTTCTAAATATTCGATCGGCAAGCAGATGATTGACGGTTATTCATTGAAACGTCGATAGAGCGCGATTGCATTGCGTTCAGGAAAAGTTGAATTTCTATCGAAAACAAGTATTAGAATTGAAGAAAACGTTTTGAAACTAAAAAATCATCTAAATCGGCATGTTTTTTAAACTAATGAACAGTCGCTTCATTAAAACATAACAGAAATTTGTTTGTATACGATAAACTGGCTTTTAAAATTGAAAAATATATATATAAAATCAAATTCACCGGCACATTTTCTCAAACCGATCGACAAAAAAGTACTTTAATTTTCCGAAAGAACTATTATGAAAGTGTATCGGTAAATAGTTTATTTTTAGGCCACAAAAGGATCAATTAACATGTTAATTAACACCTTCTGTTTCGAATTTTATCGCTTTTTAGTAATTTTTTGAATAGCTAAACAATAATTACTTTGAAAACGAAAAGAAATAACGAATATGGTGAAGTAAATCGCAGTTTTAAAAGTTGAAAAGGAGAAAATACATTTTTCAAATACAACTCAAACAAAGCGGCGCTTCTACTACGGTCACACTCATTTCACGTGTATGATTTCAAATTAAATCGTATGTAGTTTTAAAATTTGGTTAAGATTTCAGATTTAAATATTTGAAAGCTTTAATAAAAAATTATTGAAGACCATATATAATTTTTGAAGGCTATAAACCTTAATTTTTAACGAAAATATTAGAAAAAAGTTTCAAAGCATTAAAATTAATTTCGCGTCGGGACCAGACGCGCACTCACCACAATGTTCCTTAATCAAAATTAGTTTCTGTATCGGCGGGAAAATTGAAAATTCATTTTGAGCATCGCATAATCTCACTCACCATATACATTCAACGACTAATCGAGTGAATAAATCGATCGGAAAGGACATTTACAAGTTTATCTGAGCGAATTATGACCGAAAATCCTATGGAAAGTGCATTAAAAAAACTTTTTCCAGTGAAATATAAACAAAAATTAGCTGAAAAATACATATAAGAAACTAGTTGAAAAAAGGTTGGTACCATTGATCCTTGGCCCCAAGATACACCCCATTTTGTCTACTGGATCCTTTGTCACTTTGGACACTTTGTCTCCAAAGAACCTACGTCACCCAAAAGTTTGCAATCTAGGAATGAACAGTGAAATTTTAAAGCATTTTTATTTCAAAATGATTGGAATTTGTATCAGGGATTTGTGAGCGAACAGCTTAGAACTGATTCCACGTCGAAAAAACCGATCAGTCATGCAATGTTAACAGTATTTTATTTTTTATTCTAACAATACAATCTGTGACTATGTTGAGATCGTCCAATAACAGTTGAGCAGAGGTTTCTTCTTATCCAGAAGAAAGCTTCTAACTTGCTATCGGCAAATCGCTTCATAGCACATTCACAGACTTTGCGAAGATTTTCAATCTCCCCCATTCGTACATTCATCGTATATTCTTGTAATTTCCTAGTTAAAGACGAAGTAAGAGAATTAGCGTTAAATGTACGAAGCGGATCTGGCGCCGTCGGGGTATTATAGTCGTATTTTAGGGTTGCGGCTGGTTAGCTATAAAAATTACCCAAATACGAAATCCAAAAATTTGTAAACATCGAAAAATAATATTCAGATACAAAATGGAAGAACTCGATTGTACAGATGGATATGATATTGAGAGAAATGATGGACAACTTGCAACCTTGGTATTCATCGAATTTTGTGTCGAACTCGTCATTTGGAAAAGTGATAATTTACATTAAATTTTTATGAGATATCTCAGTATATGAAATTTGGTTTTTTCGGGAAAGTTTCAATACATTTGAGTGTAACAACCACAAATTCTACTCCTCCGTTAATTACCTCCTCTTATTGCATGTTTGGGTCTTTTTTGTTTTTTTTTTCATTCATGTTTTTTTTGTGACAGACAAATAAAATATGCAAAGGAAATCTGTTTCGAATCGTTTTATTAGACACTTGAAGCTTATTACACCCCTGTTGAGAACACGGAAAGAAACATAGGAAGTCGACGGCAGAAAAACACAGAAAAAGGAAAAAGAACATCTGGAAGTGATTTAATAAGCGGAAAGCATAAGATGTGCAGAATGACGGCAAGATGGAAGCAAATCAATGAAATGTGGAGACCAGTAAATTCTCTGATAACGGCGATCCTCGTGACGAGAATAATCTTCACGACGAAGGAATGGAGCAACATAGTCAAGACCAAGTGCACGACCATTCCAGTAGAGAAATTGATTCTGATGACTGAAATAACAGGTTAGCAAGGAAAGCAAATTGCCTAGACGAACCGAAGAGTATCTGTTGGAACTGTGAATGTGCGACGTGTCAGTGGAGGCAAACTGATATCCGATGCGCTTTTTGTGTAAATTAAATTACGAGCACCACGAACTCTATAAAAATGACAAGTTTGGTTTCCAGTTGGTTCTAAAACACCAAAAGTTTTACCTATATTTCTTGTCTTTTTCAAGAAGCCATTCGGATTGTCGTGGATTGTAAGCCTTGTGTGGTGCCAGGTCATACTCGATGGCACGGTTTCTGAAAACATTTCAACAAATTCAGGTGTCTGAAAGTTATTACCGTATTTCCTCTATTAGTTTTATTTGCAAGACTAATTTTCAATTGACCCGTAAGGGTGCAAGACTACTCGGCAATTCCCGACAGCTTCTTCCCCAAGTTTGGGCCTTTTCAGCTTCTTACCCAACTCTTGCCAACTTCTAACCCAGAGTATGCCCAAGTCTTACCCAACTTCAACAATTCTAGTGTAAACTCCCTCGCCCGAGTTCTGCCCAAGTCTTAGCCAAGTTTTGCCAACTTCTTACCCAAGTTTGCAGATGTAAAGAACGAACAAGATTCCGAAATCCCGCATGCGCAATGTTTAGCGTAAATCGACACTTTGTCTTTTGATTAATTTGTATTTAAAATAGAGGAATTTCAATGTAATTGAAAGAATTCACAGGAAAACTTGTCCCTTCAAAGGCAAATTCTAAATATTTTTCTCTGGTGGCTAACATTGTTTAAAAAAATGTACGAACAAAGTCTGATTTTTATTGCCATTTTGTCTAATAAACCATATAATTTTTCTAAAAATAAAAAGAAAAGTTATCTTCAGGATGATTCTTCTCCTAGTCAGTCCAATAGTCAAATAATAGTCAGTCAATCCTATGCATCAAATTTTGAATTTTTCTAAGACTGAACTGTTCTTTTGAAATGTAAACTTTTATAAAATTGAGAGACATGAAACAAACATGAATTACAGTAATTCTGTAAATTCTGAACTTAGAATCATTAGGTATTGAAAACAAACTTGAAAACAAATGAAATAAGGTATGTGAGAATACCGTATCAATCAGATATGTCTGGTACTTCCTCAAAAATATCTATCAGAATATGAGTACGATATATAATTACTAGTGTGGATCTTTTCGCGCGACCATCATGGCTCAGCAGGTAAGACTTCGGCACAACGGGAAATGAGATCAAAGTTCAACACACAGGTATAAATTGGGTAAGAAATAGGCAAAACTTGGGTAAGACTTGGGTAAGACTTGGGCGACGCCTCGGGACGACGAGGCAGTCGACGACTTTTTTCATTTTTGAGACGGCGTCCAACTCTTGCCCAAGGTTTACCCAAGTCTTGGCAGCTCCTTATAAATGTTTTTATTTTTTGGGCAAGCCTTGGGTAAGAAGTTGCGAAGCCTTGGGTAGGAAGCTGGCGGCAAACGCCGAGTAATATAACTTTCGCACGAGTTTACTCAATCTAAAACTGATAAAAAATGAGAGAGAACTTTAATACGGAAAGAGTACACATGTATCACCAAATAAAAACTAACGTTTTGTTAATACACAAGCTTGGAGCAATTGAAGTATAATTGTGTCGTTCGCGGAATGATCCGAGATAAGGAGAATACATTTCATCGTATTTCGAGTGACGAGCAAAATTCATCGTGTTAGTGGCGTCTTCAAAGCTGAAATATTTTCGGACTTTTCAGCTGATGACTGTAAGTCAATTAGCAATTTTATTTTTTGAGAGAGACATTCTTGGCGTTTTTGGCGTTTTGGCGTTTCTACGTTGTAGAAAACCGTTTCATTTGTTTCGTGAAATTTTGGGTCCACGCTGTGCTAGAGACGAAGTTGGTCTCGTTGCGGTTGCGAACAGCAGTATCATCTCCAACAAACAAATTGATACAATAAATCAACGTAATACTTTGAAATTTGCTGAGAATTCAAAGAGTGAAACATGACAATTTGATTATCTTACAATTAATTTTAAAAAGCTTCAGGATAGGTTGCATGTTGAAAACTCACGCAGTGGAAACAATATCAATATACGTGTTTGATGGGCTTCCGGCCACAAATCCCTTGTAAGGAGCTGATGTCCATTTTGAGTCGGATGCAACTTGAGCTTTCACCTGAACACATCGATTTTTAGGATTTAGCTAAGGTTTTGGCTCTGGATTAGGCTTAGACTCGATCTTTAGCTTTAGTCTAGGCGTTGACATATATAAATACTTCTTATAGTTGATTTTATTTTTTGCAGAAAACCGTTCGAAATTTTTAAAAAATAAAAGTTCCTCAATAATTTATATTTTTCACTGACACCCCTAGGAACTAGATAATGTCAAAATAATAACATTTTCGAAGATGAAAACTCACGCGATCGAAGGCGCCCATGTTGTTGTTGTCTCGATGGAAAAGAAGAAGAGACTGAAGTAAAGAGTTTGAGCAAGAAGAGAAAAACTAGGCGGAGTTTTGAGAGAGAGAAGACAACAAACAGCTGATGTCAGATGGGGGCGGAAGATCAGAAGAATCGAGATTTTGAGGGCAACCGAGAGATGTGTTAGACAGGTTGAGAAGAGAAGTAGTCAGTGATTAATGAAAACCACTTGGAGGATCAGTGGAGAGATATGTTGCCACAGGAGTTTTGGCAGATTTCGAGATGATCGTGAGAACACGAGGAGACAAAAGCACACAAAAAAGAAACACAAAAATATATTCTGAAGCCAAAACTTCGATAGAAACTGCAATACTTTCTGCGATAACTTGAAAAATATAAGGAAAAATGCCAGAAAACAAATTACTGTATTTCTTATATTAAACATGGTAATTGAGTTAATTCACGGAGGATAGTTGTAGGTGCAAGTGCAAATATCTTATGAAATATGTTCACATAAAAATTAGGAAAAAGAAAAAATTATGACATTTCGAATTGGAAAAATAAAGCCGTGAAGATTCTACGTTAGATAAGAAAAGAAAAAACAATCACAAACTTGTCGATAAATTCAGTTTCGAATTTACGAAGGACGACTTCTTCCCTTTTCATCTTCAGACACGTGACACATTGACTGGTGAGTTTTAAATTTCAGATGATTGCTTTTGAAGTAGTAGAGTGGGGTTGCTAGCCTCTTCGGCCACTGAAGTTGCACATCTAGAAAGATTCACTCTCAACTTTTTCTGCATTTGGGAGAAAACTTTCTACCAAATGTTTTCAACTTTCCAACTTGAGGGGATTTTAATAAAACTCAAAATTGTTGGCAGAAAGTTTCCAACGTTTGGTAAGAGGTTGCCCCAAAACGTCGCCAGTTTTTATTACTGTGAAACAAAAATAATATTGTTTCAGATTGGAATCAACAAAAAGTCAGCACCAAAACCAATGATCGTGTACGTCCTACTGGCAATTGTCGCTGTTCTGGCCTACTTCTACTTCAAGAACAGTGAGAATGGCAAGAATGCAACGACATCTCAAAGAAGTTCAAGAAGCACTCGTTCCACAAAAAGCTCGAGATCATCTCCGAAGACTGTGCCTGTTACTGAACAGCCTGCAGCTGCTCCACCTCAACAACTCGAACAACCGACCCCTGCACCTGCTCCGGAATCTGCTCCTGCTCCAGTTCAATGCCCGGAACCAACTCCTGAAGTCCCTCAGCAACCAACACAAGTGTCCGCTCCAGTTCAAGAAATCACTCAAGGTGCTCCTGCTCCAATCCCCGAGCCAACTCCAGTCACTGCAGAACAGCCAACTCCAGTTGATCCTTTGAGCTCTCCAATTAAACCAATTGGTAGAGACTCTGTATTGTTGGCGCCGAAGGACAATGTTTATGGAGGAATTGGTGGGAAATCCGAGAGGATGGCTCCAACTGAGAATGCTTCTGGAGGTGGGAACTCGGTTATTTTGGGCCCAAAGGATAATACTTCCAATGGTGTCGGTGGAAAATCGGAGAGATTGGCTGTGGATTCTGGACCTGCTTCATCTGATCAATCATCTTCTGCTCCTGCTTCTACTGAATCGAAGAAATCGAAGAAAATTAAAAAGAAGAAGAACAAGAAGTCGAAGGATAAGAAGAGTGAGTTTGATAAAAGTTTGAATACTATCCGAATATTCAAAATTTCAGAATCAAACAGTCGCAAAAACAAGAAAAATAAGAAAAGCAAGGGAAAGAGCACATCTACTTCTGAGCCTCCAACTCCAAATCAACCGGAAACTGGAGTTCAAACTGCCAACGAACTTCGTAACGATGCTCCTGAATCAAATGTGAACACTGCCATGTCAATCCAATCTCCAGTTCAAGATACTCCAGAACCTGATGTCAAAACCGCTTCTGAAGCCAAAAACGACATTCCAGAATCTGGTGTGAAGACTGCTGCAGAGGTAAAGAATGATGTTCCTGAATCAGGAGTCAAGACTGCCGCCGAAGCAAAGAACGATGCTTTTGAGAGTGATGTTAAGTCTGCAATCGAGGCAAAATCTGATGCACCAGAATCTGACGTGAAGACTGCAATTGAACTTGGTGGAGAACAGAAGAGCGGATCGACTGTCAGTAACTCATGATTCTCAAGAATCAGCTAAATGTCCCACAAAACACGTGATTTTCTGAATAATTTGAAAAATTTAGGCGAGCAGTGTTAACTCGAAGAAATCGAAGAAGAATCGCAAGAAGAAGAGTGAGTTGTTTTAATAATTGTTTCTAGATTCAAATGTGATTCTTTCAGAGCGCAGCAAGGCGAAGGCAAAGAAGTCAGCTGAGAAAGTAGAGAAAGATCCATCTTCTTCACAGTGAACTCTCGATTTTTAATTGGAAAATGAATGAAGGGATTTGGTTCTGCATCTTTTTTGAATACTATTTTAACCATAGAAGGAAATTCCGATGGGTCAAGACGCTCACCTAGCTTCACAAATATTGCGTAAATATTTATAACAGATGTTCTCTAGAAGCGACAAGTTACCAACTTTACCATTTCGTTGGAAGATTTTCATTCTATGGTTACTTTTATTTTTCTTCGACGTTTTCGAGGTCGGGCGGGTTAGAGGAAGTAGCACCTCCCGTTACGGCTATGTTACGATGTTATAGATCGTCCTTCTCATGTATTTAGATCCCATTCTGGCGTCCCCTTCAATAATCTAATCAATGAAGATGAAATTGGCTTAAATAAGCAGTTTCTATCATCAAGTACAAGATTTCCAGTATAGATATAGAGAGGGCAATGAGGATGCTGTTAACAGCCTTATACCCCGTGAAATGCAGTGAGATACACCTAGTTAAATATTGTTACAATTGAGAAAATAATTCAAAATGAGCACTCAATCTCCTCTCCCCCGGAAAACGTTTTTGAAAAAGAGAGAGCAGTTTGTAACGAAGTTAACATGGAATTCTAGTTGTTCGAAAACACTAGGCAGTGATCCCTTGATCGAATAGAAAAGGCGAGAAGAGATGCGGTAAAAATGGGAAATATAATTTAAATTTGGTTTGAAAAAAAAAATTTTGTTCCACTATTAAATGAAAACGTGGCCTTGAAATCTATTATCAAAAAACGTTTTTGAAAACCTTTAGCCACTGGTAGAAATATTTTCGTTATTTTCTGATTTTGAAGCTGTGAAAGTTGGTTCTACTTTCTAAAATGGTAAGTTGTGAAGGAAACACTTCAATATCTCATCAATTTGTAATTCAGGAGAGCATCTTACAAATTATTGTAAAATGTTTTCCAATTGCAACGTTCATCCTTTTCGCGGCATTTTGTGTAAGTTTATCCATACAATTCATTGATTGAAACTTCATATTTTCAGGCAAGTAAACCAAAAGAAGTTAGAAGAAGCCCAGCGAGAAAACTGACAATGTCAACTTCTACTTTGGAATCTGAAAAGGAGGAATTGAACAGTGTTGAGATGGTTTTGGCGGAAGAGATCAAAAAGGAGGAAAAGGAACCTGAAAACCCATTGATTAATGAGACAATGTCAGAAGATAGAAGTGTTGCATGTGGAAATAAGAGTGATTCGAAGGAACTGAAAGAAATGGTATCTCCAGACAAGGAAAAGAAAAAAGAAGACTCGAAAGCAGAGCAAGAATTCGTCCTCGATGAAACCAATCCACATTTTGCTTTTCTTCTTGCTGGAGAAAACAGAGATCCTGCTCAATCAGTTCTTCACGCAAAAAATGCATTTGAACACTCGAATGGATTCATGTGGACAATGAAGAAGAGATTGGCTTTTGATGAAGGTTGCTGGAAACACTTGAGCCGTAGAATTGGAGCTATTAGAGCAGAGGTTCGGGAAGTTGATCTAAGTATTCAAATTATCAAGCTTTCCAGGGATTCGAAGTCAGAGTGAACACTCGTCAAGCAAGGGAGAATAAGCAAAGGTATGTTGTATCATGATAACCTTTTTGAAATAATAATATTTGCAGTGCGGATCGGGAGACCAAAATTGACCTCGTGTTCAACAAGTTTGCAGTTGGAAAAGGAAAGAAGAAGGCTGGTGGAGAGTGAACAGTGAATACTGCTTTCAATAAATGTTTTTTCAATTTTGTCTATTTGGGTCATCTTAGAAAGTACAGGTTTTCATATATTACTATTCGATTCGAGTCATTCGACTAATCCACAATTTCCGTCTTTCTCTCGGACTATCTGGATTGTGTGCTTTCAGGGAAACCATCAAATTTAATAACTTTCAGTAACCAATGTTGTAAATGTGTTATGTGATGGACGTCCCTCTCGTTGATTTTCGAGAACTGATCCCCGCGTTCCCCTAACCGGAAACTGAATCTGACTAGAAAATAACGATAATTGGACAATTGCTAGAAAGACAAGGCGAACGTTAAATTGAAGATATGCTCATTGGTTACAACAATCCGTTTTTGGAACCTGCTAAGCTTTGTCCCAAAGCTGAAAGTTTGCGTCTTAAAATGTGGTACTTTTTCTGTTTACGCATAATCTGGTATTTGATTTAACTTTTTTTTGCTTTCTAGCAATTTCCCGGTTAACGTTACTCCCTGGCGAGTAATATGAAATCGTACAATCAATGCTCCATGTCATAATCCATTTTCCCATCACGAAAAATCAGGAGGACGAGAACGGTCTTTCAGAACATGCCTTATTCTTCAACCCACAAATCACAACATTTCAAATGTATATAAATTTTGAATGTGTTTCATGAATTGGCTCATAATCGTACAGAAGCTGTTAAAACACCACAAAACTACACGAGCCACATAGTGCACATTTCCCATGTATTCTCTTTTACTCAAAATTCAGGTCCGAAACTGTTTTGTTTGGAGCCAGAGCTTTTGGTTTGTGACTATTGGGAGAGGTTGCAGCAGAGAGAGTTCAATCATATATACATAGGAAACAAACAGGCGGAGAGCACGCGGAACGCGGAGAGCAACGGGAAAAGAGGCTCTCCCGAATGAACGGGGCCATCTGTGTATATGTAGCTGTGTGCTATATGCTCTTGCGGGAGAGGGAAACATTACTGAACGGGAATATGGGGGAGAAAAAGAGAAGAAAGAGGAGGGCCAAATATTCTCCCATTCCCGTTTGCTCTTTGTCTTCTAATAATCATTTTTGTTTGTTTCGTTTATCACGAATTGCCTTAAACCCATTCAACTTACTTTCATGAATTTTGGAAATTTTATGATATTCTGAAAATAATGATTTGTTGTCTAGATTTTTAAATTTCAGGGTGAAAATAATGTTAATTTTTCCAGTTCTGGGGCTTCATAGTCAAATTTTTAAGATTTTTTTTAGACGTGTTTAAATGTGATTTAAACAACTTTCCCAGTGGGGATAAATTCAATTTGTATATTCAAAATGTACAAAAACATTAAACGATATTTTCAAAAGCTAGAAGGTAACTTCCTTTCTATTTCATATTTTTTGGTGCAATTTGTTTAAGCCACATTATTTCAAGCTTTCGCCCTGATCTAGTTTTCTCATCCTTACTGCTTCTTTCGAACTGTATTAATTATTTTGAAATTCCATTGGCAAATTGTATCCTCTTTCTTGAATGTGTCACACTTTTGGGTAAACATTTAGAACAAAACAAAGAATGGAGTGAGAGAAATAGAGAGAACACAGGAGCAAGCAATAATAAGAAATGAAAAGACAATGCGCTAATGATGGTGTTGAGCAGAAGCAGAAGACTCAGTAACCATCTCTCCTGCTAGGAACTTTATAAACTTTGTGGATTTTATGAACGTCTTCGAGTTCATTCTCATTCTAGACTCCAATTTAGAGTTAAGAAAAAAGTCTAAAAATTTTCGATGCTCGATTGATGTGAATCTTTTGAAATAAAAAACATTTGAACCGATGACTATGTTCTAGAGAGTCTCCATGGTAAAAAAATATTGCACTGTGAACTGTTCAATAAGTTTTTAATGAACAAATTTTCTATGATTTCTATTAGCGTTACTTATTTTTGAGTATAGCGATGATGATGATGATAAATTTTATTAATTAAAAGTAGAGAGAAAATGTTCTGTGCAAAACTATTGAAAAGACTATATTTCCAAAATTTTAGATGATTTTTGAGTTAGTAACCAATTCGTTGACTGTGTCATTTGAAAACCATTTCAACAGATTTTCACATTAAATTTAGCTGCAAAGGGCTTCTCGGTTGCTGAGTTTTTTGTAGGATTTTGTTTCTGAAGATCGGAAGGTAAGCTCAAAAATTGTTAGTTTGTAGGTTTGAAACTTTTCCCTCATTGTTTTATTGTCTTTGTAGTTTTTCAAATGTCTATATCCTCTTCAATTTGTCTACTGAGGATTCTCATTCCGAAAATCTTCAAGTACATACTTCATGCAACTAGTATCCTTGTCAAACATAAAACACCACCTTTCCATCTACCTTTGCTTCTTCTTCTCATCATTCATTTACTATGACGTGTTTCATTTTATGTTCCCTCAATGCCACTGACAAGAAAAAAAACAGTATGTTGACTGGCGGAAAGACAAGCTCCTCATCGCTCTCATTTTCTGTGTATTGCTCCGCAGAACTTGAAGGCTCAATGCTCTTTTTTTGTTCCGCGCGGCCAAATTTTCTTTTCTAATTAGTCGGAAGCAAGAAAAAACCGCAAGAAACAAGACAAAAGCCTCTTCCGCGCGACCGTATTTTTCTTTTTTTTTCCAATTTTTTCTGATTTTATTTGAACTAAAAATAGACTATACCGATTTATTATTATTTAGGACGAACATTCAAGCTTCATCAAACATGAAAATAAAAGAATGATGGTAAAATTCCTCTAACACGAAATTACAAGTCTAATTGATTAAATCTAATTGATTTTCTCACAAAAGTGCTTTACCAACTGCATAGGTCACAGTAGTTGTTTCCTATAACTCTCTTACAAATGTTTAAATTCTATTCAATAGGATTACTGTAACACTTTTGGGGTCATGAATAGTAGTTCTTCTTTTTGTATAAGCCATGCGGAACACATATAAGCTTCAAAAGTTTTGAATAAAAGTGCAATGAGTAGTCCATGGAGTTTCATGACTCACAATAAGCCTTTTGAGAAGTATGTGTGTGACATGTGGCGGTAATACCTAAAAGAGGCATGTAAGAGAGAGAGAGGTATTATATGAATTGTACATTTATACATATATCTATGTATCTGTGCGCATCGGTCCGAAACATACGGAAAAGAGGATCGTCGCAACAACAACACACTTCAACATATTCTCGATATATCTTTCAGAGAAGTACACACACACATTTGTTCAAGGTCTTTCATGGTTTTTGCATATCCTTTTGTGTATCTTCATTGGAGTTCTTGTTATGGCACCTCAAGCTTTGTTAAGGGCAAACAATTATAGAAACATTTTTTTAAGTGAAAAATCTGAGCTCATACATCTTCAAAGTTTTCAACTAAAAGACAATTTCATGATAATATTTTGTAAAATTTAACTATTTGGGTACTTGCTTTTGAAGATGAGAGCGTTTTCAATTTTTAAAAATCTCTTAATTTTCTCTTAATAAAAAATCTCTAAAAATTTCTTAATTTTTGTTTTGCTTCAGTCCAACTTTTTGGCTCAAAAAAAAAATAGAAATTTTTCAAGTTCAAATTCGAAACCTACCAAATTCAATTAACATTCAAAGTGAGTGCAAAACCACGACGAAAATTTCTCAACACTGTGGTCTCTCATATCTCAGTTGATATTGATTATACCAAAAAATCAGCAGAAAAAAGTGGCAAAATATTTTTTGTTTTTTCTTCTATATTATGACAAGTAAAATTTATTTTATACCTGAACAACAAACCTGGACTTCGAAAGTTAAATAGGCGACTTTTGAACATGGTGCATCGACACCACTCAGCTTTGGTAGCTCAAATCTACGCTGTCTCCAATTTTATCATATAACTATCAATAATCAAAAAATGTACTTTTTTTTTCTCTAAAGTTTTGCGATTAATTAATTTATGATGTATATAAACTGAGCCAATGTATCTGTTGTTAAGCTGGAAGGTCAGATAGGTGTCCTGAACAGTATTTTCCTTGATTTCCTTTTACTTGGAACGGGGGAACAGAATCGGTTTCTTCCGTATTGTTTGTCAACATGTCGTTATTTCTCAGTCCCATATCATCGTCGCACGCAATTCTCGCAAATCCGTCTAATATCCACCCATCATCAACAGGCACCACCGGTTCCCCCCACTCACCGGTGTGGACAGTACTATACGTTCACAAATGAGTGATAGAGAGAGATATAGAGAGATCTCACTCTCTTATCACTAATCATTTCCTGCCACAAATCTCTTCCAATGTTTGCTTAAGCTCTGCTGGAGGTGATCGTGGTCAAAGAGAGTTTCAAGAGACTAGTCTTTTTCTTTTTTATTATAAGAAAACATTCATGAACATACCGTAATTCCTTTAATAGTCTTGCAGTTTGCATAAGCTCTTTCCCACGTACTTTAGGGAAAATTTGGTAAATTTTCGTTTTTTAGGCGGGTGAACGGGCGGGTGAGAGGTACCCAATCAGGCGGAATGTCTAGCTTTTAGGTTTTTGGGTTTCATAAAGTAACAAAAATTTGTTTCTTTTCACTTTTTTTCACATTTTCACCCCCAGAAAAACAACTTTTCTAACACATGTTCTTTTCACTTTATCTTGATTTTCTCTTATGTTCAGATTTTATTCGATAACCGTAAAAAGACGGAAATTGTAATAAGACTTCTCTGGCTTCAGTTTTGACTTATTGAATTTTGTTGCGTAATTGATATGATATGAGGCAAGAGGCAAGAGAGATGAAGCATATCAGCTTTCTATCTGAGAATTTTAAATATACGCTCCCAAGATCCCTTAATTCTAAACAAAATTGTAAGTAAAGATAAAATTTTGTTAGTGGTAATCTGAATCTCTCCAAAGTTCTCATAAAAGTGTCCAAGATTTAGAAGTCCCAAGAGATGGCAATTCAATTGTTTTCCGTTATTTGTTTCATTGTTTCTCTTCTCAATGTGGATTTACCAAAGACTAACAAATCTAGACTGAAAAACCTTTTGGGAAAAAAGAAATGTAATTTTTAAAGTCCTCAAAAACTTCTCAATTTATGAAGTAAACAAAACTGATCAAATATATTTCCGATGTTTGCGGTCAATTAGAAACTTTAGTTTCATGATTATTTTCAGAAAATCTAAAATTTTTGTTTAAAACTTGAAGTTTTGGAGTAGGTCGAGAAAAAATGAACAACATTAAAAAATTAGAAAAAAATTCCGACGACACCATTGTGCACAACAAGAAAACTGCAAGGCTATAGCCTTTATGGAATGAAATGTTTTTTTTCGCGCAAAATTTACAATTTTAGAAAGCAATTAACAATTCAAACACCTCTTTCCAAAGTTTCAAGTTTATTTGAAAATTTCAAAAACACATGTCGTTGTGTCAAACGGATCCCATAACAGAAAGCAATTTACCTAGTTACAAAGTACCCATTTGATATCTGCCAGGTTCTTCTCTTTTTCCTCATAAATATCCACACAGATGTTATCTTCAATGGGTCAACTATGTTTTCTCTCTCCCTCTGGATTCTCTCTCTCTCTCTCTCTCGTTCCCTCGATCCTTGGCAACTTGTTACTACTCGGAAGTTTTCGATCATTTTCTCATATCTTCACATTTTCATTTCTCGTTTTTCTCACTTTCAACTGACTACTGTACAAGAGTGTATAAGCATACAAAAAAACAGAAAAGTCAGAGTCGAGAATAAATGGGGGAAAGGGACAAGAAGGTCTATAATTATATTTGCATCTTCCCACTGTGTTTCCCTCGTTTTTTGTCCCCAGAAAAACCGTCTCCCTTCCCCGTCATCACTTTTCCATCGAAACATACATAATTTATCAGCAGTATTGTTGTGTGCGGGAGGCCGTAAAACAACCATCTCCCCCCTCTCACACCAATCTCCTGTTCGGATAGAGGATTCCCATTGTTTTCCGGATTTTAAATAACAACAACCATCAACAACTCTTACTATGATCACATTGCATACATTTTTAGTTTTCGAGAAGTATTCAGAGCGTAGGCTTTAACAAAGTTAACTGTATGTAAGGCTTGAAAAACTTTAATAGTTAATAACTTTGAAATCTTATTTCTCGGACCAAAAAAGTAAAAACGATCCGTTTTGAACATGGTGCATCCACTTCACGCAACTTTGATAGCTCATATCTCGGTTGTCATTGTATTTATCAAATAATTTTTAACAAAAAAAATATATCTTATTTTTTCTAGATTTTTTGTGGTTAAAATTATGTTATTATATTAAAAATAAACCGAGCTATTGAACTAACAAGGGAAGTCGAAAAACTGAACCCCGGACTTTGACATGCCATAGTAATTTTTTGATAAAAGAGTGAAAAAAATGATCTCTCCAAAAAATTTAGCTGCCCCGGTCCAGGTTTAGCAAAGTTATGACGTTTTGAAAGTGCCGAAAAAAATTCCTTGACCACCCTAGCAAAAAAAACTAGAATTTTCAAAAAAAAATTTTTTTTCTAAAAATTGATAAAAACTATTGTAACTTATCCAAAAATGTGAAAAACAGATATTATGCACATTTTTTCTTCCCACGGACAAAAAACCACATTGCTTGATCTACATATCTTGACAAAATTCCAAAAATTACTTTTTCTTGTAGGTTAATTTATGGGTTTTCTTGAGAGTTATGAGCTAAGACTTGCATGGCATATGTTTTTCGCTGTTTTGAATCATTTACAGATATTTTTCCACTTTTCAGAAAAAACAATTTTTTTGAAATTTTTGAAATTTTTTTAAAAAGGTGGTCTAGCCACTTTCAAAACGTCATAACTTTGCTAAACCTGGACCGGGGCAGCTAAATTTTTTGGAGAGATCATTATTTTCACTCTTTTATCGAAAAATTACTATGGCATGCCAAAGTCCGGGGTTCAGTTTTTCGACTTCCCTTGTAAAGAAGTTTAGGAAGCTGAATTCTTGATCTATATTCTAGTGGAATGCAAAACCAAATGTAAAACTAAAAAACAAATCAATCAGTTAAATAACCTAATTATCCCTGACCACCACATCATGAACTCCCATTTGTTCGCCCTAAAAAAGTCAATCGCATCCAATTTGATATCTTTGTTCCTTTTATTCTACCAAATCAGTCATTCTTTCTGAATTACCGATTCCTGATCGTGACTCATCAATTTTTATTCCATTTTCTTGCATTGTTTTTGATTTCTCAGACATTGGAGTTTTCATGTTACGAAACATAAAAACAGCCTCACGAGGTTTCTTTATCACCAATGAATGTGAGTACTTGTGTGGAAGCTGTTTTGGTTGAGAGTCATCTTCCCAGGGCAAGTTACTTGATTGTTTGGGGTTTGATTATGCTATTTTCATTAAAAAAAAATTAGATTCTCAGTTCTGACAATGTTTGGGAAATTTGACATTTATTATGAAGCCTCGTCAAAAAAAGTTTCAAAACCCAAATGGTTCAATCACATGACACTTTCTTATCACCAACTGGTCCTTGCACTTCTTCTACCAACTTCCCTCTATTCCCACTTTTCCGTTTTCCGTGTTCATGTCCCGGGGTCCGAGAGAGAAAGAAAGAACGCCTGTTTGATATCTGTGTCTCTCACTCTCTTCTTATCACTACTATCTTTAATTGTTTCGGGGTCCCCCCACTACTACCCTCCTCCTCTTCTTTCTTGTGTTCCTCATAAAGAAACGAACGAAAAATACGTTTTTTCTCTCTTCCTACTGTTTTTCAATTTTTTGATTATTTCCATGTTTCTGTAGCCTTTTCTTCTTTCCGGTTGGCCAAGAAACAATTATTAGCTTTTTTGTTAATGAAAAGAAATATCGATAAAACTGATAAGAAAACAATTGGTTTTGTTATCAGTTGTTTCTCTCAAACCAATCACTTACCCTTTTTCTCATTTTTCGAGAACCGTTTTTTTTCTGTCTTGGTAATTTTTATCAGATCCAATTCATTGAAACGAGAAGTAATAAAATTTAAAACTCAAAAAATTCATTTAGTTTCAAAAAATATAAAATGCTTTCGCTACAACTACAGTAACCTGCGAGGAACTTTTTAAAAGTTATTTTTATCAAAAACATGTTGTTAAAAATAATAAATTAAATTCAAATGATCGACTATGACTATGAAACAATTTAAAAATGTTGTTTTCTTTCAGAAATTTCATTTAAATTCTAAACTTTTTTTAGTAACTGAATTAATTTCAAATTGCTGGGCAAAATGATTACTGTAAAGCAACACAGTTTTGTTGGATTTTTTTTTATATAATTAAACTTTTTGGAATGATGATACATTTTGCAGAATTTTTTAATTGGTCCTAAATCGGTTTCACTTCGAAACATTTATTTTCCGCGGAATATTGTTTCAAAATCAGGATTTTTATTGTAGAAATTGCAAAAAAAAATTTTTCAATGAAAAAGACAAATTTTAGAAGTTTTAATTTACACAATTTCACACTCTCATCATCCTACTTCCCCAAAGTACATTACCAAAAATTTCAAGAAAAAAATGATACTAATATTTTCTGAATACTCTTTCACCTGGTCATTTAAGTTCCATATTTTCCCAGTTTCTCAATAAAATAGTAAAAGTGGCTCGTAAATCTTTCGTCAGTGAGAGTGAAACGGCTCGACTGGACACGGGGACACGGGACACCAATTGAACACTAAATTGCGGTCAGAAAGGGAGAAGAAATCTATAAACTGAGGAAAAGCATATCTCATAATGTGAACTACTCTATTTCAAAAAGTCTTAGCTGACCAATGACTCTTTTAAAATATTTCTATTGAAAATTCAAGTTTGTTTTCTCAACTTTTCAATATTTTCCCACATGTTTCTTTATTTTCTTCCTTTCCGTTTTAACACTCAAACAAAGTCAATAACAAAAATGTAAATTTCAGACCACATCCATGACAGGAAACTAGAATAAATATATAAAATGAACGACTGTAAGCGGTTTGAAGCAAATATTTTCAATAATGGAAAATGCAAGATTTGCTATAAATCCAAACAGAATCATTCATCAGAATCAATTGAAAATGCAAAGGTAATTTTTGTTTGATTTTTAGTTGATTTTTATTTGAAAAAATAACGTTTATGACTTTATAAATCAGTATGATTTGGCCTAAAATTCAGCTTCAATCAGGTGTTTAAATGAGTTTTTAAACATGAATTTCCAATATTTTTCAGTAAATTTTGTTCGAAAATAGCAACTATTTTTTAAAAGATTTATTCGAAAATACTTTTAATTCTAATTCAAAAATTTCCAATTTTTGGTAGTTCGAAACTTCCATGAAAATGCCAACACTTTTTTAACTTCAAAATTAAATTAATATAAATTCGTTAGTTTTTTAAAAATAATATTTTGATTCTAAATTTCACTTTAAAATATTAGAATATCAAACAGAGTACGGTATTCTACTAAACTACCAAAAATAATTGGCATCTTCCCAAACGCTGTGCCCCGAATTTCTGCGAATCTTAAAACTAATAATTAATTGTAAGAAAAGCTTTTTTTTCTGTTTTCCCGTCTCCATTTGCATTTTAATGTTGTAGAAAGACGAAGATTGAAAAAAGCACTACAGTTTTTTTACAAAATTCAATATTTTGGTGTTTACATAAGGTATAGTTTATTGATATGAAATGAAATCAGTAGTATTTGAAAAAGAGTATACTGAAAAAGACATGTTCTTCTTTCTGTGTCTCTCAATTTCTAATACTATTTATCATTTACTTTTTTATTGATAACAAGTCCATTTTGCAATCGGAAATGATATAAAAATGCATAGTTGATTATTTTTTGGAATGCTTTTCTCTTCATTTTAAGGTTTTTTGAAGTATCTGATTTGAAAAAGAGCATTATTTATTTAATTCTAAACTTTTGAGTTTAATTATTTATTTGATCAGTTCTCAACTTTTTTGATTGCATTTTCCATTTCTAAGGGTACACAATTTTCAGTTTGACACTTCAAAAGTTCCAACAAAATATTAGAATAAATTATAATTGAACACTCCAAAATTTTTTAGCTTTTTAAAATTTTTTTTTAAATTTTTAGCAAATTGAAAGTTTTAGAAATTTCCAAAAATTGAAAAAAAAAACTTTAAGGTTCGCACGTTTGAACTTGAATAATATTTTAATCCGAACAATGGAAACAAAATTAAAATATTTGCAAAAAAACCTTTTCCGGTTGACTTTCGAAATGCTGATAGGCGGAAGCTGTAAATAAACTAATTTTGGGCTTTTTTAGCACCACAGAGGTGATTTGAATCATCTTCCCCATTGCCGCTTCTCCACCTTTGAAGCTTTGATTGTTTTGGAATAAAATTTTCAGCCAATACCTCTAAGCTGGTAATAGATACCTGAACATATAGTCTTAGTTTCACCAATCGGTTCCACTTTCATTCTTTTTTGTGTCTCATTTCGTTTCGCATCAGTTATTTTTCTGCAATCACACTTCGGCCCATTTCTTTTTCTTATCCAATCCCAATACATTTTGTTTTTTCATTGGAAGACGTTCGTCTCTCTTCTGAGCAATTATCCTTTCTATCTCTAAACTCTCTTACTATTTCAATAGTATTCCATTTCATAAAAGTGCGCACTTTTGGGTCGTCCAGAGACATTCAACCAGAAAGCATTGATTCTTCCCTTCTTTTTCCTTCCTCTTGTTTATTTATTCAGCAGTGACACTATCCTTCACTATTCCTCTTCCATTTCATCCATCCTTGCATTTTTCTTATTTTTTTGGTAGTTTTTCTCTACAGTGACCCTATTAATTGGCTCAAGTTTTATTTCTAATACCGACACACACGATTTTTGCTTCAAACAATTATGGGACAAAAAGATGAATTCCACTTGACATTTTGTGAATGCCAAAAAATATTCCGAGATATTTTTTGTGTCATTTAGTAAAAGTCACTATTTTTAGCTGGTCTAAGTGAGCACTGAGTTTTGATTTTTTTCAAATATTATAACATCATCAATGTTTTTTAACTGAACCTGAGGCTCTGATTTTTTAGGGAATAAAAAATTGAGTGTATAAGTTTTGGATTCAAAATGACGCATTTAATAAATAAGTTCGTAAGTTAATTTTAGAATTTCTGGAAATAAACTTCTACGTAATTGAAAGATATGTATGCCTACCACAGAATTGATAGTTCCCTGTTAATTTTCTATTTTCTATAAACATTTATCTAAAAGTACCATAAAAATCGCAATCTTATAAACTTGAGCAATTTCGTTTTTTCCTGAAAAACATAAACACGAAATTCTAGACAGATTGCCTAATGCACCATTGGCCATCCTCCAATTTATAAATTTTAATCCAATCTTCTATCATCTTCCACTTATTATTATTATTATGCCCACCACTTCCAATCATGCTTCTTCTCTGACCATCATCTCCTTCTTCTTATCATTTGATTGCGCATCATTTTATCTGTTTATACCCGACTTGGCTTGTATCCAAGTTTTGAACACCCACTCACACATTAAAGTATCTTCATTCGTCTCGATATATCGTGTTCGTGTTCACTTTCTACATTCATTCAATGACCTGCTTTCTACCTTCCATTCATCCTTGTTTTCAACATCTTACCACTCACTCTTTTTCTCATTTTCTCTTATTTTCTCATGCTCTATCGTTCATCTAGATGGATGTAGGTAATGACTGGGAGAAAGAGAGTAGAATCCATCCTCCAATTAGTTCCTTTTCTGCTTCTAGAATTGTTTTTTGTTGTTTCTAGGTCTAACTTGCACCCATGACATTTGGATTTTCAAAACTTGGATTTTGAAAAAAAACTTTTACTTAAAGGCGCACGGATTTTTTCAGATGGATAGAAGAAAGTATTTTCAATAATATCATTATACATAGTTTTTGTAAAGGAAGAGCTTTTTTGAAGACGAAACAAATGTTTTCAATTCTTCAATTCTTTTAAAAATCACATTTTGTTGCTTTATGCTTTCAATATGCATTTGTTTTTTTTAACACGAAATGAGAATCCGATGGAGCACTTTTCTTAATGTTCGACGATTTTTTTTATCTTTTCCGTAACCAAAAGATTCCAATACCGGAAGATTGAATTTCTTTGAATAGAACCACCTGTTTACGGCAAACATGACAAACGATCTTCTCTTCTTTCCGCAACAAAAAACAACGAAGGGAAGCGCCAGTTAATCCTATTTGACTCCCTATTTCTCTTGTTTAACCAAATTCAACTACCCATTTGAGTTTTGAATCGGAATCGGGACATCGATACAAACAGACACATGAACAGACAGACAGTGTATGTTTGTGTTGTTTTGTTTGTCCATTTTCTTTCACTGTGTCCGATTTCGATAGTCTCCTGTTGTTGTTATGTCGTCATAAAATCCAAGAATTTTTGTGTTTGTTCTGAGTTTTGGATGGGAGAACGACAACGCGCGAAGAATAGGATGCAAGTATTTCTGAATTTTCTCTTTTTACCTGATATTTTATAGGATTCTTGCTTTCCAAAAAACCGCAATTTTTTTTAGTTTCAAGGAGCTTGTTGGGATTATCTTGCGATAAAAATTAGCATTCGATTTCACAAACTGAAAAATAATTTTAATAGCAAAATTTAAGACATTTTTCAATTATATAAACCGTAGGGTTCTATGGTTTTCGGAATCGTTACAAAAATTCTTGTTTACTGGGAATTTCTAGTAATTTATAATTTTCCAAGTACCCATAAAAAATTTTTATACTAGTGAAAACTATTTTTTGGAAAAGTTCTAAAAATTTTGCGATCGAGTTCGGTTAAAAAATAAATGTATTGTTTTATTAATTTAAAGGTTTGTTGCTTTATTGAAATGTTGCAGATTGAAATTTTAAAATAATTCCAAAAACGTCCAGAAATGGATCTCGATTTAATTTTTCGAAAAAAAAGGTTCGGAGTTGAGTTTTTGTGGTTTGATCTAAACCTAAACATTCAAATGTAAAATCAGAGTTCCCTCGGTTCAAAAATTTAATTTAGAGATCTAGAAGAAAGTATCCATATTTCTAATTGCAGCATTTAATATCCTTCCGCGCGGCAATTCAAATCCAATCTCATTTCTTTCTTTTTTTAGTACTTCATCATAATAATAATAATAATCTTTGTACAGGAGGCGCCAATGCATATCCGTATAATAACAGTCTTTGGATGCTTCCTCTTTTCGGTCTCTTTCTCTTTGATATATATAATAAAATGAACCGATTTGAGAGAGAGGACGAGGACGACCACAGAGAACTAGTTCCTATCTTTCTGTCTCCTTTTTTCTGTTATAACATCATCATTATCCCGCCGCTTTTGATTCAGATTCTCGAGGAAAACACTTGCGTGAGAAGATACGCACACTGACCATTACACATATTCTACAATTTTTTTTGTAATTAGCTGAATCTACGATTAGCCAATCTTAGACGATCCTGTCTTGCAGATTTATTCTACAATTAAGCCTTATTGTGTCATTTGTCTCTGGTTTGGTCCGGTTAAAAAGCTGAAAAATCGCTAGAAAATGTTTTTTTGGTAAAACTTTCCTAAAACTTTAGTTTTTATTGAAACATTTTCAAATTGATGCCGAACATTCAGTAATGTTTTACTTGTTCTGTTAAAATCTTATTATCAGTAACTTTTGCGAATTTTTTGAAAATTATGTAAAAATTTTAATTGCCTGACGTTCATAAAAATAAATATAAGACTTGAATTGTAAGCCATAATTTCTAAAAAAAAAATTATGATTTTATAATTCTCAGAAAAAAGGCTTTGAAAAAATAGCTTTGAAAAAATATCTCAACTTCTGAATAAATTTGTCGTCTTACTTAGAAAATTACCAAGCGGTTCATATTTCCGGCAGTTACCTGAAATTGAAAAACAATTTTCAGATTTTATTTTCAGCCCTACAATTTGTCGCTTAATCTTCTTCTATTTTCATTCCCTTTATTATTAAAATATTCCGAAAAATGATATTTTTATATAAAAAACCCCATTTTCTAATTTTTTCATATTTTCCAGATGAATCGAAAAGTGACAGCATGCGGATTCCTGTATGTTGCTCCACCGAATCTCGACTTTTCAATGCAAAGCCATTCGGCAAAACGATGGCAACGAAGATGGTTCACATTATTTGATTCTGGAGATTTGACTTATGCAATTGATAATAGTGTAAGTTAATTTTTGAATTACTTCAGTATTCAAAAAAAGTATTACAGATGGATACCCTTCCCCAATTAAGTATCGATATGTCACTGTGCTATCGAGTAAGTGAAGCTCATGCAATAACTGGAAATGCTCATTCAATACTTCTTGCATTCAATAAGACACGAGAAGATCAGCCATCAATTATTTATATAAAAGCTGATACTACAGAAGAAATCAGATGGTGGCAGAATGGATTAAGCAAGTATGCAAATTCACAGAATATTACGATTCGACCACCAAGAAGAGGAATTGATGAGCTTCCGATGGTTAGTTTTTGGTGACTTTTTGCGAGAAGAAAAAACAGTATTTTTCAAAAACATGAAGCTTTACTTCAAATTATTCGGTAGGTCTCAGTTTTAATTGCTATTAGTCCTCATTTCCCTTCATGTGCATAGAAAAACTCAGGATTCTTACTTTCAAAAGTTTTTTTTTAATTCTATAAAATCTGATATTTAAAATTGAATTGAAAAAAATGCGAGACCCTGTTGTTGGTTGATGTGTTGCAAGATTTTTAATGAGTTTAAAAACTGAAAGAAATTGTACTGAAGTAAAAAAATTATTGAAAAGTTATTGAACTTATACAGAAATTACTATTTGGATTATTCATATATTTTCATTTGTGCTTTGATTTTCATAGATAAAAAAAGTAATTACCAACTTTTTAAAATTGATTTTTTGACTCTTTTTGACGCTAGCAAAAGTTAGTGAAGTTGAAGTTTTCGAAATGATATTATTCTTTAAAAAGGCCTGAAAAATCAGAAAAAAAGCATATTTGTCAATTTTTTTTAAATTTCAGAGTGAAGATATAATGAAAGATGTACCATCTTGCACATCATCTCGTTGTTCATCTCCAGTTGAAAGATTAGAAGTTGATCGAATGATTGAAGGAAAAGAACTACGTGGATCCGTTCGAAGTGTTAAACAACGAAGTATTCGAGATGAGAAAAAAGATTTCGAAGATCCAATTGTAGCTCCATCAGTTCTGCCAGCTACCTCAAATGTTCTTATAAATGTGCCAGTTGACACGTGTCCAGTATCCCCGTCTTGTCAAGAAGAACCAACTCCAACAAGTACAACGAATTCAGCAACTACGCCAACAATCTCAACAACTCCAACTCAAAAATTAAATATTGATATGTCAAATGTACATACACTACGAAAAGGTTGGCTAATGCTACGTGGAAAATCGGATAATGATTGGTGCAAGCATTGGGTTGTGTTGGCTGGACTTCAATTAAAACTATATAAAGATGTTTGGGCTGAAGATTCAACTGAACCATTGTTAACTGTGGATTTGTCACAATGTGAAAATGTATATCCATCTGCCAGTGCAAGGAATTATGGAATTGAAATCAAGGTGAGATAGTATTTTATTTAAAGTGTACTGTCCAAATGTCATAATACAATTTAGACATAAATTTTTAGGTGTATAAAAATTTACAGTCAAAATTTCGAGAAATTTTCAAATTGCCCAAAAACTTTAAATTTCTCATAAATAACTGCTGCATCTCTGAACTTTCAAACTACTACGTGTTCTGAAAATGTTATAGGTAAAGTTGTGTCGCTGGAACACCTCGACTTTAGGAGCTTATTCAAATTCGGTGAACTTTTTTGTGAACTGGTTTCGATTTCAGTCTTGAACAAACACTTTTACTCTTCTTTTTTGAACTCAATATTCTCCCAAACCTCTGATTTTTAGTGCCGCCGTACCCGATACGTCCTTTCTGCAATGACGCCTGGAATTCGTGACTCTTGGGTTTCCGCTCTTCAACAAAACCGTCATCATCCGTCTCCAACATTTACTGAGACATTTTCAAATGACGCGAACAGTTTGGCTGATAGTTCTGATATTCTGGGACTTCCTGTGGTAATTTTTATTATTCAATTTTTTGCTGAAATTTAAAAATTTTCAGAAAAAGAAGCACATTGCTTATGTTGCTCCAGAATCCCATCATTCAAATTCCATGATGGATGAGCACAGTTCAACAGAGCTCGAAGATGACGAAGGAGGTCATAACACAAATACTGCAAGAAGGCGAAGAAGTCGTAGAATGGGAAGTAGAACATCTGAAAGTGCTGATCCACGTGGAAGAGGACGCGGAGAAAGTTTGTCACCTTCTGTCAGGAGAAGTCCAGTTGCAAGAGTGAAAGAACGAAGAGCTGATATTAGGCAAAGGTAAGTAAACTGAGCCTATTATTGAACTTTGAGCAAGATTATCTAGTCTAAATGCTTAAATTTCTTGACTTTCAGGCATGCGTCCAATTCTTCTGCCGCATCCCACCAAGAGAAACCAAGTAGGGAAGAAATACAGGTACCGTTAAAAAACACCTTTAGTAAAATTGAAACTTTTTTCTTAGTGCAAAATAAATTTCAAAAAGATTATACTCTTGGCCTTTAGTCGTAAGCTCTCGCAGATGCTGTTTCCCAACATCCCACACGTGTTTCACATTCCCGTCGTATTCTTCTCCACCCCCATCATCATCATTGTTTTGAGCAAGAAACCTTTCGAAATTTCACAATCTATTCTAACCATATAGACTTCTGTAATGAAAAGTATTCGCCATCACGATGAAGCATTTGATCGTGTTATTCGAAATCTTGAACTCATCAGTCAACCATTACAGAGACAAATTGGAACTGCAAGCAGGATAAGTAGTGATGAGACACGATTGAGATCACTTGAACAACAGGTAAATTTAACATTTTATTCTAGTTATTTAAAGTATTTTTCTATTGGTCTTGGAAAAATATGCAGTTTTCTAGAAAATAAAGTATTTACTGATATTCTATTTTGTTTAAATTTCAGGTTGACAATTTGAGAACTCAATTGGATGCTGCTAAAGATGATTCAGCACGACGAAAACGTGATGCTATAAATCAAGAAATCAAAGAACTCAGAATAACTTTGAAATCTTCAGAAGATGAGCTACACAGATATAGGAAAGAAGTTGATACTTTGAGAAGACAGATTAGCCAGAATTCACAGACGTATGTTTTTTAAATGAAAAAGCTAAGGGCTCCCGATAGTTCGCTTGGAAGCGCCCACACTCACGTCTTGCTAAAATGCCTGAACCTCCGGGAAATATTAAATAATTTTCAGTGTAACTCTTCAACGTGCAGTTCTTTCAACTCTTCGAACTCAATTATCTGCTCTTTCTTCACTTCTTCGTTCAAGCCTTTTCCTTGGAGCAGTTGATCTTTTTGATTCTCTTGATAACATTTTGGATCGAATTTCTGTTGATTTGAATCTTGAACAAACGGAAGACGTGCTACGAAAAACAGCTGAACTCTTTGAGAAAGTATCATCAGCAGTCACAATTCCATATCTTTCTGATTCTTGGACTATGACTGAACCAGAAAAAGAGCCAAGAGAGAGGACACCGGAAGACGTAGTTGAAGAGACAATCAGAGAAATCAGAAGGAATCATACATCGGAAGTTGAATCAATCAAATCACAATGTGAACAAAGACTTGCTGTTCTGAAAGAACGTGCTGAAAGAGAAGAAGGACGACGAAAAAAATTACAAGAACAACTTGTTATGGCATCAACCAGAAGTGATGAATCAATTAGTTCTGTAAAAACTTCATTCTCACAAATGCTCGCAGAGCAGAGAAAAACATTTGATGAAGAGTTGGATTGTGTAAAAAAGGAACATGAAGAGAGGTTAATGGAGGAGAAACATGCAACAAGATTAGCTTTAGAAGCAGTCAGAAGAGCACATGAAGAAGAATTAAAGAATGTGGCAGAGAAGAATAAAACTGGAGAAGGAAATCATATTGGAAGACAGAGGTTTGTTTAAAAAAGGGCAGCTATTGGAGAGGCTCTTTACTTATGTAGTTTCAGATCTTTAATTCAGTAGGGTTACGGTAGTTTTTTTGGCA
Organism: Caenorhabditis elegans; assembly: GCF_000002985.6. Classification (NCBI taxonomy): domain Eukaryota; kingdom Metazoa; phylum Nematoda; class Chromadorea; order Rhabditida; family Rhabditidae; genus Caenorhabditis; species Caenorhabditis elegans. The sequence goes on along the minus strand of NC_003279.8, from coordinate 10,052,847 downwards.
CATTTAAGACCGTGATTTTTCAATATGTTATTAATTTCGGAATTTGGCACATTTTTCAACTGACAATGTACCGATTTTTCTCTAGAAATGTTGCATCTCCGAGCAAAGTTTTGAATGTTAAAATATAAAAAGGATTTGTTCAGTATTTTATCAGTTGAACACTTTTTGATAAAACCAAAGAAAACAAAGATACAAACTGTTAATGTTGACTAGTAAGAAAAATGTGTGCAAGACTTATTGGCAGACTACGATATGTGTTTTATGATGTACTACTATTAAAAAGCCTTATAAATGTTTTACATAATAACTTTCAGTGAAATCTTCGATGAAATGCGTGAGGAACTTATCAATGTATGTGCTCTCTATTCTGCAAAATGCTTGGAAAATTCTCAACTCGACGAGCAACTTTCAAACTTGATCAGCGAAAAGGAAGCCAGTGTGTATGTTTTATAACATATTTTTAATAGTGTTTTGTGAACCTAATTTCTAACTTTTCTGGCTTTTAATGCTTTACGCTTTTCTTTCAGTGAATTATCGATCGAAAACGACAAACTTCGATCGGAAATTGATAGAAAATCGAAAGAAATTGGAGATCTTCAAAGAAAAATGAACAATTATGAGAAATTGAGTCAGTCGAGAACAGGTAATTTTTTAAATGAAAATTTTAATTATTTTATCTTATCTTTTATCAAAAATTCACAATATCACAAAATTATAATTTCGATAATTTCGTTTCTCATCACAAATTTCCCCTCAAAAGATTTTTCACTTTTATTATTAGTTCTATCTAAAAGATTTTATTCACATTTTTCAAACATTTCCAGGTTCATGTAGTAGTATTTCTATGCCACGGTGAGTTAATTATCGAAAATCAGAAAATCTTTCAACGGGCTTTCCTGCATTCCTTTCCCTTTTCTTTCCTATTTTTTTATAATTTACTTTCCCGCATGTTACTTTTTAACGTTTCCATTTTTCATTTTTCTTTCCCATTCGGTTTTTGGATTCATCGTTACATGAAAGTACGCTCTATTCCTAATCCTAAAAAGAGCGCACTTACACTTCCGTTGTTTTGTGACTGTTGTATAATAACTATTACATTAATTAATTAGAAAGGACTGCTTTGGTGGCTTATTTTACGAAGAAATGCTTTAATTTCCCGTATGCTGTGAATGTAGATGGATAGAGTTCAACCAACCTATTAAAAATTTACTGAAATTTCGGAAAAACTTTTGATTTTTTTCAGACCCCGAAGTGTTAGCCGGTACGACAGTCTCGCGCGCTCGTCGAGAAAAGCAGAAGAAAAGAAATCGTCGCCATGGTAAGTTTTTGTTTTCTGAAAATTTCAATCAAAAATTATATGATTTTTTTCACAAACCATTTTACTATTTTTGATGCAAGACTACAGAACCCGGTCTCGACACGAGCGATATATTTTCGCATGCAGGTGGCACAAAATGGTGTGCGTCTTTAAGTTGTACAGTAACCCACTCCCCGTAATTTTTCGTTAGATTTTTCGATTTTCAGATTTTAATGTTCTCTCGTTTGTACCAAACCTAGATAAAACATATGAAAAATCGATGAAAAATCACTGTCACAATAAGTTTGAGATTACAGTACCCTTTGAAGGCGCACACATTTTTGCATTTTACAAAAAATTGTCGTGTCGAGACCGGGTATCGTATTTTTGAATTTTTTAAACTAATTTTTCAAAAAACGAAGCTTTCACTAAACTCAATAAGTCGTTCATTTTATAATTGTATTTTCAGATGTTCGTTTCCACAGTAATCCCGTTGAAATTCCACAAAACCTTATCGAAGACGCCCGTCGAGCTCTCGATGTTCCAGTTTCTGAACGACGGAAATTTTTCGAGCATATTGCAGAGTACAGTACTCCCTTTTAGATGTCTTTTAGTTGTTTCCTAACCCAATTTTAAGTTTTATTCGATCAAATCGTGTTTCTTCCCCATCCTTTGTTGTAGTCAATTACTAATATTTGAATTCGCTCTCACTCCGGCTAACCATAATTTATCTGTGATATTCGTGTATTTTCTTCTTTTCTTATAATTTTTCAATTGTTCTACTTGTTTCTAGAAAATGTTTGTATGTCTGGTGCTCATATGAAACGATCGAGTACAAATTATAAATTCTTTTTTATACATTTTTCAAAACTGTTTCAAAATAAGACTAGCATTTGTGGCACCGAATCCAAATGAATTACAAATTGAGATTCGCGATTTATTTCCGGAAACATCAGACCATTTTTGATTTTCGCGGAGAAGATTCAATCCATTTCCTTCCTGAAAAAAACACATTTGAAAAAAAAGCTCAAATTCCCATGACGCTAAATATTACGGTACAAGGTCTCGGCACGACAATTTTTTGTTAAATACAAATTGGTGTGAGCCTTTAAAGAGTACTGTAATTTCAAACTTTCAGTGATGTGGACTTTTCATAGTTTTTCTGATTTTATTTTCTTTATTTGATAAATAAATATCATTCCTTTACGAAAAACTATTGGAAAATTACAAAGCAACATAATTTTGAAATTACCGTACTCTTTAACTGCGTATTTTACAAAAAATCGTTTCGAGACCATGTACTGTATTTTTGGCGTCTGGGTGATACAGTAACCATACATCAGTTTCTTCTAAATTTCGATTCGCTGGTAAAACATCATCATTCATTGCAAAAATCGTTGCAATTGCTTCAACTGATCCAGCTGCACCAAGAAGATGTCCAATATGTCCTTTGACACTGCTCACTGCAATATTTTGTTCTGGAAATACTTGTCGTACAGCTTCTGCTTCTACACTATCCCCATTTGGTGTTGATGTTGCATGAGCATTTACATATCTGGAATATGAGAGGCAATATATTTCGATTTTTTTTGTTGAAAAATTTAATTTTCGATATGTTTTGGTTTTCAAAATCAATCAAGACATTTTTTTAATATATCGAAGTTATCAATTTCAGTTTTTCGATCTTTTCTTTTATTTTTATTTACATGATTTTATTCGTGTAATTAATTTTTTTCGATTTTGTTTTAATTGGAATATTTCAGTAAATACGATTTTCAAAAAAAAAACAATATCGTTTTGCAATGATATGTTTTTCAAAACTTTTTTTTTAATTTTAAAACTATCCAAAATTTGAAATTGTAATATTTTTTGATTTTTTAATTGAAATATTTCAGTTTTCATGATTTTCAAAAGAAAAATAGTTTTGCAATAACATTTTTTAAAATTTTTTTCGATTTCAAAACTATCTAAAATTTAAAAATTTAGTTTTTTTCCAATTTTTAAAAACTCAGTAACTTCAGTAACGCTGTTATTTTGGAAAATAAAAAAACAAACCCAATATCTTTCGGCTCCAAATGTGCATTTCCTATCGCTCTGTTCATTGAAAGAACTGCACCAATTGCAGATGGATCAGGTGTAGAAATATGATAACAATCAGATGATATTCCATATCCAACAACTTCAGCTAAAATCTGTGCTCCACGTGCCTGTGCATCTTCTAGTCGTTCCATAAATACTAATCCAACACCTTCACTCATTACAAATCCAGCTCTTTTCTTATCGAAAGGTCTACTAATATTTGGTTGATCACCTCTTGCCAATGCTCTCATTCTATCAAAACCAGCTAGAGCAATTGGATTGAGAGCACATTCTACAGCTCCTGCCAGAGCTCGTCGAGAATCTCCGTATCGAATAGATCGAAATGAGTTTCCAATGCAATGAAGTCCAGTGGCACATGCAGTTGATGTTGATTCTACTCCTCCACGCATTTTATATCTGAAATGTTAGAGTTTAGGATTGAACTTTACATTGGTTTTTGGAAAAGAAAACAATTAAAAATTTAGTAGCGCCCGGTCGCAAAATTTTGAGCTTTTCAAGCCAAAAATGCGATACCCGGTCTCAACACGACCAAATTTTAGTTAAATACAAAAATGTGTGAGCATTTTACTGAAGATTACTGTAAACTTCAATTTTTTTCATGAAAACTAAAAAAAACAACAAAATTATAAAAACTTAATAAAAAAAAAAAATTTTTTTTAGTATTCCGGAAGTTGAGAATTTACCAAATTTCCGAAATTTTTAAAAAAATTTAAGATTACAGAATTTTTATTTATTTTTCATATTTTTTTAAAATATAGTTAATTTAAAAATAAATATTCTAGTTGAATTGAAAAACTATGAAATTCAATTAAAATTTTGCAGCAACTAGAGACTTTAACTACAGTACCCCTTTAAGGCGCGCGTGTCTTTTCGCAGTGAACATAAATTTGTCGTGTCGAGGCCTTGGAGCGAAAATCGCAAAATATCGCGTTATTAAAAACGAACTTCATTGCAACATATCCAGCTGGAAGATTATTCAAAATTCGCGGAACAAAGTATGGTGACACCCTTCTCGATTGTCCTTCCGACACTTTTTGTGCAGTTTCTCCAATATGTTCTAGATCTGACATACATGTTCCAATATTAACTAATGTTTCATTGTGATCGACATCTTCAGCTTTTGCCTGTTTCAATGCTTCTTCTGATGCAGCTAACACGAACATGCTCGCTTTACTCATTTCTCTTTGTTGTCCAGTGCTCCACCGATCTTCCACCCGTTCTCCAGGAACTGCACCGACGACAAATTTGAGAATTTCATCGTATTTCAAGCCACTTCTTCCCTCGTTCAAACCGTTTCGTAGTGCATTAACGGTAACACCGAATGGTGAAATTGCACCCATCCCTGTTATAACAACACGGTGCATCTCAAAATTTTTATTTATTTTTAATTTCATTTTCCTTTAAATAAAACAATAGCTCTGAAATATTGATGAATTCAAGAATCGCTTTTTAAATGTTCAAACATTATGAGGAAAACATTTAACATTTATTTTTGATGATCTAAAACTCACAACATGGAAACAAATTAGGAATCCTGGAGGAAAAGAAGTAATCAACAATGCAACATACGAAAATTTAAACAAGCTTTGCCTTAACTTTCTCAGCAAGATCCAAAAACGATTTTGCCAGCGTTGAATCTGGATTTGTCTCGAAAAAGTCTTCTCCATTGTCAAGAGCTTTTGCAAGTGCTGGTTCCAATGGGAGTTGAGCTAGAAGCTCAAGATTCGAATCTTTGCACATTTGCTCAGCTCCGCCGGTGGATGTTGGGAAGAGGAGAGTTGTATGAGCACAGTTGGGGCATACGAAACGAGCCATGTTCTCAACAACACCAAGAATCGGGACTTTAGTCTTGACGCAGAAGCTGACCTGAAAATAAATTGTTTATCATAATTCTGAAGATGAAATCAACTAATACAAAGACGCGAAGTTTTGCGATTTTTTCTCCAAAAATACAGTACTCGGTCTCAACACGAAAACTGTTCGTTAAATAAAAACTGGTGTGTGCCTTTAAGAAGTACTGTAATTTCAATTTCTCGCTGCTTCGGAATTTTTGTTATAAAAAAATGCAAGTAAATTGGAAAAAAATTATGGAAATTCCGAAGCAACGAAAGTTTTAAATTACAGTACTTTTTAAAGGCGCACACTTTTCGAATATTACAACAAATTTTTCGTGTTGAGACCGGGTACCGTATATTTGGCGTTAAACTTGCAAAAACTTCGCGTATGTGTAATAACTGACAGTGAGTATCAAAAATTTATTCTGAAAACTCTTTTTCAGGGAAAGTTTCAAATTTAAACTCGCCTCTTTTCTGACATCAAGCAATGAAACTTCTTGCGGAGTACTGACAATCAATGCACCATCCAATGGACCTGCTTGCAATAAGAATTGAACAAGAGAAATATGTTCATCAGATGTTCCTGGAGGTGTATCAATCAGCAAATAATCAACCTCTCCCCAATCGACGTCTTTCAGAAATTGCTTGATCATTCCGTTCTTGCGAGCTCCACGCCAAATCACAGCATCGTTCTTGTCACCGAGCAAGAAAGCAATGCTCATCAGGGTCAGATTTGGCTGAATTCCGACAGGAGTCCATCCATCTGCACTGTTATGAACTTCCTCGTCCTCAACTCCCATCATTCTTGGTTGAGATGGTCCACAAATGTCCACGTCAAGAATTGCAACTTGTTTTGATGGATCAGAGGCAAGGGCTCGAGCAAGATTCGATGTGAGAGTACTTTTACCGACTCCTCCTTTTCCACTGAGAATCAGAATCTGTAAAAGAATTTAACAGCTGAAGAATATTTGATAGTAAAGACTAACCTTATGCTTAATTCTGCTGAACCTATCCTGAATCTTCGGCACATCTGCGTCTGGTGGTGGTCCTTGACCAGTAGCACAAGACCCCTGATTTGGACATCCAGCACATCCTGAAGCCTTACCAGCTCCGGCACTTCCAGTTCCCGGGCATCCGGCGTTAGCGTCGTCAGGTACGTCAGACATTTTTTTTTCTGAAAATCGATTGAACAAGAAATCGATTGAACCATTGAGATAATGTGAAACAAAAAGACGAATAATGAGACAATTTTTTGAAGATAACTGGAATTGATAACGTTTGAAAGATTACAATAGATATGAAAATAAAGAGAAAAAGAGAAAACGATTAATGTGATCTTTGATTTTTATTTACCAGGTGAGTTTGATTCACAGGGAAGATGATGACAATTACGAAATTCAAGTAAATATACAACTCGTCACATTCAAACTTTGAAAGAATATCGATTAATCCTGCTCGTTAGGTGAAATAATTGCATGAAGAAAAGAGTGTAAATTTTTAGCTTTGATTGGTCCGACACCAGGACATGCAGAAATTGATGTTTCGGAAGCTGTTGAAATTGCTTGAAGAGTGCCGAAATGGAATAGAAGACTGAAAAGAAAAAATATTGTTCGAGAGAGAGAGAGAGAGAGAGAGAGAGAGAGAGCGTTCGTGGAGCGCGTTTGCATTATTATTTTTTAAGACACTACAAATTTTCAGGAAACTGAATTCCTAAGATGCTTATTTAAATTAGTCTAACTTTATTTATTTTAACAGAAAGTACAATAAGAGAACACAATAACTAGGTTAAAATTACCAAACAGAAAATTTCAAAACTATATCCAAGTAATCTTGTTCAATTATGAGTCATGACAAGGTACCTTAAGGTATCTTCAACTGATTTTTAGGATAAAATTTCACTTGTGTTTTGTTGTTCTCTTACCGATCCGCATCTGTTTTTGTGATACTTCTAGCCGCGGTCAGAAATCCAATGGCAGCTTCTCGATTTCGTCGGCGTTCATCACTCATCGAACTGTCCCCTCCATCGTCAATCGCCTTTTTTCTGAAAATTAATTTTTATTAATTTTGTTATTTCTCAGAGTAAAAATAATTTCGGAGGTAATCGCTTCGAGACCAGCTACGCTGAGAGCGTATAAGACTTTGAAGTACTGTAACGTTAACGATTTTGGTTTTATTTTACGAGCTATCTAACGAAACGAAAGTTTTTTTGTTTCTACTCTGGAGGAAATACTATACTTTTTAGTTAATTTTTTTCGACAACTCAAACTTATTGCAAATTCAATTTTCTACACAATTTGTGTCAGCTATTCTTAACCCTTCCTTTTCTTTCCGAAAATTCTCCCAATTGTTCATCACTTTTCTAGTTTTCTTTCTACTCGGGGTCTACAAAACCCATAAAATTATCCCAAAGTGCTTCCTTCGCCCACAAATTGCTGTTGCTCTCCCAACGTACATAACACAGAAAACGTTTGTTGAAAATAATAAAAGGACGGCCAGATGGGTGTGACGAAGGATAAGCGCTGGTAGAATGCTCATTTGCTGCTCAGTCAAATTTTTACTTGTGGTCCTAGGTCTCATCATAAAATAAACAAAAAGTCGCACAGATTTTCGAAAATTTTAGCCATCTCTTTTTTGGAAGTTTGTGAGCATTTTACACTGTGTTGATTTACGCAGCGTGTGTACTCCTCGAGGAGAAGTGTTCATTTTTTGTAGAGGAACAGTAACAGTATTTTGCTAAAGCTAAAATTATTGATTTCGGATCGTAAAATCGTCCGAAAAAAAGCTAATTTCTTCTCGCAGACTACACGAGTTGCGTAAATCGACACATAAAATATAGGCCACCAGGGCTGTTTTTTCTAGTTTTTAAAGGTTTTTTGGACAAAAAAACAAAAAAACTTTTATAAACACTTTTCCGGTCATTTTCATCTTTTCAAATAAGATTAATTTTTACTAAACATTAAATATTTCGAAGAACCTCCGAAAAAATCGTATTCCGTCCCATTCTTTTGCAAAAAGTAAAAAGTTGTCGAGTGAAACAATATGCAGAACAGATGTGTATTTATGCTCTGTTCTAACTTCCGTCATTTCTTTTTTTTTACATCTTCTACTTTTCTTTTCTTTTTTTTCTGCCGACTTGTGTGTTGTTGTATGTGTTCATTCTAGCAGCAGTTTCTCCAAACATTTATCATCTGCTTTTCTTTTTTTTTCTAGTTCGGAGCTTGGCATTCCCCATCGACATCTTCTCAAATATTACACTTTCATCCCTGGGGCTCCGCCTACTGTTTTTTTGGGAATAAAAATTAAGGCGTCAAAACTTTGTGTCCGTCCGCCTGGAGTCTCATCATGAGCTTCATCATGCCTCACAAATGATGTCGTCTTTTTTGAACAAAAGACGAGGGCTCGCTTGATCGAGTCGCCAAACGAAAAAACTATTGAAAATGGCGAGATTCGGAGAAAAGGCGTGTAATTTCCGATTTCGGTAGTGAGAAACAGAGGGATAGAAGACTTCCAAAAAAAAGAGAAACCTACTTGATCGTGATTTCCTTCTTCTGTGTTGTCTTGAAGAGCTCAATGTACTCGGCAGCCTCCTCAACCTGTCAAATCGAATTTGAGCGTGGAAAGGATTTTTGATACTTTAGGGTTTAGATCCTTCTTAAATCACTTTTTAGTGACGTGTATGACTAGAGGATTTATTGAAATTTTGATATTTTAGTTGGTTTTATAATTTGGAATTTTTCCTTAACAGTTAACTGTAAATAATAATGTTTAGAAATTTTTTCAGAGAAAAATATTAGAAGTTTCAATTCAAAATCTATAACTTTTAGTAAATCCGTGCCTTTTTTCATTTTTATTTTACTTTTTTGGTTTTTTTGGCTAAAATTAAAAAAAATCAGACATGCGAGATTTAGAGGCGAAAATCAGGGCTGTCGTTTTTTTGATGTTTTTTAAAGGTTTTTTTCGGACCAAAAAGAAACTATTTTTCAAAAATTTTATGTTTTAGTTGGTATGATGAAATTTTTTTGGAGAAATTCGATTTTTTGTTTTTTGGTCCAAATTTGAAACAAAATTTTTTTGCGTTTTGTTTTTTGGTCGAAAACTTTTTTTGCGACATCCCTGGCGAGAATACGATTTTTCAGGTTTTTAAAGAAATTAAATTGTTTGTTTATTCGTTAAATTTTTTCAGGTTACAGCCCTGGCGTAGACCTAAATATTTTTATTTTGTATAGTTTAAGAGATAAAATTGCTATATTCTTTCTCAAAAAAGTTTACGGTAGGAATTACTCTGTTCATTTTTAAAAGAATTTTTACTGGTTAATTTTCGAATTTTAATTTTTTTAAAAATTAATTTTGGATTTGGCAATTACCAAATTGTGGAATTACTAGAAATTAAAAAAAATTTTTTTTTGAATGTCCAAAAATGTTTCAGAAAATAATTTTATTTTTAAAAGCGTATCAAAATTTTAGCAGTATTATACTTTTCAGAGCCACTGTTTCCTTTTAAAGTTTTTTTCCAAATTTTTTCAAAACTTTAAATAATATTTACCGTGTAAACAACTACAAAGGTCCATGCTTCACGGAAACAAATCATATTCAGCTCACGAAGAACATGTCTCGGCTCTTCCATGTTGCAATATCCAAGTAGCACCTGAATAAGAGAAAGAAAGCAATTATTTCCTTTTCTTCTATTGTTTCTTCTTTATTCTTTTCATTTCTTCTCTCACCTTGTTTCTATACCGATTCTCAGCATTTCCATTGATTCTTGTATAGACATATTCCGGATGTTGTTTGTGGTACTGAAAAGGTGTGAAATAGTTAATGACACAATTTTAAGTTCAAAAGTCGAAAGTAGGTCCCAAAAGAAGGCAGAGTTATGATAGGCATTCCCTCTATGTTTCGCGGAAATCTTTTATTCAAACAAAAATTCTGGAGGAAAATTTGAAAAGAGAAATAGTGGAGAAAGTGTGTTTACTGTCTGTTTGGTGCGCACCGTTTTCTTTGATTTCCACACGATTTTTCCTTTTTCTCACTTTTTCTTCAATTCTTTTGTGTTCTCTTTGTCCGTATATATGAATCATTATAAAACTAGTATTTTAGTAAGATATTTTCATAATGAAACCTTAAATTTCTGAATTGAAGGCGGAAAATCGGCATTTAGTTTTTGAAATATCAGAAAAGAAAAATTTCGAAAAATCTAAAGTTCCAACTTTAAAAACAAGAATTTCCAACTCTCGCTAATTTTTCTGTTTGAATATTTTCAAGGTGAAAAGCCACGCCCACTTTTCCGTGCCGCACATCTACATTTTTTATCGCAGTTTTTTGATTTTCTGCGGTCTTTTTTTCGCTTAATTTTCGATAGAAGAAAAATCATGTACGCAATTATACAAAAAATTAACAAAAGTACAACTTTTTTCAAATTGAACTATTTTTCCGTTTTTTTTTTGCAATATCTCGGAATTTCGGGCCATTGAAATATACCTTAAAACTGAGATAGACGACACCGAACGTAGGTCCACATTCGAAATCAGGTCCGATGTCTCCCCACTCGTAACGCACGTTTCGTACGTACTTGAGCACCGGGTTGCCTTCTTGTCTTCGTCGATTTACCACAAGTGCTCCACTTCCTCCTATTCCTACGGGTGGATCTGATGATGTTGATGATGATGGGAATTGAGTTCTCTTCTTCATATCCTTTTCATCATCTTCTTCTGCAACAAGATTATTAGTGATATAAGCACTTGTGTGAAAAAGATGAAGAAGAATGCTCAATTTTTAGTAGAAATTGAGATTATAAGGTTTCAATGTTGCATCATCATTGAATATTTATAATTATATTTTTGATATAGTTCTTAACTTTTATCAATTTTTCGATTTCTTTATAGTATAATTTTTATACTATCCAGACGCGAAATTTCGCGCTCAAAAATACGGTACCCGGTCTCGACACGCGTCTTTAAAGATTACTGTAGTTTCATAATCTATGGAACTTTCATCGATTGTTCGTAGTTTTGATCACGATTAATTAATATGTATGTGTTTTTTGTTGTTTTCTGCAAGTTAAAAAAATGCATATATTTTCATCAGAACAATTGGAAAATTCGATGAAAATTCGGCAGAATTTGAAATTACAGTAATTTTTAAAGGAGCACACTTGTTGGCATATAACATCACAATAAGAATAGATCCGAAGGACTTGAATTTGATTCAAATGATTTTTTGGCAATAATAGTTTTATTAGAAAAATCTTAAATCGAAAGTCGAAAGCAGAAAAATGTTATTCAAATAACCCGTTTAATCCATAGAACATACAAATATTGGTCGTTTAGCTCACTGATTCACGAAGGATTATACTCGAATTTTGATTTTGTGTGGATGATGTTGACGTAAATGAAGTCTAAATCATTTTCTAGATTATGAACATTTTAATATAAAGAAATTCGATAATTTTCACCTGGATCAATATGGCTGAATTTATGATTTTTTTTTAATTCACAACTAAATGAGTTTCTAACAACAATTATGTTTATTATTATAATTTTCAAATTCAAGTAATTTTCCGGCATGAGCTTTCAGAAGAATTATTGTGAATGCGTGTGAAACTCTAACATGACAATGTGTCGATTTACGCAGATCGTGTACTCCCCGACGAGAAGTATGCATTCATTTTTGTAGAGGAATTTGCAGTTTCTGGTAGAATGATTGATTTTGGTACTGTAAAATCATCTTCAAATAAGTCCCCTTTTTAACGGGGACAACAAGAGCTGCGTAAATCGACACACAACCATGTTAGAGGTTTTAATGATATTCTTCCTTTTTTTTTAATATGGAGAAGTCTGAAAGCCTGTGATCGAACGTTTACGTTTAATTGGTGGCTCTTTTTTCCAAATATCTCCTAGATGCACTCTTTTTGGTGGTCCAGTTTAGTTGACGTTGATTTCGAAAGAATAAGACGAAAAGCACGAAGAAAAAAAGAAGGAAAGCGGTCAGAGTCCGTCCACTCAACTTCGCAAAACCCAACTTCCCCTATCTTTTCTTTCGCAACTCTTCCCGAAATGGTGTGCATGGCGTGTGTGTGTGAGTGAGTATGTATGCTGCTTGCCTGGCTGGGGCTGCCTAGCTGGCCACTGGCTCTTCCGTCCTCTTCCATTCGCTCACATCCACAAAACTTTCCCGCATTCATCCACCATTGTTTGTGGTGCTTGTCACACAACTTGACGAGCACACCACCAACCGAACCGCACCAGAACCGCTAGAATCTTTCGGAGACAAAAAAGAGAAGAAGAAGAAGACGATAAAGAAAAAGAAGACGTTTTTCTTTGGGTGCTTTTTGCTCTTCTCTCTGTACCGCCCTTCTTTTTTTCTTCTTCCACATACGTGTACATCTTCATGTTGTTTCTCACATGACAACTTGTCTCCTCCTGCGCCACTCCTCCTTCTCTTCTTCGTCTTCCTATTCTAAATTCAATCATGTCGCCGCGTCGAGGAGTCGTCGACTTCTTCTCCCGTGTGTAGCTGTCGCCTCCTTTTTTCTATTATTTGATTCGGCCCCTCCTACTTCTCTTGGAAGAGCCTCCACCTAACTCCTCCTCCTCCACCTTCTTGCATCTTTATTTTCAAATTGGTTCTGACTTGTTCAGAACAACTGTTCTTCAGCCCAACTCCCAAGAGTCTTCATATTGTCTCTCTTTTCGATTGAATTCAATTCGAAATTGTTTATGGGCCGTTTCTTCATGTCCTCCTGGCGTTTCCGTCACATTTTGAGAGAGGCACACCAACGATGTTTTATGAGATGCCCAATCATTTGGTTTCCGCCTACAACCCCCTTTTCTTTTTGTACTTTTATTGCGGATCCTTTTTCCATCTAATACCCTCAATTTCCTTAAAACCATCTTTACCTCAACTTCTTTTATTACTGAATTAATTCCATTTTTACCCTATTTTTTTCGTCTCATCTTGGCAAGTTGGAATCCCAGAGGATCTCAGCGTTTCGCAAAAGATGAATGGAGGTGATAAGTTGATGAGTTTGACAGCTTGCCACTAGCTACTCTGACTTTCAGTACGTGAGATTGTGTATCTATGAATTTTCTCAACTCATATAAGTTCCTCATCTTCTTCTTCAAGTCAGGTGAAAACCGATAAAGTAATGCCGAAAATCAAGAAACAACATAACAGGTGAACTAACTTTTTAATCAAGCTATTAGAAGTTGAGTTCTCAGTTAACTATAACCGCAACTGTCACGTCATGATGTGAAGTTTGAAACTTTTAAACCTTTTTGGTATTTTATGAACGTCACAAACGTAGCTCGTTTTGGTATAATTTATACCAATTATTAGCATAATCTTTCATTTTCTCTATGATCCGTTCCCATCGTTTCTTCTTTTTCTTCGTCGTGGTCCCTGCTTCAAGACCATCGAACTTTTTGGTTCTACTACATAAGACGTTACGAAGATGAAAATGGGAAGATGTAGAAAAGAAAACACGTGAAAATTCCTTAGTATGACTAATCCTTTGATCACCTGTAGATCAGAAATCCAGGTGTTTTGGTGTCACCAAGAAATACAAATTGATCTTCGCAAAGATTTTGAAGATCATTCCTTTTTTTTGATTTATTTATTCCCGTTCGTCACACAATGGTTGCTTATCAGCTTGATAATATCTTGGCAAAAATTCCTTTTCAATAGGTCCATTCTTTTTCTTCATTTTTTCAACTTAATTTAAATTATGAGAAATACAAAGTTCGTGTGAAAACTACACGGAGGCTTCAACAATCGTCGAAAACGCCAAAAAAAAACTCGTCGATCTAGTGACTGGCGGAAATTGGATTAGAGTGCTTTCTTCCACAAGGGATCAACTTGTTGATGGTGACGAGATGATGATGTTCGAAGGTCTAGACCAGGAGCATACAGAAAAAATAATTAGAAAAATCTGTTTGGCACTTTAGACGTTGTAATAAAACCTAGATAAGGTTTTCTAAATTTTAATCTGCGATCAAAACAGGTATTTAATTTAAAAAAGAAATTTCTAGAAATTCTCTGAAAAAATTATATTTTGGCATTCAAAATTTTGAAAATTAAATTTCAGATTTTGAAATTACAGTAACCTTTAGGGATCACACCATTTTGCAATCAACAACAAATTGTCGTGTCGAGACCGGGTACAGTACTTCCGACGCGAAATTCCGCGTTTGTGTAATATAATTTTTTAACCACAGTTTAGGATGTAACCAGCTGCAGCTGAAAATCATCCATTCAAGACTATCGTTTGTATTCTGGAAGGGTGTGCATAAAGCCATTTCATCTAGCTTTCTTCAGTCGGCGGATGATCCTTATCCCCCTCTCTGATAACATTCTTCTGTTTTTTCTCGAATTCCATAAAGCCTCCGAGATGACGACGAAGATAAAACCATATTCACTGGTATTCTTTTATTTTAGGGATATAATGAATTGAGGATGAAGCAGAAAATATATGAGAATAGAAAGTAGTAGATGACAAATATCGTTTTTCATTTCTATCCTTCGCTCATATTATTTCCTCGATACCTATGGAGACAAAACTCTAGAATCATTTTGTTCCACGCATAGACCGAAGGAATAAGAGGCGTCAGTTAGGAGAAGGTCCCACCCTCTTCTTTTTCTTTTTCTCTTCTTGGCGGCCCTTCTCTTCCATAACAACTCTATTTTGTCAGTAACAGAGGCAGAAGACGTCAGGCCTTCTCTTTCTCTTCTATCTGCCTGACTTGCTCGAAAACTGAACCAGCAGTAGAAGCATCAGAGCAAAGGCGGAGCTCTCTCTTTCTCTCAATTTTCTCGTCTCCGCTCTGTCGCTGACACTGGCCATTCTCTCTAGTGTCACACTGGAAAGTGACTGACTACGTCCAGCGGGGGCAAAAGAGGCCTCCGGGCTGTCGCTTTTTCTCTCTTGAAGCTCCTTCTCTGTGCTCTATTGCTCAACCTTTCTCTCGACTCCTTCTCCTCCAGAGAGCTCGCCGAGCACTGCCACAGCGCACTCCGCCCCCAATTTTCCATTCCATTGCGCGCTTTTTACATCGTTTTCCATTTACTTCACACGGAAAAGGAGTCCCTCAACACCACCATTACCACATTTTCATTGTGAGACCTCTTTCACGGTATAGGTAAATAGTTACGTTCATATTTAATGATCAGCCAATTCCCGCCAAATTGTCTTGTTTGTTGTTTGCGACAACTTTTGCAAGGTTTTAGTTCAACTTCTTTATTGCAAAACACAAGCATCGTATCTTTTTTTCTCACTTCTGACGTTTTAGGAAGATACTTTTATTATCCGTCTCTGTTTTATTTCCCCGTAGCCTATGGATACCAAGAATCCGTTAGGATAAGGGGAGGTAGGCTAAATAAAAAATGCGTTTTATGGTCACATGCCCCGCATTTTTCATCTGTTTTCCTGTGCAATGACGGAGGGAGAGAGAAAAATGGGAGAGAATCGCAGCATAACACACCGTTGGTCGCTGTCGGTGCTTTTTTGGAGTGAATTCGTCAATGCGTGGCGGCCCGTCTTTGAAGTTTTTTTATGGATTCAATTATTGAAAACAGTTTATGTCTGTCATTTCTCTTTTGACTTTTTCAACGGGTATGAGCCCTTTTTTATCAACATTTTGAGGTAACTTTTTTATGATACCGCATGTCGATTCGTTTTTTAAAAAATTATTTAGTTATTCTTCAAAAATATAAAATGCTTCATAACTGTATAATCAAGAACCTTACTATGATATGATCGTAGTCCTCGGCGTGTTCAGAGAATATTATAATCGTAGAGCAAACACAAATACTTGTCAAAGAGACGCCCAACTGATAATAATTAACAAGATTGTTCTCTCCCCCTAACATTTATCATATTATCATTTTCTTACTGAAGCACACTCGTTCACAATAGGAAATCGCGAAGAACATAATAATAATTATTTTCCTTATTTTTCCGATTATGATGATTGAGCGGACAGAGCAAGTGAGTCGGGTTAAACAGGAATAGGTCATAAGACTCGTCTTCCCGGCCATTTCAGTAGCTCCTTTTGCGGAGTTCAAGCATGCTATGAGTCCATTAACCCCGGGACTCCTCCTTCTATTCCTCTTGTGGAAAACGGGGGTCGCGGGCCCATTTTTCCGTGCTCGGATTCTAGCCTTTTCTTCTCGCCTCTTCGATCAAATTTCGTCTTGTTTACACCCTCTCCTCCCCCGCCACGGCGTGTTGTCCTCCTGGGGCCACACACACTTCCAAGCATTTTCGGACCAGAAGAGCGATTCCTTAGAGTTTGTCTAGGCATCTGTTTCCGGATGTGAAACACACGTGCCAAATTTTTCTTTTATGATTTATTGAAATTTGAATTTTTATACCTTAAAAATCTAAATTTGTTGTTCTCTCTATTAATTCGATGGTCTTCATTTTTGTTCACAGTCAAGTTCATTTTGCAATATTCCTTGCTTTATCGAAATTTCCTTGAGTTTGTCTTCTTATCACACCTCTTCTCTCCAACACTTTTTATGTGTGCCAACGTGGCCGTAGGTCTATCACCATCGTCCGTCATTTTGCATGCGTCATCGAGCACTACCAGAAACTCGAAAGAGAGAGAGAGAGAGATTGATGCAAAGACACGGCGCCGAAAGTGGCGCTTATTAGCAATTCTGGTGTATGTATGTATGTATTTCTGTGTGTGTATGTAGTACTGGCCATGGTGAGAATATGTGTATATGTGTGTGGTTGTGCTCATCTGAATATCCATTTCACATCAGCAGCCATCGTGTCTTTCACACTTTCCCATTTCGAACATTTCTCTTTTTGAAATGGAATTCTTTATGTTTCCTCAAAAGCTTCAAGTGTCAAGTTATAAGACTCGAGTTGCACATACAATATGCCTCATATTTCTAGAAATTGAGATGGTTTATGATGACATCTAATTTCGGGTTTTCTCGATGGAAAGAGGACAAAATTATAATGTAAAACCAAAATATACTTGCTCGTCGAGCAGACGATATTGGTTATTGATAAGGACAAAAATTTGAGTCAATTCACTTTTCGAACTATCTTAAGTTGAAATGCGACCCACAATTATTTCTGATCCTTGCTTTTTCGAGGTGGGTACAGGTCGGTAATGTCGAGGAATGACAAAGGTTTACCACAAAGTTAATTTCTTGATAAGTTTGTAAGTGTTACTTCAATGTATTCTAGACTATAGGATTGTTTGTTGACTTTTGCATAGCTACTGCTAACTAGTCAATAAACTGAAGATTCGTAGACTAGATTGAACCATATTTGGTAGATTCTGGCAGTTTCACCAAACCTCTAGATCTATAGATTTGGATTACTGTTATTGTTCATGTTTCTGCGACTTCTTCCTCTTTCATCTTCCTGCTGCGTCTCGTCTGCTTTAATGATTTCTCCTAAACACTCATCCGTCACTCACAACACTCACTCCTCACGCACGCATACACCATCATCGATTTGTAGGCTTCCATGAGCGAAGAGACAGACGACAGTGAGACGGCAGTGAGCGGGCGCGTCTGACGGCGCCGTTTAGTGCATATAACATGCTCTTCATCATATTCTTTTTCGCCCCATATCAATTCAGGGGCGCCTCCTTTTCCTCTTTACCACCCCGCTCCTCGTTATTTTTATTATTCATTCAATTCCCTTGTCTCTCTCTCTCTCTCTCTGTATCTCATTTTCTTTCCATTTCTGACTATATCTACATAGCTTTATGTATCATTTTCTTATCAATTGCCTTCTTAAAAATATTCTGTTTTGTTACATGAATTTCTCGTTTTTTTGCAGCCCTACACTACACCTAGAAGACGAATAAGCCCAAACCATGGGAATCAAGGGTTCCAAGCCAAAACTCTCCAAAGAGGATTTGGAGTTTTTGAAAAAGAACACAAATTTCACCGAAGAGCAGATCAAAGAATGGTATAAAGGATTTGTGGTAAGTTTTTCGTTTTTTGGCTTGAAACGATAAAAGCTGACATGATTCTGTAAAATTTTGCAATTTTCAGCAAGATTGTCCGAAAGGCCACTTAACCAAGGAGCAGTTCATAAAGGTGTATAAGGATTTCTTCCCGTCAGGTTCTGCAGAAGGATTCTGTGAACATGTATTCCGAACATTCGACACGGATAACTCGGGTTTTATCGACTTCAAAGAATTTTTATTGGCAATTAATGTGACGAGTTCCGGAACGCCCGAGCAGAAACTTGAATGGGCTTTCCGTATGTACGATATTGATGGAAATGGTACGATAGACGAGAAGGAAATGATCAAGATTATTGAGGTGAGCTTTTTTCAATCAGAAACAAAAGAAAACGGAATTATTTCCCTTCTTTGAAAAGTGTCAAGTGTCACTTTTAATCGTCATCCTAAAAATAAATTCTTCAGGCCATCTATGAAATGCTCGGCCCAGAAGTGACAAAATCTGCTGACGACTCTCCAAGAAAGAGAGCCAAGATGATCTTCGAGAAGATGGATGTTAACAATGATAAAGAGCTGACATTGAAGGAATTCGTTGACGGCTGCCTTGCTGATAAGGAGCTCTTCCAAATTTTGACCAATGAAGTCAAGAAGTAAACGAACTTTCTTTCAAGTTTTTTGCCCTAAAATTGTTTTGTCTAATATTATTTGCTCTTAATTCTCTCACGATCCGCTGTGATTCCTTCCTGAAGTTCGTCCTCCTCGTCTCCCTGTCTCCCGCGAAGCATTCCAGCCGTCTCCCCATAATCCCGGAAAGTTTATTTCTTCTCCACAGACACACACACTTCGTTGCCATTAATTTTTGCTCCCTACTTACCAGCCTGTAGTAGTGTTTATTTAATATCGACCACAGCTTCTTTTTTCTTTATTCGTCGTTTTTGTGCTCTCTTCTTTTTCATTTTCTCCTTCTTCCGTCTAACCACAGACTCAAAAAATTATCACTAATCCATTACTAGACGACGGATTAGAGTCTTCTCCTCTCTGCCTTTCAAATTCTTTCTCTATACTCCTTCCCAAATCCCTTCAATAATCGATCGATGTGTGTACCTAGGTACCGTACCCCATGTAGCTTTTTTGCCTCTTGTCACTCCACTTTCCTTAACAGCTCGGTTAAAACTCAAAGCTCTTGCACTTTTCCTTTATGCGAAATCAAATTTTTATATTATTATTATTATTATTTGAAAATTTGAATAATAAGAAAATAAGTTGTATGCGGTAAATTATTATTTTTAATTCTTTTCTTCATTTTTTTCCTTCTCTCGTTCCACCTCTCTTGACTTCATTTGTCTCCATTCTCAGTTTTCACCCATATATAATTTCATATAAAATAAAATCTGTGTAAATTTTAAACCAAGTTTCATTGGCTTTCTCTCGAATTTCGATTTTCGCATCATTTCAATTTCAATTTCACTGCACACAGAACCCTGGTCCCAAGATGTTAACCTATTTGCCGAGTCTCAAATGGCCACATAGGTAATTCAATCTAATTTTCCCGAGCTCGCCCTCCTCGTCTTGTCGTCCGCGTGTGCTCATCATCGTCCTTCAAATCCGATTACGTGGTGTGGCAACAACGAGACGAAGCATAAGAAGTAGAAGAAGAAAAGGAAGAAGCTTCACATGATCAACGTCTTTTATTTCGAAACATATACGGTAATAGGCCCGAAAGACAGTCGAGACCGATTTGTCAGGGTCAATTTTTTTGTTGCTCTTTTTCTTATATTTTGTAGCTCCAAGTGCCAACATCATAAATACCGAATGCGAAGTGTCTAGAACCTCTTCATTCTTCTGAATCTCTCCTTCTCTCCCACTTTCGCCTTCTGGTCGTTCATGTTTCATTTATCAGCCAGTTTCCTTGTGCTCCCCCACTTGGCCTGTTGCTAGCTCAAGACCTACACCATCACATGCTTGGAAACGGAAATGAAGAACTTGTATGGAGGAATCTGCATTTGGGGGTTGCGACGAGAGGTAGTTGACGGTGGGTGCAGGTTGTTGAGAGAATGACACGGGGAAATTGAGAAGTATTTGAAAATGATAAGAAGCGAGCCACAAGACCCACGTCTTGTTTTATTAATAGATTCAAATGAGGAGAACGGAATTGCACAACATCAACAACTTTTTCAGCCCGGGTTGATAGCAAACTTTAAAAAATGTACGTCATCCTACATTTCAAAATTCGAATCTGACAGAGATGCCGTATGGTACGCCTAAAGATGTCGCCACGCAAACATCGAATTACTGTAACTCGTGATAATTTACGGGCTGATAATATTCTGAGGACTTCGTTTCAAAACTTTCTACTACTATTAAATTCGAAAAAAATATGATTTCATGAGTTACAGTAACCCGTTGTCATCGTGGTGAGACTTTTGCACACAGTATATGATAAAAATCCTTATTTTCAGAAGCCTAGGTAAGAGTCCGAACTTTTTTTTGAAAGTTAATAGAATCCACGTTCTCCAACTACGGTAGTGCCGTTTTACATCATCATCATCATCTGGCTCCAGATGCAACCATTGCCGACAAAGCTACGCTTGTCGTAAATCATTGTGTTCGTTCCATTGATAATTGCCCGTTTTGATGAAGGTTCTTGCGAAACGTAACGTTTTTTTGTCTTCTCTTCTCATCTGACGGCGGTAAACCTAGTCCGAAATGATGCATTAATCTCGTCGCCATCATGCTTCTTCTGGAGTCCCGCACCATTAAACGCCTCCTTTTCGGGTCCTTCTTTTCTTTTTTTTTTCGTAGTCTTTTCCGGTTCGCCTTCTTTCCGTCTCGTTGTCGTCTTTCTCGGGGGACCCATCAAAAATGGTTTCTTTTTTGAGGAAAACGAAAGAAAAAGAAAGAAGACGACGGCAAAGACGAGAATAACTGGAGTGAAAGGATAAGAAGAAGAGATGGAGAAGCACAATCTGGGAGATACCCGAAGATGAGATGAAACAGAAGGAAGGAGAAAGTGAGTTGAGACGAAGGCGATGGTGGGATGTGTGGAATGTATTCTCAAATATTGAACGTCGTCTAGTTCTTCGGGGGATTGAACTGGTATGGGTAAACATTTACGAACAGGACCAACACATTTCTCTGGAGAATCTCAAGTATCGGACGAAAAACAAACAATATGAATTGACAGCTGAACTAAAATTGGAAATTTTTGAAAATCTTAGGGTGACAGAGAACTGGATTCTCAGTATTTTGAAGGAACAAGGAATATTAACTACCAATTAAATATGAAAAACTCAGCAAACTTTTCAGAATTAAAAACGGTCAAGTGTCGATTTACGCAGACTTTGTTCTCCATTTGTTTTTTGCAGGGAACTTTGAGATATACCGCTTGATTTTACTACTTTGGCCAATTATTCGAAAAATCAAAATATTAATTCTTTACTTATCTATAGTGTTTTGGGTGAAACTCAATGAATTTAATTTACCGTTTGAAAACTACTGGAAACGAAAATTTAAAGATTTTTTAAAACGAGAAATTCATACATTTTCTCCTAACGCGCCATAAATAAGAATTGAATTGGAAATATGAATCAAGCCTTTTCCGATTTTTTGAAAATCGAAAAACGAGATATTTCGAAAAAACATTGAATTTTAGGAAAATCACTTTAAACTTTGGTCATTTTTTTAAAACTTTTTTTTTTAGAAAAAAAGTGTTTTTTTAATTGTTTTTTTTTCATCCAAATAAAAAAAAAATGCTGCAATTTTGTTGATTTTCGAAACATTTTTTTACGATTTTTGGATTTTCAAGACCTCCTCCTAGTTATGAATGCCAAGTACAAGAAGAGCCTGAAATCAAGAATTTTTATTATAATTTATTAAACTATAATTTTTTAGCAAGACAAATTCACAATCTTCCTCGGGGAGTACACGAGCTGCGTAAATCGACACAACATTTTTGTTGGATAGGAACGTGAACCTTTACTAGTTATCGACGTGAGCAAAGGGTCACTGTGAACTCTTCTTGTATTTTGAATTATTTCCACACTTCTCCGGTTTAACTAATAAACCTTCTTATTATTCTCTATCGTCGTCACGACACAACAATTTTTTTTCTATTTTCAAATACAACTTAATTGTTCCGATTAGAAAAAAAAATCCATTTTACTATTTATTTTACCTACAAGTTGGCCCAAACGTCTAAATTTTTCATTCATCACGAAGCACACATGGGACATTGTTTATTCCTTCTCTCAACCACAACCACACAAATGTACACCTTTTCACTCTTTTTTAGTTGACTCTTTCCCGTGTACAAGAGAGAAAGAGTAACAAGTCTTTTGTCCGCTTCAACGCGTCCCAAATCAAATTTTCAACCGACCGAGGGAGGGAGGGACCACGTACTTATTTTGGCTCCTCGAGTATATTTGCCGCCGTAAAAGGGATCACAAACCTGCTTTTCGGCTCTTCTCAGTTGTCGACATCAGTGACTCCTCCGTGTGCTTCATCCTAATCCAATCTGTGTGAAGCTATGCTAAGAATTCTTTTTTTTTCTGTCCACTTGACATAAAAGGTACATGATGTGACCGACAACAACCATCATCACAAGAAAATGAGAATGAAGGGAAAAAGATACGAGGGACTTTTTTTATTGAAGGAACTTTTATCTGACGGGTGAACCACGTGAACAACTGGATGCTGAATTCGTTTTTCGCCGAAACGTGGGGGTTCATTGAAAATTGATGAAGCTTGAGAAACACTTTCGGCGGAAAAATTCTCCTGTCATCCAAGCTTCACGTTTTTTTAGGTACAAACATCTGAGATTCTGAATGAACGGGGAATTTAAAACCAATGGAAAACAAAACGAGGAAATTAGGAAAAAGTGTTGTAAAAAGGGAGTTATAAATAAAATTAAAAATAGGAAAATAGTGAAGTACCACAATAAAAATACTGGTAATGAGCAATTATTTCTTAGTCGGTCGTGGTTTCATATCTTCGATACATTTGTGGATTACAATTTTCGATCCTGGTTGAGTGTTTCCTTCGTGACCCTGAAATCATTTTGGAATTTGCTAATTGATCAAAATTTCATTCAAATTTTCAGAAACAGGCTGGGATCGGGGCTGCCGTTTTTTTTTGGGAAAAATTGTTTTTTTTATTTTTATTTTTTGGGTTTTTGTGGAACAATTTATTTTTTGGTTTTTGGGATCAAAAAAACAAAAAATAAATTAAAGCACTGATTCAGCAAAACACTTTTTTAAAAACTAAAATCCTTCCGTTCGTTCAAGTTAATATTTTATGAAAAATTACCATTTTGTCCCGTTTAAAATCAAAAGTTGATTATTTTTTGTTTTTTTTTTTCATAAATTAGATTTTTTGTTTTGTGGGCCGAATTTCAAACAAATTTTTTTTGTTTGTTTGGTCGAATTTTTGCAACAGACCTGGTAGGGATATTGTTTTTGGCAAAAATCTATTTTTATTTATTTTTTCGGACAAAAAAAAAACAAAAAAAAGTTTGTTGCAAAAATGTTGATTTTTAGCACATTTATTTGTTGCATTTTTAGAAATTAATTATTTTTTGGTCGAAATTTTTTTTGATGACAGCCCTGGGAGCAGGTACAAATTGTGGTCATATTTTTCCAGATGAATTATTTTTAATTTTTATAAATATATATATTTTTTTTCAATTAGAAGATACATTTTCCGTTAGAGCAAAGGTGCGGCGCGGATTTTCGCAATTGCCGCACGTTTTTTTCCGTATTTACTTTACCACTTTTCAACAAGAAATTTCGACAGGAATTAAATTTTTTAAAAATTAGATTTTTATCGAAAATTTAATTTTTGCAACTGAATTATTTTTAATCTAAATTAGTAGTTAATACAAATATTTTCTGCTTTTTACTCCAGAAACGCGGTTTAACATTTGCATTAACCACTAATTTGGCTTAAATATAGAAAATGAGCCGGAAAAATGTTTTTTTTTTATAAAATGCATTTTCAATTGATTTTTGTTCGAAATTTCCTGTTGAAAAAGTGAAAAATAAATACAAAAACCCTGCCGCACCTTTGCTCCGCAGAAGGTGTACCACCTCAAAAAAAAAACTCACTCGACTCCAATCATAGCCCAATGCATAGACAAGGAAAGCACCCGAACTATGAACATCACAGCATGTCAACGGCATTGGATGTGGTTCTGATGTCTTCAGCTTTGTCCGTGCATCCTTGTCCCACATTGAATAACGGCCATCTGAACCAATTGTGACCAGAGTTCCGTGTTGTGGATGGAAGCAAATATCATTGACAGCGTAAATTTCTTGAAATCCGTTCACAAGTTCAGCTGATCGATGACATTTGAATGTGAAGTTGTCTTTTGGATTTGCAACATCCACGTATTGTACAGCTACTCGACCTTCAATAGATCCTAGAGCGAATCCAGCGGGATTTTGATTCGATTTATCCTTGAAAATTGAGATACATCTGATCTGGAACTTTAATTGACTTTCAATATCTTTCACTTCTGTTGGTCCATTTTCCAGATTATAAACTTTGATATGCTTGTTAGCTAGTGCAACAACTGCCATCGGATATAGCACATCGGCTGCATAAACTCTTTCCGGTAATTGAATCTGTGCCATTTGTGTCTGATTTGGTAGATTCTTCATGTCCCAAAATCGAAGAGTTTTATCGAATGATCCGGTCATCAGACACTGATAGTTGTTTCCATTAATCCAGTGACAAGTCTTCACTGGTCCATCATGTGTTCCGACAACTGCAACCTGATTAGAAGCGAGGTCCCACAGACGAGCTTCTTTGTCAGCACATGCGATGAAAATTTTAGAACTGTCTTCAATCCAGGCGATATCTAGAATTGGAGCTGGAATGTTTTGCTGTGCTTTTCCTTCGAATGTGTTGGCATCATTGAACATCCACACTCGAATTGTCTGAAAATATACTCATTATTCAACAGTATTGAAAATCTATGACTGTGAGACGAAATTTGATCCGATATGTAAATAATTTTATATTTGAACTATAAATCATTTACTATATATAAAGCGCTTATTCTGTGTGTCCATAGTTTGGAGTCTATGTAGTCTTTGTAGTCTGTGAAGTTTTGGCTTCTGGAGGGACAGTGAGTTGGGGTTAGTGGTGGGATATAGTCGGGGTACTGTAGTGGTACAATAGTGGTACGGTAGGAATACTGTAGGGTTACGGTAGTTTCAGAAAAATTAGTTTTCAGCCCCAGAAGTCGGGGGCCGCGCCGGAGGTGCGGTCCACGGCTGGTAATTATATAAATGAAAAACAACTGAATTCTGAATGAGAACTACCGATTTTAGAGTTTTCTTTTTTTTCGGTTTTGCTAAAAACGAAAATTGTTCGTTTTTCGGTTTTGCTCAAAAAAAACCAAAAAATCGAAAAAAAAAAATTTCGGCGGCACCCCTGCTTCAGGGCTGTACGGGAAATTTTTTCGGCAAACGCACAAAACTTCTTATTTTACTATGATAGTCTAACTTTTTTGAATTAAAATTGGTGTGGAAATGAAGAAAAAGCGTCGTTCTATTTGAAAAAAAAATTAACATTGCCGAAAAGGCCTAATGCCTGAAAATTGACGTTAAAAGTGCCGCTTAAAGTTTTTGGCGAATTGCAACTTTCGGGCACTATTTAAGGTCTTTTTCAAAAATTTTCACAAAAAAATTAATTATATTTTGAGACGGAATCAATAAAATAAGCAGTTTTGAATGTTTGCCGTGCAGCAATGGTTCTGATCAGTATTTCCAAATAGCATGTACAATATATAACATACACCGTCCCAAGATCCGCATGCCAGCATTGGTTTATCTTGCGGTGTGGGGCTGAACTTGATGACCTGAATTGTGTCCTCTGGAGCTCCATCAACCTGAAAAAAACGATATGAAGGTAAAAATTGAATGTAAAATTTACCAGAAAGTCATCATTCTGTGTAGTGTTGGCAGCGGGAGTAGTTGTCGAGGTTGAAATATTCGATCCTCCGAACATCGATTTATTGCCAAATCCCGACGATCCGAACATTCTGCAATTTTAATTTATACAGTTTTAAGAAAGTACAGAGCGCAGAAAATAATAAAGAAGAAGAGAAAATTATTACATGAGGTAGATCACAAAATCAGGATGAAGAAAAATTGAACAATAGGAATAAGGGTAATTAGGAAAAATAGTGATAGATAATTGCAGCAGAAACAGCTGCAACACCAATGACAACAGGAGTCTGCCAGCTGTTCAACTGAAAATTGGGCAACCATCGCCAAAATTTCTGTCGGTTTTCCGTTTTACGGCATTTTTCCAACATTCGCTTTATTTCAGCTTTTCTGAAACAATAAAAATAACGCCAGTCGATAAATAATGGTATTTTGATTTTCAATTGTTGAATATTCGCCAAAAATGAATATCTAACATGATATTGAGAAATTTTGATTATAAATATTATAACGCCTACCTTTCTTCATTAATCATTTCGAAATATTTCGATTATTTAAGTTTAGAGAATGAAAAACGTTGAAAAACGAAAGAAAATTAAAGAAAATTTCAGCGAAAGAATTCCGTTTTTGAAAATTGGCAGTAGAGCGCAGTTGCGCGTGGCGTCCCACTGGGGAAAAATGTTCCGGAGAAACAACACCGTGGAGAAGTGGCGTCGTTCGCAGAAGTTTTGCAACTTTTCACGTTGTGAAAAGGAAAAATCATAACTAAATAGAAGTTTTTTTTTTTAAACCAGAGAAATATTTCTCCAGAAATAAGTTAATGCATGTATGTTAGAAAAAATCTTTACATCAGAAAATGAATTTTTATGTGTAAAGTTGGTGGAAACACATTAATTGTATTTAATTCGGAATATATTTTTATTCGAATAAAAAGGTTAAAAAAGATCAAAGCAGAATGGTAGAAAGGAAATATTGGGACAAATGCATTTTCAAAAAAATTGATTTTTGGTCATACAGTTCAGATTTTGGAGGAAATTCTAACAGAGAGATCAAGCAGTATATATTGATTGTGAAAAAAAAATCGTATTTTCCCATTATTTGCCGATTCTTGAATTTGTAGCATAATCAAAGAAAACATAATTGGGATCATAAATAAAGTTTTTCGATTTGGTCATTTATTGAATATTTTCCTGTAGAATTCATTGAAGCACATAGGATTCATATTTGTAGGTATCCTGGAATAAATGAAGTTGAGATTTCAAATGTACAAGTTTTTGTTCAGATACCTGATCTTTCTCAATTTTCAATCGTTTACGAAATTGCAGTTTTCCAATTAACCGATCTCTTTCATCAAAATCCACAATCCAGTCACGTGGCTTTATGAATTTATCAACATCTTCTGTATTTGTAGAATCTATCATTCTTACAGTATTCGCGTGCGCTTCTAGATATTTTTCGAGGTGGCGGAGTTGATTGTGTCGCGTTCGAATGTATTTGATAATAATATCATAAATAAATGAATGTTGTTGGTTGGTGAGTGCAGAATGATTACGTTTACTTCGCACTTTTAACATCCACCACTCAATTGAATATGAATTTTTAATTCTATTATCGATTAAATTGATAAGAATATCAATTATTATGAATACACCACAACGAGCTCCTCCGGTTGAACATTGAATAATTGGAGCATTGGTTGGAGGAGTATGATGATATTTTTTGAAAAAGGAAGACATACAGTTATTTTTCATTACAGCAAGTAATGGAACTCCAACTTCTGGAAAACATAATTAAATTATCTACGTAATTGAAATCTTTGTAATTCAACTAACCTTTCATTGTATTGTAGAATGCCATAAAGTCTTCATATTTTGGTAGATTGAATTCAGTCCAACCGTGAAATTTATAATGGTGAACTTGGTGTGTTTCTGAGGGTTTTTGAAATGAAAATATATTCATAGCAACCTATATATATATCGTATTTTTTAATACAAACTAACCATTTCCAACACTAACTTCCAGTAGTCTATATTCAAGTATGTTTCTTTTGACAAACTCCTTGCATGTGATGTCATAAATTCCAAACTTAAGTTCTTCTCGTGTATTGTTAGGAAAATACTTGTCAGATTTTTCAATTCCCAACTCAACGTCTTCCAAAAGCATCACAATTGCCGGAGATTTCTGTTCGAATACCATTTGCCAGAAAAATGGAATCTGTGTGTCTTGTGCGGCGCCCGTAATTATATAATGACGTCCAATTTCGGGAAACTCGGCCACAGATGCATTGATGTATCCAAGTGGGTTTCTCTGAGTTGAGGTAAGATTCACGAGGTTGTAGTCATCTGTAAGCTTTTGATTTGGAAAAAATTAATTTATAAAATAGTTATTGTTGTATGTGTCTCCCGTATGACCCTCTTTGCCTCCTTCGAGCCTGTTTATTCCTGCCTGCCTGTCTACACGCCTACCTACGCGCTGACCTCCCGTTGTACCTAAATACCTTTCAACATGCCTACCTAAACAGCGTCACCATGAATAAATTTTAAACACATAGGTAATGCAATGAATAGGCATGATGTGAATGGGAACAAATTATCAATTTGATAGGCGTGAGATAGGCAGAGATATAGGTATGCCCGGAGATATGTCTGCCTATTTTTATAATCTTCTACTTAACATAGCTTACAGGGAACAGCTCCATATATATTTCTGTGAATATTCTCCGTCCGTTGTCCTTCACTTATTGTTCGTGCTCGTTGATATCTGTCGAAATCCGCAATAATATTTATTCTCTGAAAATTATACGATAAAACAATTTTGTAAGACTTGACTCACTTGATTTATCCTGTTCCAAATATGATTCTTATTGATTAGAATCCATTTTTCACAAAGAAACATGAAAATATTCTCGTCTTCACGAATATTCGTCATCGTCAAATTGTACAGCAGAAATGGCTCGCGAGGGTGAATTTATACTGTCAATGACTTCCTTTTCGTTTTCTTTCTTTTTCGCAGAATCTCACAATGTTCTAGGCAAAAACACAAAATTATAAAGGATTACGGTATTTTTACTTAATGTTTGACTAATAGATGTCGCATTGGGAAAATGTAGGTCAAGTCATGTCTATTCTGTTTCGTAAAGTAGAATATTATCTGAAGATTCAAATTATGAGTTGTTATTTTAAAATAAAAACTGCGTCGAAAAGTTGTTATGAATGAAACAAATGTGAAAAACAAATTTCAATTCTAGAAAAAAAGCACAGCTAGTAATCGGGAGCTTATATTATTACCCATACGCCAAATATTGCGATTTTTTGAGTTAAAAATACGGTATCTAGTCTCGACACGACAACTGTTTGATAAATACAAACGGGTGTGCGCCTTTGAAGAGTACTGTAGTATCAAACTTTTGTTACTGCGGAATTTTTTATCGATTTTTCGTTAACAATTCGTTGAATTACATGTGTTTTTGACTAGCTACAACCAAAATAACTTTTTACACGATTATGTGAGAATTATAATACTAGAGAAAATATTGGACGACTGTTTCAAATGAAAACAATAGTAGAAATGCTAGTTTTTTATATATGAATGAGGAATGATTGAAAAGCTCTCAATATATGTAACACAAAACTATGAGAAAACATTCGATTTAGTTGGAGGAAATTTGATACGGAATGTCAGAGATTACTGAAAATTAGAATTTGTATCCGATGTTTTCTTGTGGTACTGAAATAATCACATTCTCTCGTAATTTTGAAAGTTGATGAAAAATTTTGTGATGTTTCCTACGGGGGCACATTTTTGCGTGTTCCCTCTTTCAAATTTAAATTTTAGTTTTTTGACGTGATGCCAATAAAGTTTCTCCAAAGTTTTTAAAAATACACTACGTCAATCTGATGAAAACATATCATTCTTAATACTTCAACTCACTTTCTCCATTCCTTTATATTTCTCAAATTTCTCGTACTGTTCTGATGGCCGATCCTCCACCAAATCCGTCATCGGTTCCTCCAAATGGTAATCTAACCGGAACACCGTCAGCTGGAAATGCAGCTGCAGTTGCTCCAATGGCTCATGAAAAAGATCGACAGTCAAAAGAAGGAGATGAAATTGTCACCAAATCAGGTAGATTTATATTGTAAGAGTATGCTCATTGTAGAATTTTTTGCAGGCAAAAAGTACAAATTAGGTCCGGTTCTTGGCGAGGGTGGCTATGGAACCGTATTCCTATCTCAAGATGATGATATCAAGATTGCTGTGATTGCTGTAAGTTGCTTTCCATATATAATTGTTCAGAACGAAGTTTGGTTCAAAGAGCAAAAGAAGCATCACGTAATACATGTCGTACACAATTTCTCTTCGAAACTCCTAGTCAATACGACAAAATATTCACGATCGTCGACAGTTATGCGTTTCAATCTGCACCTGATTACAAGAAAATCAACAAATTACTTGTGGAGGTACAGTAGTGAATGACAAAATAACAATGTGAAGCACACTCACACTCAGAAGTTCTTGAGGCAGAACTGCTGGGCACAATACCATTTTTCATTTAAAAACTGCAACTAATAGTATTTTTAATTAGAAATACTAAGTTTTTATAAAGGTTTCATATTTAGAGATGATTTTATGTGAGGTAGGCGTGATTCGAGAATCTGAACAATAATCATTTTTTTATTAAAAACTAAACACCAACTTTCAGGCTAGAGAAGAACGCCAACTTCGTGATCGTGAAAACTGGGATTGGGAAGATGAAACAATCTCGACCACTATCGCCACAATCACTTCATTCTCTGATAAAGAACTTCGCGCCAAGGCTGACCAACAGTACGTTTTCTCATTGTTTTCAAATCGCTCAAAATAAAATACTGTAATTTTCAGGTCAAAAGAGACGAGTACTAGTTTTGATTTTTCTCATTTCTTGGTCTCCTATTTCTCTTCCATTCCTTTGCACATCAATCAGCCATCATGAGCTTATTGGGATAAATGTCTTAATAAAGAAGATTTATGTTTTGCAATATTTTTTAAATATATAATAGAAAAATAAAGAAAAAGAAATTTAAAAATTAAAGGATTAAAGGACGATCCGTTCTTCAAGTGCTATGAACTGCGGAACTGGGAGTCAGGTACACTGCCTGAGATACCAAAAAAGAGAATTAAAAGAAGAATATACTGTTTTTCTTATTTGACACGATAGCAACGGAAAAGCAAAATCCGGCTCCTTACTTAAATAACTGAAAATCTCATTCGTATTTTAATTGTAAAGCGAAATCGCATGGGAATTGAGATTGTTCAGCGTTTAGACCACGAAGCCCATGTGCCTAATCTAACTAAATAAGAATGAAAACAGGAATATATAACCAAGAATGACATTTAAATGCGGTAGGCTGTGCAAGGCCGCCGGTAAGGAAGGTAGAGTGAAAAGGGGAGTGAGAGGCGCCTCTACTGGATGAAATGCTAAAAGGACAAAATTGGACATTGACATGGATTTCTAAAAACGAAATTTTCATAAAGTAAAAAATGCGCCAAATTTTAAATATTCAGTGACGACATTATGTAACTTATCCCGTTATGATGAAGGATATAGGCTAGAACCTTGCCCTAATAAAATTTGGAAGGTAATTCATCTCTGAAAAATGTAACAATGTGATTCGGGAACTATTTATCCATCTTTAAAATACAAAAGATCAGTGTTTTACAAATCAGACGACAACTTTCTTGTATTGCTCGAGGAAAGCATCATACGCCTCTTGAACTCCGCTTTCGTCCATCAATTTCTTTTTGCGGAAGTAGTTGAGAATGACTTGATGCACGAACAGATACTGGGCATCCGTCTGAAAATAATAAAACTGTAAAAATGCATGTACAGTCTGCAAACAACCTGGATTGAATTGTTACGTTGCTCGCAAATTTTGACCAAGATCTTTTCCCCATCATCAATGATCTGGCCTGCGAGCAGTTGATCCATGATGTACTCCAACATCACAACAGAGCCAGTGCGTCCAATACCTGCAGAACAATGGACAACGATAGGACCTCTGAAAATACATAAAAATGCATCTCGACACAATACACAGACATCAACTTACTTTGATGGTCTAGCATTCTCCAGAAGCTCAAGAACAGCCATATCCGCAGCTGGAACACCGCGATCTGGCCAGTCATTCCAGTGATAATGAGTGGTCTTTCGAGTTTTCTCGCCAGGTCCTTCGATCACAATCTCTGTTGCAGTGACGTTTGCCTTTGCATCAGCACGGAACGAATAATGAAAACTTTCAATGAACTATTCAAACTTGAGAAAGAATAGAACTTACCGTCACCGAAGATTCGCATTTAACTGAGATCTTCTGACCACCTTCGTCAAAGTCCATCACATCACCCTTCTTGCTCGGGAAGTATTCGAAACACTTTTTTGCTCCTTTCTCCAGAAAGTTGCACAGCATAAAAATGTACTCGACCTTGTCTTGATAGCACATGTACCAAAAGTCGGCACAAGTCTTCTCCAATGGGGCCTGGGTGCAGATGAATCTTTTCGGGTTCGTTGGAGTTGCCACGTAGTTCGCATGAATGTATTCATGCGGCCATGGTCCTTCCAGTTTGACACGATTGTTGTCAAGGCATCCAACGTCTTTGTAGCGGTTCTTTCCAGCTTCTTGAGCTTCTTTGAACGCTTTCATTTTCTCAAAATCGTTGAAGCGTCTCATCCCAACGAACTCGGCGCGAAGCCCTTGTGGCATCTTTTCCAGTGTACGCTGAACGAACTTCAAGATCTGAAACAGATTTATATTTAATGGGAGATGGTATGGTAGTTTTTTTGATGTACTGCGAGGCTCCTTATATTTAAAAAAATCAAAATAGTTTACCTGTTTCTTTTGTTGTTTCCGCTCAACCAGTGTTGGTTCATCGAGCACCGACGATTTGGTGCTGCTGTTTGCACTCTCTGTAGCGCGAGGCTTATTTGTACGCCGTTCTGAAACAATTTACATGATTGGCATACTCGAACTTTCATAGTAACTTACTCATCTTCGACATGTTAAATTGCTTTCGAAGTTGTTAAGAACTGCGACCAATAATTTACCAAAGTCGGTAATAATTGAAAAAACTGATGAATCTACTGCTTTTATAGGGAGGGGGTGAGGCTACGTGAAATACGTTTCAAAAACTCATGTATTTAGGGTTTCACGTTCTTCACGAAATAAAATTGTAGAGGTGAAAACTTTTAAACCTTTCATCTTTGAAAAAGAACTAATTATTATTTAAAGGTGTAATTTCGTACAGTTAACTTGCGATG
The DNA here is from genome assembly GCF_000002985.6 of Caenorhabditis elegans. NCBI lineage: Eukaryota > Metazoa > Nematoda > Chromadorea > Rhabditida > Rhabditidae > Caenorhabditis > Caenorhabditis elegans. Next base: position 10,019,446 of record NC_003279.8, on the reverse strand, counting down.
TACGACGAGAAGACGACGATATTTTAAAATTTGTTTTAATAAATTAAACAGAAAATTATTTAAATGTATGTATGTATGAGAAAAACTTTCAATTCATATTCAATTGTAGTAGACGAGAAGGATCAATTTGGGGATCCAAGTATTCAGTTGTGTTTTCTGATTGATCACCAGAGTATACACCAATTGCAAACACTTGTTGAGAACCGAGTGATACATTCAGATACTTTTGAGATTTGTTTGGACGATAGCAGCTCGGCAATTCGTTGCAACTTATACACCAACTTTAACAACTTAAGCGCCAACTTTATCGTTTTGCAACGTTTCTACGAACTTTAGCAACTTATTTACCAACTTTAGATGTGCACTTTCTACTATGTTAAGAAAGTCGTAAGTAACTAAGTCTCAGAAGCCAGCTGAAACTGGAGAGAAAATAAAAAAAGAGCAAGAAAGCTCATGAAATATTTTCCAGTATATAGTTTTGGCCAAAAAAACATCTTGTTTCTTGAACTGCAAGTTTCTCAATTAGTGCTATCAGAGTTTACTCCCTAAAACTAAGATGATATGTGAAGTGTCAAAAGTCTGGGGAAACTAGAAAAGGAGTTTTTTAATCAATAAATTAAAGAAAGGAAACAGTCAAGAATGCCAACTCCTAGGAGCTGGATCGTTAGAATACGTGCGCGCGTGCTGCCTATGTTCTGCCAAGATTAGCCAACTTTATCCAACATTAGCCTACTTTGACCAACTTTATCCAACTTTTTTCCCAAAGTTAGCAACTTCTGCACTTGTCATTTATAAAGTTGCTAAAGTTGGTGGATAAGTTGCGGCGAATTGCCGAGAGTACAGAATACAGTTGGAGCAGTCTCATCAAGTTTCCATCGATATGTGATAAGAAATATAACTGTGGGGGTGAGATGTACGGTATGAGATTGAATTAAGTAAGTTGATACAAGTGCACCTACATCAGGTTTCTGTAAAAATCTCGTATTTTATTCAAAATTGTTCAACTTTTAGATTTATCAATACGTTTTCAAATTTACAAAAAGCATACAACGGAAGGCGGATCAATCAATTGCTCAATTTATTCTCATTATCAATTAATTTGGCGTGTTCAATTGAATATTGGAAGTTCCTTCATAAATCTCTTGCATCTCTATAGATTGCATCTCTATAGAAACATTGCATCTCTATAGAACTTTTCGGCTGGAAATTCCTTTGTGAATCCAACACCACCGAGCTGATGTTGACGTCGCCACCTGGAAGAAAACGCACAGTCTGCTTTCTCGCAGAGGACATTTCCCTAGCTAGAAAATCTCATGAAAACCATATTTTTAAACTGTGGCTTATTTATTCCTGAATGGAATAAACTGAAGAACAATATAAAAAATAAATTGACAAAAATAATAAAAACACGATTCAATAGTACATGATATGAAGCTTTCGTGGGAATCTAAAGATTCTAAAAATAAAACTTGGTTAACTTGAAAACGGTATGATAATTGAGATTCTAATACTGGGAAATTAAAAACGGGGAGAATATCTCATTTGGTCGTTGATGCTTGAATAGGTGAAGCTTGGCGAAGACGAAGACGAAACTTGCTGAGAGCTGAGGTACTTGATGACATCCATTGTCTGAAGATCCGGACGAGATCTGAATTCATTTTATCAGTTTACATATAACTTATTCCAACTAACTTGCTAGATCCGAAACGAGTCTGTGAGAACTCAACGCCACTGAAGGTTTGAGCAGATGACGGCTTGTAGACGAAGCGGAATGGATACATCTGAAAAAAAAATGAAATAAAATTTAGAATCTGAATATTTTTTGCATACCTCCCGAAGATGAGAGAGATTTGCGTTGATATCATCACATTTCTCTCGCGCCAATGGAGAATACATTGTGTTGACCATTTCGAGAGCAGCTGTAATTTATTTTCAAAATTGTTTTGATGATTCAATTTTCAAAAAAAAAAATTCACCTTTGTCGTTGGTGAGAAGCGGCTTTTTTCCAACAAGAACCGATTTCCCAGCTGCTCCAAGATTCGAGCAAGGCTCCGCGCGGATTGCAGCGGTTCTGACCACGTACTCGGGGACTGATTGGTAGCTGGAAAAATGAAATTTAAAGTATTTTTATATTGTCTTGTATAAAATCCAACTTCTCATCGCAGTTCACATCTCCAATCCAAATCGGTGTTTCGATTCCGTTCTCCGATAAACGAACGAAGACGTGGCCCGGATTGGCAAAAATGATCATGTTTGCTGAAACAAAAAAAATTAGAAAAATACCAATTTATTTATTTTTACAAACTTGGAAGTAGACGCAGAACATCACTCGGAGGGACTCCAGCTTCTTCGGCAGAACTTGCAAAGCATAAAGAAGTGGTTGTGTTAATCATTCGCTTCATCTCACCTAGAATTTTAAAAATAATTTTTTGTTCTATTTCTCAGGTTTTAACAAAAAAACTTACCATTTTTCGGATGATGAACATCCCAGGTAGACGAGAAATGTGAGACGAGGTAGTTTCCAAGTTCAGCGCCAAATATGCCGACCTGGAAAATATAAATTAACTCTAAACCATCAAAAAATTGTTTCAAATTACCGGTCTTCTTGGAATATGTCCAAATAAGTATCTGCACACAAAATTGACGAGCTCGCGGACTTCGGTATACATTTTCTCCTGAAAATTTAATTATAGTGAGAGATACAAATTAAACAATAAAACAATAAATATGAGACCACCCACGACGAAAACGAAAGTGCGAGCTTCTAATTTTAATAAAAGAGTTCATAAATACTGACAAAATCAACTCAATATCGGTTTAAAAAATTTCATCTATGCATTGCGAACGTAAAATTGAGCGAGCGAAGAGTGTAAATACCACCCATGACAAAACCGAGGACCACCAACAAAGATAATTGAAAAATGTACTTCTTTTTCAATAAATGTTAACGAAAAAGTAACTTATAAAAAGTATTCGAAGAAGAAACCATTGAATTAATTGTAAATTTAATGGAAATCGAGGAAGATATGCTAAAAATATGATAATGAAGCAAATTCGAAAAGAATAGGCCGCCCATGAAGTAAACTTGAGCTACGCACCAGCATCACACAATTCAGAAACTACAGTACCCTGATGACCACCCACGAAGAAATTGGTGAGACGGTTTACAGTAAGATTTATTTGAGAAATTCAGAATCATGAATCACAGGAAAACACCGATAACTCGAAAAATCAAATTATACAATAATTTAAAATTTTAGGCAGTTCTTGTACGAAAGACCACCCATGATGAAAATGAGCATTCGCACATTCTTGAGATTTTCTGACTTTATAGAGTTGAGTTTCGTTTTATATATTAAACTTTTTTTAAAATTACACTTTCCATAATTCCTCTATTACGAGACGTCTATGATAATTTTCATAACTTACGCTCGTGTACACTATATATGACGATATTTTACATTTTATTATGTCTGATTAATCTCTAATTTTCTAATATATTCTGGAAAATTGAAAAACCTTTGACAAGAAATCAGTTTTACGTCAATTAGGAGAAAACAGAATTAACATTTTCAAATAATTTCGTTGACCTACATCTCACATCGTACATCTAAAGCGAATAGGTAACCAAAAATAACCAAAATTAAGTACCTAGATGTACCTTTATTAACGAAAAAGTTTGATATTATAAGAGACGAAAATGTTCATCTCATCAAGTAAGTTAATTTTCAACATGTTACTCGGAAACGTTGGCAAATTTGGAGCAAAAATTGTACCTTTTGAGAAGGTTTTTGTTGTGAAGCATCAGCGAATCAGCTTCGAACCGGGCCAGAAACGTGAAAAATATAAATAGTTCATATTGCCCTTGTCTTCGCAAAACCTCCGATTATTACAGATTCGATTCAGAAAAATCTGGAAAATACCAAGTACGAACACAATGATAAATAAATTCAACTGAAAAATTTTATTTTGAAGACAAGATTTTGAGGATAGTTTGCTCGAGTTGACCTCACTTCTTCTGGAAGCAATCGTTTCCAATTCCAGCCAGTGTCTGATAGTTCGGATCATGAGTAGCTAAAAGTTAGATTATAACAAGAATCTGTGAACTAAAAAACAAACCAGCCATTCCAGGACCACCGGCTTTTGGAGCACCTGGAGAAGCACCACCAGCAGCTGGTTTTGCACCGTCTTTCTTGTCGAAACAATCGTTTCCAATTCCAGCAAGTGTTTGGTAATTGGGATCATGGGTGGCTGAAATTCGATTTTTAGTACGTAGCTAGATCTGAATATCCAATGAAACTCACCAGCCATTCCAGGACCTCCAGGCTTTGGAGCACCAGCCGTAGGGGAAGCACCACCAGCAGCAGCAGGAGCTTTTCCTTTCTCTTGGAATACATTTCCATCGACTCCAGCAAGAGTTTGATAATTTGGATCGTGTGTTCCTGCGACAGCATTCTTATCACTTGGAGCCTTTGGACCTCCCTCTGGTTTTGGATCATTGGATGACTTGTCTTTCTTATCACTTTTTCCATCATCACCAGTTGCACCACCACCTCCAGTCTTAGCTCCACCTCCACCATTCGATGATCCACCAGCCTTCTTCTTTCCTCCACATTGTGCAATGACGTATCCAGCAAGAGCAATGGGTGCAAGCGTACTGTAACCAAGATGAGCAAGTTGTAGAAGTGTGTCAAAGTTTTCTGCCATGTTTCTCTCTGAAAACAAATTAGTTGCGTATTTCCAGATAAAGAGCAATCTGAAGCAAGCCGGACATTTTTACCAGACTCCTGAGGATCATGAGTCTCTGAAGGTCTTTATGCCTACATGCGAATCTTCCCCAGAAAAAGCTAAAGAGAAAACTCACCGAATACACAAGGTCGCTGAATAAAAGTCAGAATAAATTAATCAAACAAATAAGTTTCTAAATTGAGACTTTCACGTGTTTCTTTTCATAATTTGAGTAAATACTTTCATGTGAATTTTGGAAAAATATTTTTGAAAGTTGGAATATGTTAGACGCTAAGAGATACATCATGCAGGCAAAATGATTGAACGTGGGAGGTAGGAATAAAGGCACAGAGTAGGCACGTAGGTAGGCAGCATTTTTTCCAGCCTTTCCCGGTTTGTGTGCATTTAAGGTGAACTCTCAGGTATTCAAAAATTTAAGAAACGCGTTCAGTTGTGCATCTTTTGATTTTGAGCAAAATTCTGAAAATTCCATATAAATTCAAAATCTCAAAGATCCGTTTTCTAAGACTTGAATGATCAAATTGTAATGAAAACATCTCAAATTCCTTGGAATCGTTTTTCTCGTTGTCAATGGCAAAATACAATTGTGAAAGAACAAGTGAATCTAGAAATAGGAATTTGTGAGCAGTTTAAACGAGACTATTGAAATTTGAGGAATTTCAAATGAATTCAAAAATGAAGATATTGATGATCGACTGAATTGAGAACAAATGTTATATAGCATTTATAAAATTTTTCTGTATTTTTTCTTCATTTTTCAAAATATTTGCCTCTGCTGTTTGCACCCCCTTGGAAATTAAAGTTTATAATTTCACAGACTCTCAATTCTATCACTAAAAAACAATTTGGCTCGTGCCTGTCACAAAGTTCGAAATAGATAAGTCTATTGTTTTTTTTTTCAAAAGTGTACATATTCGTGTCATTTTAATTCAATTACACTGTTTTCATCTCGTTGTACTATTCACGAACAGCTCTATTTTTTTGGTAGTAGTGCTCTTTAACATAGATTGTTAATTTTACAATGTTCTAAATTGTTATAATTTACACAATTCTAAGTATTTTTTATTCGAATATTAATTGGCATACTTCTAAAAATATTTAAGTTTCCGCAAATTTTTTTGTGGTTTTTTTTGGCTAATATTTTTGTATCACCCGAATTTAATATATTCTCGAAATATAACTTTTTGGGTCAGTTATATAGTTATTAGGGGGGATTTTGCATACGCATAGAGGGTTTATATATATAATTTATAGTGTTTCTATTTGTAAGTATTATAAATAATTGCATACTATTTGTTAAAATATTATCTACAATGACAAATTAGTTTTTTTACTGAAATTTTTGTCTAATTAAGAAGGATACCCGGATGTACTGTACTTTCATTTCCGATTTTTCAATACAATATTGAAATGGAACTGATTTATCATAAAAACTTTCCAAAAGTTTGCAAAACAATGTGTCCCGTTCCATCCAACCAATTTCTTTCAATCTGCCACTAAATCATCATTTTTCATATATCATGACGAACTCTTGAAAATAGTGTAGAGAGAGAAAACGAGTGGCCAAAAGACAGGCGGTCCTCCGAAAGAGAGAAAATAATATTTCTGATATGATGAGAGCCCATGCAGGAAGAGATCATGATAAGAAGGGCGATGATGATGATGAGCCACACATTGATTGATAAATATGAAAGATATGAGATCAGATTTCAAGCGATTCTTCTTTCTAACTTTTTGCTTTTTCCTGTGCCGACCTCAATCATTCATTACTTCAACTCTTTTTTATATTTGAAAAACTGAAACTTTTGAGATACAACTTCCACTCTTCCCTGGAAAATTTCAAAAAAAGTTTTGATTATTTTAACCGGGGGAAAAAAGAGACCTACGGTAGATTCAGCCTTCAAAAGTGAATTTCTAAATTTCTATACTCCTCGAGGAGAAGTCTTCATTTATTTTTGGTGAAAAACCGCGTCGTTTTAGACCATTTTCGCAATTTTTTTTCTTTGAAAAAAGAAGTATTTTAACCAAAAATGTAACAGTTTCTGCAAAAATCACATTTCTCCTCGCAGAGTACACAAGCTCCGTAAATCGACACATGCTCGTCACATCTAATACCCTGCTCCTAAAAAGAAGATGATTTGTTAAAAATCACACCACTTTTCACATGTTTTTCTTATTTATTCATCATCTCACCACCATCACCAAAACCTCCAACACTTGAATTTTTATTGCTCGCCTTTCATTTGACCCATTATGCCCTTTTTCGGGAGGATGAGAAGAAAATAAAATTGAAATGAAATGGACCGAATGAATGCAATTCTCACATTTTTCTTCATTGCTTTGTCTGATTTTGGTTCTTCTAAGCCTTGGAAACCTAATAAGATTTCAGAATTGAAGAAATTAGAGAGACCGATTGGAAAAAAATGTGTGTCTAGTTGTTTTGACTGTCAGCCTTGGATATTCTATAAAAATCAGATTTTAATAAAAAGGGCAAAAAATAGATGGGCATGTCTTCAGGCGCCTTATGCCTGCCTATTTTTGATAATCATGCCCACCTACACGCCTGCCTCATGACTGATTTTCTTCAAGCCAGTATTTTCAGACTTGGTACTTTAATCATCTTGTTGACTTTTGAGGCTACCGTAACCATGGCCATTCATTTTGTGATTAAAGGCTCGAAACTACAAGAAAACTGAGAGAGAGAGAAAGAATTTCTGATTCTAACTCGTTCGTCTTCGTATTATTTTCTACTCTCTCCCGTCCCGGTGGTGGCTCATTCTGTCCCAAATATATAGTTGTTGGGGGGAAATGGAACGAAGAAAAGAGAAAAGACAACCAAAACGACCAATGTGGGTTAGAAAAGGAAGGGGCAGGAGGGCGGAAAGAAAAGCAAATTCAGCAGATTTGAGCCTCATATGATAAATTACATCTAGAGTCGCATATTCGTGGGGTGGTGCTGGTGGGGGGGTTGGAAAGGGGGTGAGAAGCTCCTTCCTCTTTTCTCTTTCACCAGAGTTTTAACTTCTTTTTTCCCCCGTTTCGGGCACGTCCCTCTCTCTCTCTGTCTCTCTCTGTCTGCCTGTCTTGGAAAGATTCGTCTTGTGGGCCCCCGGTGGACCGCTCCGACACCGAAGGCCCCCGGCGGAGCCACCCCATTCTTTATCACTTTTATATTTTTTCTATGGTTTGTGTTAGTCCGAGATTTGGTTGTATGCAGCTCTCAAGAAATTGATGAACCCTCGGAATTACTGTAGATGGGAATTTGTAGTTTGGAAGACCCGGTAACTGGCTTCTACGTTGCTATATGTTCAGGTAAAGACCGATATATTTTCTGTTACTTGTCAAAACCGTCTAAATATCTTCATGGTCATAGTTCATAGTCAAACTCTCCCCCACTTTTTTCACCTTTATTTATTAAAGCTTCTTAACAAACTTCTGCAGCTCTTCAGAAGGCTTTTCCAATTTTTTGGAAAATGTTTAGCTACATCTCCTGTGGCGGCGTACCCAATTTACGAAATGGGACTATCAAAAAAATGGAGCTCATCCAACTCTATGTAACAATTTTGACAACTGTTGCTCCTGAATTTATCTAGGATAATGTAGCTCATCAACGCTGGATGTTACTTTGTTGTAGCATTTAAATTAATTGTGCACTTGGCCGACATGGTATTTCCATTGCTATGTAAATTAGAGATCTTGCAGATCCGATTTGCACAGGAAAATTGTCACAGGGAGTCTGTATCACTTTTAATTTTTGCAGCCGAGGGCTTAAAGAGGATGTTCAAGGCCGGTGAGACAAATATTTCGGTAATCGAGAGATTCAATATTTCTTCCTAGTAATACATCAACAGTGATATTTCAAACACCAACGGTCACACCAAATGCAGAAGATAGGCGATACGCAGGCAAGCTCCTAAGAGAGTGCGCCTTCCATGAATTCTTAGCTTTATGAATTCCCAAATCATTTCTGAAAATTAAAAATATATCTTCAAATTGAGAAATAATATTTAAATTTTTTTTGGATATTATGACTAAGAAAGCAAGTATCCAAAGATTCAAATTTTGATTTTAGTTTCAAAAATGAAATTTGCTATCAATCAATCTCCCTCCATCTTCTTCCCCCATTTCAAATATTTTACTCATTTCTCATACAAACTCTCCCCATTTCACTCCCTTTTGTGCGAGTGTGTCTTCTCAAGTATGTAGGTCGAAATTAAAATGTTTATAAATGAATCTTCCGACAAAATAGACCGGGGGCTCAACAATGCCTTCGGGATTATTTTGATGATGTAGAGGAGACAAAACATATTATTTTCAAAATATTTACTTATTTCATTGTCGAGATTCGGGGCAGTTTTATGCAAGAAACTTAGGTTCCATCCAGAAAAATCTCGGGAACCAAGTCTAAAGTTATTTTTAGTTAATCCGACCTCTTCAAACTCAATATTCATACTGATTTTCAAAAAAAGTATAGGTTTGATACCTACCTATCCGAATACCAAAAAAATCTTCGATAAAATCTGAAGATGCTGTTTCCGTAGAAATGTCTTCGTATGTCAAATGTTTCATTTTAATTGCTTATCCGATTCTTTGTATCTCTAATTGACTCTCTTTTCAATTGGCATTATATCGGAATTCGTTGATGAGAAGGTGACAGAAATGGATAGGTAATGGCACTCTTTGCAAGTAGGAAGAAGACTCAATGAAATTTGATTTATTACTTCTTTCCATTTTACCGCGTGTTTTCTTGTAGTTTTGATTGATTGCCGTTGAATTCAGAACACTTACAAGTTGTTAGTAATAGAGGGAATTATGCTTTAGTTAGACCAGAAAAAATCTGAGAAATCATGAGAATCACAACTGCCGACCAAGTTTCTATAGGTTGTTTTTGCTGATTATTTTATCTAGCTGTAGACAACTTCAACCAATTTTTGATAAAGTTTCTCCGTACTTTAGCAGAACGTCTATAACTTTTTTTTTGATTTTTTTCAGCTTTCTCGAACTTTAAAATAACTTGAAAAATGCAATGTGCCTTTCATGCTTCCTCTCCAGAAAAATATAAAACTTGGCTTCTCGCATGGCCTCTCACCAGAAGGTTAGGCGCGAGGAAGGCGAGTAAGGTAGGCGGGTGAAAGCTGCCCTCATAACGCCTCCATTTGGTGAAATATCTATCCAACCATTTTAGATCATTTCTCAAGTAACCCAAAAGTCCAACTTTCTGATTGAAATGAACTTTCTCCCGCAAAAAGAACACCGAATTGAAATCTGATCTTATTCATTTCATCTCTGATTTATACAGTCATCATCAGAAGCATCATCATTTTTCAATGCCTCTCTCTTTCGAGTGAACAAGTAATTGTTGATTTGTGTCTGTGCGCAAGCTCGAGATCGTCTTACCTCCTCCTTCTTCCAATCTAACTTTTATTTGCTCTCTCCTATAATCAACAGCGAGAAGAACATCGTCAATAAATAGTGCACCTACCACCAATATATATTGTAGTAGGCAATCCGTTACCAGATTTGTTATTTATCGATGATCTTGCTATTGAAATTGTATTTTTAATTCGGAGGACTTCATGATTAAGCGTTCTAGAAAGTAGTCGAATGTAGAGGTTACTGTAGGTTTACCCAGAATATAGAACATATGTGGCAAGGATGCCGGTTTTTTTTCTGAAAGTTTGAAAAACTTCAAGTTTTTGTTTTTCGATTTTTGAATGTTCGAAAAAAAATTTTCCGATGTTCTGTGTTTTCAAGAATTTTTTTTTTGATAAATATCTGAAATTTTCAAAGAAAAAAGTTTCAGAAAAAAATAATAAAAATTTTCTGCTTCTTTAGATTATCATTATTTTTCAATATTTTCATTTTCTCTGAAAACACGAAAAAAAAATTTCCTCTAAAAACCAATCCCGTCACACTTTTCTTCACCTACCATCCAAGTCCTCATAAAATCTTCTCTCCTCTCCTTCTTGTCATTTTATCAGAATTCTTCAATATTTTAGTCTTCAATTTCATTGCCATTCGCCATTTTTTGAAAGTACTAATTGGTCAAAGTGATTACTCTTTATTACCTTCTTACTTGACATTTTCTCTTTGATATTACCGCCGGTAGTTTAGTTTCTCTCAAGGAATACTTCTGGAAATTTAGGATTTTGCAAGAAAATTTAGATAAGACAGGTTTTCAGCAAAAGAAACTTCAAATTGGGACACGTGGAACGTATTATAGTTAGTGTTGAAGTTAGTGATCAGGCAGGCAGATATTTTCTCGGCCAAAAAAAATTTCAATATAAACGGTCTATAAAGTTTTGAGAATTTGTTTTAATTCATCACACTTTTCACCCAAAATTTTAAGACCTATCATTGAAATAAAATCTTAGAAAATTGCATCTCCATGTCAAATTTCCGTTTGATGATTTTCAGACATTCGATTTTTTTCGAAATAAAAATGGTAGTTTTTTCCAAAAACTTCCAAAATGAATTTTTACCCTTAAAATGTTATTCATGCTAAATTTCACATTTTGAGCAAGTTAACGAGCTCCAAGTATACCGTAAAAACAGACTCAAAAAATTACAGATTGAGATTTTTCGGATTGAGAAGTGTTCCACTGCAGCTAAAACTTTTTCAAGACTATTTAATTTTTAATGTTTTGAAAAGCATTTCAGCCCCTACAAATATGTGTGATTTTCATTAAAAGTAATCTCTTGGCAGAAGAAATTCTTCATACCAATTCCAAAAACCAATTGATGACCCTTATCATAGCTTTTTAATTCTCGAACATCTTCATTCTTCCCCTCATTTTCTTTTCATAATAAAACAATTAATGGGCAGATCGTTTACAAAACGGGTCAAAATGATTTCATCAACACAAGCAGGAGACACTCTTTTGTAGTGGTGGCCAATTATAGACACTCGTCTTCTCAATTTAATAACTTTTCTTCCTCCGTTTTTCTTCTTGTGTTTGACTTCTGGTAAAACATATTTTCAATTTACCATCATTACCTATTACATACCAGTTTCTTTTGAAGTTTTTTCCATGTAGAAACGAACACCGATTAAAGTGTCATACGGTAATCGTCTTCAAATTTTGATGTGTCTTTTTCTCTTTTTTAACCATTTTCCCCCAAATCCCCATTCTGCCGCCAAATGCCTAATACATCGAGAAAGACTTCCATTATTTTGTCAAAGTGAAAAACTGGGCAAAAACCTCGAAATGATGATGATGGGTGTAATATGAAGACAGAAAAGATATTGGAGAGGTATTTATGATGAGCTTCTCCCCTTTCTGAATCTGCAAAAACTGATGAAAAGGTTATGAATCCGTGAAATAGTGTGTGAACTGTGAGAGAGTTTACAGAGAAATATTGATGAGTGATGAGTGATTAGAGAGGGAAGAAGTTGAGTTGAAAGGGGGAGATATGAGGAGATAGATATGACACGCTAAATTGATTTATGACGTGGAAAGGTGTCAAGTTTTTGATTCCATTATAACTGTAATACGCGTTGGATTGTGCTCAAGAGCTACTTTCGTAAAAATTCGAAAAAAGGGCGTTTAGAGGGCGCACCCCATTGGCCTCCTCGCGCCTCGACAGATTACTTAACGTTTATCATTTTTCGGAGGCATTTCAATACATCGTGATTAAATCATCTGAAAATTAAACTACCAAAAGATCGAACTGCCTTTAAACATCTCTAAACATCCAAATAACTTTCAAATTTCTTCATCTAATCAAAACGTTTCAAGATACCGTTTATGTTCAGTTTGTTTCATATTCTTTGTCTCTCCTTGTCTCTCTTTGTCTCTGATTCAACTTTTTGAACACAAACCTCTGTGAATTACTCATTTTATTAATAGGTCATTGTAATAATGTCTCCCACTCGCATTTTCAAGCAATTTCATGAACTTCTGAACCTCTAATTGTCTTGAAGCATTTGATATCTTCCGAAGCACTCAAATTTAATAATTTTTATTTTGAAAATAAACGAAAAACTTATTCTATATATATATATATATATATACCAGCCGTGGACCGCACCTCCGGCACGGCCCCCGACTTCTGGAGCTGAAAACTACTTTTTCTGAAACTACCGTAATCATACAGTACTCCTACCGTACCACTATTGTACCACTACAGTACCCCGACTATATCCCTACACTAAGCCCAACTCACTATCCTTCCAGAAGCCAAAACGTCACAGACTACAAAGACTACATAGACTACGAACTATGGACAAACGGAATAAGCGCTTTATATATAGTAAATAATATATATACCAGGGGTGTGCGGCAAATTTGCCGAATTTTCCGAATTCGCCGTTTGCCGAGCTCGGCAAATTTGCCGAATTTGCCGAGCACGGCAAATTTCAAAAAAGTAGATTTGCCGAATTTGCCGAGCTCGGCAAATTTCGAAATTTGCCGCACACATCAAAAATTTGACAGTACAATTTTGACTAAAACTATTGATTTTTTAGCCAAAAATTTAGTAAAATGACACAAAATTGAGCTATTTTGATGCTTAAACAGACATACTACGCGGAACTTATTCAGAAACCAGATGTGTGTTAAGAATTCAGTAGTTTTGGTGCTCCAAAAAACATAAAAAATATCAAATTTTTCCGAGTTTGTTAAGCACGGCAAATTTGCCGAATTTGCCGAATTTGCCGAATTTGCCGTGCTCGGCAAATATTGAAAAAAGAGATTTGCCAAATTTGCCGAGCTCGGCAAATTTTGAGATTTGCCGCACAGCCCTGATATATACACCTGTTTGTAGTCCTAAAACTTTTTTTTCAAATCTTTTTAAATTCTACTATATTCCATTCCATTGAACTCCAGAAATTGCGGTAAATTTATGCTCTAAAATATTTTATTTTCAGATGATTTACATTGAGATTTTCCGTACTTCTAGAAGATCAAATTCGGGCAGGTTTCCCATTCAGAAAAAGTGAGAAAACATTGAACATTTTATTTCGACTTTTCCAACTTTCACCGTATCCAACTCATGTTATTGCTCACCGGACGGATAATTGGTAGGAGGGCTCAACTCATTCTTTTTGTGCTCATCTCTGAATTGAACAATATGGACAATTTCTCTTGTTCTTTCGGATAGGAGGCAGCTGACTTATGCTCTATAACAACATACTAATTACCCATCCCTCTTCCCTCATCATCTTTTCCTTCAATTGTATTCACTTCACTCCTCCTCCTCAAAACGAGTCACAGAAACAATATTTTGTTTTATTGATTAATTTATGAAGTACCTCCGCATTGCCTCCTCCTGCTCCACGGAGTCAGTCTCACCCACTCAATTATCTTCTGAAGAGACAATCCGATTGAGGAGGAGGCACGGGGATACTGTAGGTGAGATGAGTGAATTCTGAAGATTCATGGGAATGAGGATGATGATTGAAATTTGAGAACGAAAAGGATACGAGTACTTTTCGCCTCTTCTTATTCTTCTTATGAATATTTAAAAGCAAGATTTCAGCATGTTTAAGTGAATCCTCGGGCAGCTAAACAATGAAATTCCGAACTTTCGGCTGTAGATAGCTAAGAGGCTTTGAAAGTTTAGGATTTATCACTTTTACTTGAAATATTTTCAGACTTTTAAACGTTATAAAAACGTTTATTCAATAGCCTGTATTCAATAAAATGCGACAGCTAAAGTAATTATCACACGATAGACAGGCATGTTTTCAGGCGTACGTGCCTACCTCAACGTGCCTGTAAATCTTCGTTACGTCTCTACTAGTAGCAATGTAATTAAGATTTTAAAAATTAAAATTTTCCTCCAAACTTACCATGGGATCTCTCGTCGTATTCCAAACCATCTGAAGTCCCTGGAAGCTCTCTTGACTTGACATAGGCTTCTGTAGAATTGAAGCTTCTTCTCTTGTTCCACACCGATTACCTCCTCCTCTTGGTCTTTTCTCCCCTTCTTCCTTCATCCAATTATGTCCATCAGCACCTGTCGATCTCTCGCATCAAACAAAAACAAAAACAACATGGGGACCATTCTTTTCGTGTTTCGACCACAAAACACTTGCTCTCCACACTCTCTCTCTCTCCCTCTCTTTTATTCTTGACACCACTTTGTCAATTCTCTCGATTTCTCATTTTTCTCGTGTGGGGGACTCATGTCACGACCACACCTCAGGGTGTTAACTCTTATTTCTGCACTTTTTGGAACTTTTGACATTGTTTCAAAATTGGTATTTTTAGGCGGGGAGTTTTATATAATTTTTTATTATGGAACAATTCGGAATGTTGTTTTTTTTCAGGTCTTCTACGTAGGCACGGTAATGCCTGCCTGCTTTGTGCCTACAGTCATGCCTACTTTTAAAGTACCAGTGAACAGTATTTTTCGTTTGAATTTTGAACGTATTATTCCAAATTAAAAATAAACACCAATCAACCGACTTCACCCCAAATTTCGGAAAGTAGGCTGGCGCGTAGGCCGGTAGATATGCCTGAATGCCTGGCAGAAAAATCTGAAAATTAGAGAAATCTCCATTTTTGAATTTACATATGCTTTCTTCAATTTGAATTTTGAAATGGTAAATTGGTGAATTCCTCCGATTAATGTTACTTTTTAGGATACTGTAGCTGATATCTAGGAGCGTCAAACCTTCATTTTTACACTATGATTCATTAAAAAAGAAACCAAGTTTTCTCATTGAATTCTTTCCAAACAACTAAATGAATGTCAATCAATCTTATTCCTTCATCTATACAAAATCACATCCACAAAATCTTTATATATTTTTATCGAATCGCCTTCCATCACTCTCACATCTTGCTCTCATCAAGGTAGTCTTAGCTTCTCCCCACGGATCGAAAAAAGATAAGTGATAAATGATATGAAGAGAAAATGAGAAGTGAGTACCTCCCCACTCCTCAGAGAAAGAGAAAAAGTGTTCGGACATATCTCGTGTCAGGTCGATGGGTGCCCGATCATCGGCTGTGAGCACGAAAAAAAATGAAATGAATGAATGAGGTGAAATGAAAAGAGGAAAGATAATGATAGCCACACCGTTGATATGAGTCTAGGATTACATGCACAACATTCCAAGAGACACTTTCATTAGGTCACTACTTTATTATTTGTTCATTTATTAGCCATATATTCTCGTTGTTCAGATTCTAGATATTCCGTAAAAAATTCGAAGGACAATTGTCTTTAAGAACTATTTTAAAAACTCTGAATAATTTTGATATCTTAAAAACTTGTTTTAAAATGTTCAAAAAGTACATATTGCAAAGATATTGATTCGAGAAATTTCTGCTGTTCGTAATTGATTTACCTGGAATACTCTAGTTGGCATCCTGCAAAATACTACAGAGATATCAGATTAAAGCCTGAAAAAATCTGTGAAAATATTTTTGAAAAAGGCCGACAAACGGGGGTTTATTCATTAAAGCAGATTCTGGGACAAACTTTCCAAATCGGTTGTTTCTCTAGGCTTTTTTTGTAAGTTTTCTGATCAAACAAATTTAAATCGGTCTTAGTTTTTGTCAATTTGAAAACGAAAGAATAGATGCAAAATTTCAGTGTTTGAATTCTCTAAAACCCTATGTATGTTTTGTTTTGCAAATTTGTTTTGCAAATTCTAAAATCTAGAAATTTATCATAATTGATATCTGACATTGTTTGCTGTTTCAATTTTCAGCCTATTTGTTTTTTTAAACAAAAATCTTAAGATGTTAAAGATTTTTTTCAGGATATATTTTCAATATGCATATTTTTGTATTTTCATTTTAGATTAACCTATAATTGACTGAAATTCAAATTGCAACATGCTCATATTCTTCCCTTTTCCATTCCTTTTAGACTCCACCTCATTTCTATCGTAATCGTCTTCTCTTCCTCTCTTTTCATTTCTCTCTATCTCCAACTTTCTCTCATTTCTCTGCGCCTTTCCAATTCTCAATTTCCATCTTTAGAAGTGAAGCCAGGAGGCTGCTTCCCAAAAGTAGGCGTGGCCTTAATATGCGGCTTGATTGGTCAGACACACTTTACTCCAATACTACCAAACCATTTCCAACTTTTCATTTTTATTCGAATGCCCAATTGTTCATTTTGGCGCTCAGTTTTGGAAGAACTTTTGAGAGTTTGTTTAGAACTGTCTTCGAACTTCGGCTTGTTTTACCCGTTGCTCGGACTGATTTTGCACCAGAAAATTAAGAGATTGTAATTGTTGAGCTGGAAATATAAATAAGTGTTTCGACTTAAATCTAATTATTTTTTCATCCAGTCTTCAAACTTCTAGCACATCCAGATAACTGTTTAGTATATGTATTATTTTAAACTTATTTGACACGAGCATTTTCAAATTTATATAAAAGTTAGTTCTAATCGGTGTACTAGGTATTAAACTCAATGCTTACAACTGTGTTTTTCAGTTGTTGTGTCAAACTTTTCGATTGAAAAAGTTATAGAAATCTGGAGCACTGTTTGATTACAATTTACATCTTTCAAGCCTATTTTCAGTTTTTCAAAACTTTTTCAACATTTTAACATAAATTTTCAATTATAAAGTCGAATTTTCGTCAAATTTGGAGGTTTTTCGCGCACCCTGACGTTGTTATTTTGGAGTTCTTCTTTCAAGCCAAATTTGAAATAATTACACAAAAGTTCAAATGTTTCCCTACATTTTATCATAAACTTTCAGTTACTTTAGTAAATGAAACATAACAACTCGAAAAAAAAATTAAAACTACAAGACAACCGAGATACGAGCTGTCAGTTAAGGTGCACTGCTAATAGAGGCAATATGGTATGCAAATATCATGTAAGTGTGCAACACTTTACTTTTTAATGAATATTTTTAAAAATTTTAATATCAAAAGTATATAAATTTGGACTAATTGAAATCTTAATCTGTACTTCACTCGTTTAAGTTGGTTGAATGTGTCTCCTCGTTTTCCGTGTAAACTTGTCGATTATTATCAAGAGACATCTTGTGAAATATTGAGTTAATAGAAGAGATTCAGAGTGTTTGTTAAGGCAGATACGACACAAAATCATTGACGATGATTACCGTATTGCTTAACAAGAGAGATAGCAATAGATTGAGGGAGAGAACAAGTCATCCAAGTGGGCGCAAAATATCATCTCCCCACCCCGCTCACTGTGCTCCTCGTTTCCATCCAAATGTTTGCCTTAAATTGCGCATCTACATCTACTCTCTTCTCGCTCAATTGACAACCGAAAAGACACTGTTTGAAACACTGTGAAACACACAAAAATCGGCTGCCCGGACGTTCCTGCGTCTTGCCGCACTCCATGATCTCTCCGTGTTCTAGAGCCCCCGAGTTTGTCTAATTGATATAGCGCAAAGTTCAGAACGGATTACGGTAATTGATGTAATCTGGTCTTGTGTCTCATTTCCCCATCCCTCATCATATGATTTTTATGTTCACCTCTTGTTTTAACTGTTTGTCCTTTTCATTTATATCATTAAAATTGTTTTTTGATTTGATATGTTAATTTAATAGATGGGATTTATAATTTTGCATTTCATTTCATTCGACTTCATTTTATCGGTTTTGATTTCAACCAGTCTTTTCTGAAACAAAATTAAACTATCTACGTGGTTGGTGAGTAAGTCTGCCAATCATTGTCCAAAAAGTCAGAAATCTTATCACTGAGTAGCCGAGCCGACACTCAAAGGGCATGCAAGCTTGGCGCTGTGCCAAGATCTTGTGCAAGCAATAGAGCAACTTTACATCATCTCAGAAATTAAATAGTTTTCCAATTCTGATACATATCAATCGTTAAATTTTTTAACTGAAAATTGTGTACAATAAAATTTGAACTGAAATATTGAAAAAGCCAAGTTTGGGCGAGGCTTAATTTTGACACTTATTGCATTACAAACCAACCCTATTTGAATAGCCTACCTGTAAGTAAAAAAAATTTCTTCTTAAAAAGTAAAAAAAAAACATTTTAAAAATCTTTAAATAGTCTCGACCCATATCTTGGCCAGTTGTGCGTTTTTGCATTTAACATTTTTTGCACTTTTCGAAATTCACTCAAATAGACTAACAGAAAAAAATTATTTTTTGTACAATTACATATTATCCGTTATTTAAGAGCAATTTGAAAGGATTTTGATGAACAAATACTTTTTTTTTAATCCTACAATGAGAGGCCTCCCAGACGCATCACATTTTTCATTGGCTTTCAAATGAATCATGTATTTTTGTGAATCCGATAGAACTTCAGATTTCAAATAAGAACTCTAATATCCTGACATTTCTCCACTTGAACTTTTATAAACTACTCGCAATTTCGTTCGAATGTTTTTGAGTGATTTGACAATTGATTTCCACCCGTGTCAATTTCGATTAGATCCCCTTCATAAAATTGCACTTCTCTGCCACAATTGCCTTCTCCTCTTGTGCTCTTTTCTCATTCGATGTAAATCATTTCGTCGATTAAAAAAAAACTTCTAAGCAGTTGTTTTCCTTTTCTTCTCGGCATCTTCATCCACCCCTTCCTTGCTAATTGATGCGATATGAAACCATAATGTCTGCCACCCGACCAGTGCAAAAAAAGAACGAGTTCACTTTTGTTCCGGCTCTTCTCCAACACGAACAAACATGTGTTACCCATTAGATTTTTCAAAAAGACCCAAGGAATTTTTGTGGTGTGTGTGGCCCCTCTCTCTAATATCTACAAGAACTTCTCGCTCTATTTCTC